>NC_136482.1:104460569-104503069 GCF_053919585.1 Euprymna scolopes | reverse complement strand
TATCTTCTGACGGGGGATATGCAGTCCACTAAAAACTGCTTATTAATTTGATATTCCAATAAAACTTCCTCCTCCGAAGGAAGTCGGTTCAACCCGTCTAGGATGAGTGCCGCTTTGGTACGGGTACGAAGTTTTAATTCTCATCCTCGACTTGCTCTAAGCCGTGACAAATGGTGATCCAATGGTAAGACAAAGAAACAGCACTTACAATTGTTGGATACAAAAAATCTTGTCTTTTTACTTCATCTGAATGATTCTACCTGACCCTGTTTATGCCATGTTTCTGTCTGTAAAATAAACGGATTTTGGAGGTTGTTGTTTTTTTTTGTCTGTTTTTTTTTTTGTTTTGTTTTTTTTGAATAATCGAAATCTCAATATAAAATATTGTGCTTTCTGACTACGGACAATTATTTCCGCCTCAGTATTTATTTATATACACAAAATATGTATAAAACAAGCGTCACAAATCTATAATATAAAGGGCAAAAATCTGTTTAAATGTATGTATGTATGTAAGTATGTATCTCTGTTTAAATGTTATGTATGTATATCTGTTTAAATGTATGTATGCATATCTGTTTAAATGTATGTATGCATATCTGTTTAAATGTATGTTTGTATATTTGCCTAAAACTTTCGACAGAGGCGACGGATTTTCATGAGATCGGTATCATTTTGAAGCCCAACCCTTCGGACAACAAATACCGAAAAATTGACAAAAAACATTAATTCCTTTACCCTCAACTAGGCACTTAGGCGCAGGAAGAGTCGGGGGGTTTTTTTTTTCGCTGACATTTTTTGTACGTCATTCAATCCTCGCTTCCACGACGTCGGATAAAATGCGTTATTGCGACCGCCGTGACGTTACAACCACGGTGGGCACATCGGTAAGAAAGTTTGTTTGTTGTGAGTTTTTTTCACCTCTTTTTCCTATGACGTGATATGGTTCGAGCCTGTTTACGACTCTTATGTTTTTATTTATTTATTTATTTATTTATTTTGTGGTCAACCAACACCCTTATACACACTTCAACTTTCTTTTCCGCCTTCGTGTCACGGGTTCGAGCCTGCCTGACTACTACAACTTTTTTCTTTCTTTTTGCTCAATACACACTTCCAAACACACGGGCAACGCTGGGCACCCAGGCTAGTCCAAAATAAGAGACTGCGAGGAGAGGTGACCTCAATAACTGTAACTGCTTTTCTAACTCAGCTAATCGCATTTCAATGAATCCCTCATTTACCTTCGCATCACAGTTATACCAAACATCCATACGCAATTCACCGTACAATGATTATCTATATATTAATATGCTTGTCCGTACGGTGTCACGTCATCATCATCGCAAACATTAATTAATGAAACGCGTCATCATCATCGCAAACATTAATTAATGTGAAATATCTCCCTTTATTGTTCAATCTTTATTAGTTAAAAATCATTAAACCCTTTTATTTCCCAAAATTTCCCGAACAAAAAAAAAAAAATATGACCTGTCTATTTATGGTTACGGATTATTTTAAAGAAAATTATGCATAGAAGGTATCGTTCTACAGTTTAAATAGTATAGTATTTTACTTACATTTTTAACGATGTCTTCTGTTTATTATTGTAGTGTAATACGGAACGCTTATTCTATTTTATTCAGTAATAAATATATTTTTTACAATTAACGTTACGAGTTCGTTTTTTTTTTTACTTTGTCACTTTATCTTTTTTTTATTTACTTTTGAGTGAGCCTTACATAGCAAAAAATGTTTAGAAATACATGTTACAAAAGTCAAGAATGACTTTATTAAATAAATCACCAAAGTCACCATTCGCAAATACACTGAGTAACACAGAGTCAAAACATATTTTACGTCTTGTTCTGTTTTGTTTTACGGCATATCAATCCGTTTTCATGTTATTTAATGCCGAATCGAATAATTTTGTAACATTTATACAGCTTCATGTTGTTTACATAGTTATTACTTATGTTTTGTCTGTTTTATTTTGCTTCTTTTACAGGCAGTCATCAATGCCCACCGACAGGGCATACATATTTAAATACTATAAAAAATGGGCACAATTATTATTTTTAATATGAAATAAAACACTTTGTTTCATTACTTATGATTTAATTTATTTAAAGAAATATTTATTTCCTATTTAAAGATTTTCAGTATATGTTATTTAATTGAAGAAATATTTATTGATCATACATATATTTTTTCCATTATTTTTATTACATTGTTTCTATTTACAATGCCTCCCCACAGGACAGAGTTAGACACCAGGATCGTTTTTTAACGTGGAGAAAAGGAACAAAAATAAAAATTGTCCCAGTCGTGAATGATTTCTCCTCCACTGACAGAGAACAAGATATTAAAGTGCAGCATCTGAAGAACAGATACTACACTTTAATCTTGTCCTGAAGATTTTATTACATTGTTAGGTGAAGTTTCAGAATAGTTAACCCCCTTCCTCATATTAAGAATGGCTTTCAGCATGATTCTTATAATAGCGGTATCAAAGTTTTTTTTTTTCTTATTTTAAAACAAATTATAAAAAAAGATACAAGACCATTAAATGATTTTTAATATAAAAAACGGTTTCATTAATTAAGAAATATTTATTCTCTTGTATCAAAATAGGTTCAAAATAGTTAACCCTTCCCCCATAACTGTTTTTTTATGCAGTAAAATACTTTGTCTCAATAATTATGGTTTAAATAAATATTTATTCCTTATTTAAAGATTTACAGTATATTTTGTTTAACTGAAGAAATATTTACTGTTCATACATATATTTTTCCCTTATTTTTTTTTACATTGTTAGGTGAAGTTTCAGAATAGTTACCCCCCATATTAAGAATGGCTTTCAGCATGATTCTTACAATAGTGCTATCAAAGTTTATTGATTTTTCTTATTTAACAAAAATTATAAAAAAGATACAAGAACATTTTTTTCATTAAATGGTTATTTAGGTGAAGGTTTAGAATAGTCAAACCCTCTCCCTTATTAAGAGTGGCATTTTTATTATTTCACCATGATGCTTACATTTTTCGTAATATAAAAAAATAGATACAAGAAAATGTTAAGCTTCTTTTTTTTCTTTTTTTTATGGAAATGTTAGATCAAAGTTCGGAATAACTTTTACTTTATAGCCAATTAGCCAGCTGTATTAAAATGTTTTAGCATTTAATACCTAATAAGGTTTTCGCTTCAATTGCCACAAGCAGACGATCTTCAATTGCCACAAGCAGGTGATATCGATTCAAAGGAGGTAATTCGTCAACAATTATTTTAGCCGAATTTTATGGTAAAGTCACAAAATTATCTACTAAACCAGTGTAACTTGGTGAAATTTCTACCACACTGCCACATGATCATAATGCTGCGAGATCAGGATAAGATCAGAACAATTCAACAAATTGATGCAATTGTGTCAGCAGAAATACCTGGACCTGAAGATCCAGAGCTTCGTGATTTAGTTAAATCTTTAATGGTACATGGTCCATGTGGTGCAGTTAATCCTAATTCTCCTTGTATGAGTAAAGGATTATGCAAAAAAGTTTTCCAAATGCATTTAGAGAAGAAACAGTAGAAAACATTGATGGATACCCAGCTTACAAGCGTGCAAATAATGGTGACTCAGTTCAAGTCGGTAATTTTACTGTTGATAATAGATACATAGTCCCTTTCAACAAATATCTTCTGAGAAAATATCGAGCTGATATTAACTGCTCTTAAGTCAAGAAGAAATCTGCTCTTCAGTCAAGAGTATAAAATACATATTTAAATATGTTTATAAAGGACATGATAGTGCTATGATGGATGTTAATAACCATGATTCATCTATTAATATCGATCAAAGAGAAACAATGCGATCAGAACAAAGAGATGAAGTCAAGCAATATCTATCATGCAGATATGTATCACCTCCAGAAGCAATGTGGCGTCTTTCTGACTATAACATGCATGGACAGTCTCATGTTGTGTACCGTTTAGCTGTACACATGCCTGGAGAGCAACAGATTTATTATCAACATGGACAAGCTGAACAAGCAATTCAACAAGCACAACAACGTCACACAAATTTGACTGCTTGGTTTGAACTAAATCAGAATGATATTACTGCTAACCAATATTTTTACTGTGATATTCCACATCATTATGTATTTAACAAAACTACTACAAAATGGACTAAAAGAGAGCGGTCAAGTAATTTGATCACAAGAATGTATTCAGTTTCACCAAACCAAGGTGAAAAGTTTTATTTACGAATTCTGCTTCTTCATGTCTCTGGAGCAAAATCATTTGAAGATTTGAGAACAGTCCAAGGTCATACATTCCCTACATTTAGAGAAGCTTGCATCAGCCTTAGATTATTGCAAGATGATACTGAATTAGAAAATGCTCTTACTGAAGCTGCTACATTTAGAATGCCACAACAACTACGTATCATGTTTGCAATGCTGTGTCTTTATCATCATCCAGTGGATGCCTTTCAACTATTCATCAACCATAAACAGAGCATGATTGAAGACCTCATTTCTGCTTATGATGAAAGCATATGTGAAAACATTGCACTTCATTTGATAAAAGCAATATTTAATGAGCATGGTTCTTCTTGCCAGGCAATGAGTTTACTGGAACCAACAGGTGATCCTCCAATAGATAATATGAATCGAAATACAAACCGGCCGAATGTTGAATTGCTAAACAATGAACAATTATAATCAAGGATGTTATGGCAACTGAAAAAGAAGCCCCACACAACAATTGCTTCTATTTAGATGCCCCAGCCGGATCAGGAAATCACCTTTTTATTAAACATGTTATATGATTACTTCACCTCCAGCAGTACTGTAACCGCCACTGCAGCATGGACTGGCATTGCTGCAATGCTACTAACTTCAGGGAAAACATTCCACAGTATATTCAAACTACCTGTACCTCTGACAGAAACCAGTGTCTGTAACGTTTCTCCTGTATCAGAGCATACTTCTTTTTTGAGAAAGGTAAAGGTGTTCATCATAGACGAAGCCTCTATGATACCTAATCATGCACTGCTTGCTATAGATAGACGTTTACAAGATATAATGGGTAACGATAAAATATTTGGTGGAAAATTTCTCATACTTGGAGGTGACTTCAGGCAAATTTTGCCAGTAGTGCCACATGGATCACCTACATCTATTATAGACACCTGTCTTAAAAGATGCACATTGTGGCATCATTTCAGTCAATTACAACTAACACAAAACGTCAGAACTAACATAAATGAACAGGGGTTTTGTAGATGGCTCCTTCATCTTGGTAACGGTACACTAATGAGCAGTCTTAATGACGTTCCTGTAGATGCCATAGATGTTCCTGATGATTCGGTATGTAATGGTTCTCTAATCTCAGAAATATTTGATTGCAGCCCTCAAGAAATGGAAAATAGAATCATCATGACTCCAAACAATGCAGATTGTTTAACAGTAAATGTAGAAATTCTAAATAATCTTCCCGGAGGCATAATACATATTTAAGTACAGATTACACCTCCGATGATTATGCTGAACTTCAAAATTATCCTATCGAGTTCATAAATTCATTAACTCCATCTGGAATGTTACCTCACCGACTTAATGTGAAAATAGGGGCAACAGTAATGCTACTGCAAAATTTATCCATAAATCAAGGACTTTGTAATGGAACTAGGATGAAAATAAAAGAATGTCATCAAAACAGCATCATTGCTATTTTAATTAATGGATCTAATAGAGGTTCCACAGTTATCATTCCAAGAATTAAGTTAAAGCCAAGTGATACAAATGTTCCGTTTGCATTTCATCGGATACAGTTTCCAATACGATTAGCATATTCACTGAGCATCAATAAAGCACAAGGCCAAACTTTTGATAAAGTTGGTATATATCTTCAACAACCTGTATTTTCTCATGGTCAACTGTATGTGGCATGTTCAAGAGCTCGATCTAAGTACAGTGTGAAATGTAAGGTAATGAAACTGCATATAAATGATAATCAGGGCAGAAAGCGTGGTGTAACATATACTAAGAATATTGTTTACCGTGAAGTGTTATGAAAACAACCAGGAACAGCTATGGAATCTAAAAATTAACTTGGATGTAAATATGATTCTGGAAAAAAAAAATTTTTAATTGCTTTCCTTATATTTAAAATTCATAATTTGATGAGAAAGTAGTGTACAGTTTGTTTAACTTTACTTAATTATATAACATTGACATGAATTTGATAGGTACAACCTACCTTACATAATTTTGATTATCAAAAAATCAAAATTTAACTGTACTTCGTAAGTTTTACAGAAACACTTCATTTTCTATGCATGTAATACACAAGAATCTGAATATTATAACAGATTACAATGTTTTTATGGAAAAAAACATTTTTACAGAAAATTCAAAGTGTTCTATTTATATTATCAGGAAGTTGTGATGCATTAATTGAAATCTCTATCAATAATTCAACTTAAAAAATATTTGCGAGTTTCCAAATCTTCATTGAATAAAATTCAAAATAAATAGAAAAGTCTATCGCATATGTAAAAGTTGACGGTTGCTTATTTAACTTCATTAAAAGCTATCAAAGTCAACCAAGAGCTGGTTAATATTCTGGCTTAATGGATCATTTAGCAAGGAATGAAGATGGTTATCCTGGTGTACCAGTTATTCTACCATCTACATTTACAGGAAGTCCTAGGAATCTACAACAGCTTTATCAAGATGCAATGGCAGTTTTCTGTGACCTATTCATTACTTACACATGTAATCCAAAATGTCCTGAAATATTTAACAACTTGGGGTCATCAGAACTTTCACAAAATCGATGACAACAATGTCACACAGTTTTTTTAAATTCACAGTCTGACTCCCAAGAACCTGCTGACTGACCATTATTCTCACTCCAAGCAGCTGATCGACGTCCCTGTCACGGCCTCAATCATCACCAGCACTTCTTGACAATATCAACAGCATCTGTTACGATCGCATTGACCTTCAATAAAAGTTTAAACTAAAGTTCTTTGTGTGTTCTACTTGCTTCCATACGTTCATTTTTGTAATATAACAATAAGGAATGTCTTACTGATGTGTTTTAAAAGATTTTAACTACCGTGGAATTTCCACGGGTCCTGCTAGTCCTATGTAATCTAATTGGGAAGAGATAGGGTAATTATTAAAACCGACATTTGGGGGTTAAATAATCGATGGAATGATGAAGATAAATGAGTGTCATAATGAACACACAAATACACTAGCTAATTTATGAACTCCTCCGGATATTTTCAAAGTAATCTATATAAATAAAACTATAAATGTACATTGCCGGCAAAGAGAAAGTCCGCACTTGTAATTTTTCTTTCAAAAACTGCAAATTTAAGCTAAATTGAATGTAACTGTTTAAACAACCTATACCTCATATTATTCGCCTTTTATTCCTCTATAATTTTATCTGTTCATATTTGACTTTTAATTGAAATATTCTAGTATTCACGTCAATTTAAAAAAAAAATAACTTCAAACTGAGGAGGCAAAAAGAAAGTCCGTAGCAAAACTTTGCTTAAAACTAGATGTAATTATCGCCCCTAAATACGTTTGAAATATCCACCAACAGGTAACAAAGCATCTCTAATTGTAATTGTTGTTGTTCTAGGTTATACAACGCAACATTTATTCCATATGCCACAACTTTCTCTTAGTGATCGTGAGGAGCTCTTTAATCTCCTCCTTTCTGATTTATCCAATCGAGAAATCGACAGCAGATTGAAATGTGATGAGAAACGGTACGAAAGATTGTACAAAAGCACCAAAACACCGGTAGTGTTCGCGATGCCCCTAAATCCGGTCGTACTAGAGTTACTTCTTACAGGGAAGACAATACTATCAAAATCCGCAGCCTAAGAAACATATTTGAAACGGTTCCCCAAATACAAAAGATTGCAGGCTGTCAAATTGCAGAAGGGCTATGCTACTAAATATTAACTAGTTCATTGTGTTCCTGTTGTATTTCTGTTGCATTAATGTCCTAAAGTTACATTTGAATAACAATTTTCCATTGTGCGGACTTTCTTTTTGCCTCCTCAATTTGAAGTTATTTTTCTTAATTGACATGAACACTAGAATATTTCAATTAAAAGTCAAATATTACCAGGGAAAATTATCGAAAAAGAAAACACCAATCAAATGAGGTATAGTTTGTTTAAACAGTTGCATCACATTTAGCATAAATTTGTAGTTTTTGAAAGAATTACAAGTGCGGACTTTCTTTTTGCTGCCTGTGTATGTATGGTTTTAACCTATAAACTCTTAAACTACTGGTTGCATAACACTGAAATTAACAGAAAATAGTAATCATACACCAAGGATGGTTTATAGCGAGTAAAATCATTGTTTGGGTGGATAAATAACGCGTTCAAAAATATGTCGGCAGGTTTAAATGCAAAATGTTCATTTCAACTTGTCGACATATTTCTATTACTTTTGCGCAAATCCATTAATAGTTTGAAGTGGTTTGATATTACTTTTTTCTTATTCATCTGTAAATATCTCAAACGGTAGGGGGCACGGCTGGGGCTCTAAAGGTCTTGGTTTCGATTCTAGTTAATGGAACCAAATTCATTTCTATCTTTTGAAATCAGTAATATATTAGGTACAATATTATATTCAACATAGATTTGGCTTTGTAATGATAAATACGAAATCTGCATGAATTTAAATATATTTAAATGTATTTTACGACAGGCTGAGAACGGGCAACCCCGCGAGTTATTCTTAAAAATGTTTGTCACTTGGGCGATTAAAAATTATATTCGTGTTTAGCCCATTCAATTAGCATATGCTTGAATTTGAAATAATTAAAAGTAAATGAATCCAAAGAGAGGACAGATTTCTTAAGCGAAGCATATCTTTTGGCTATCTTGAATATTTCAGCTCTGTAATTTGCGACGACTTTCATTTGACATTTCAATCGAATGAGGCAAAAATAACACAACGCATTTTTGCTCCCTGGCATTATTTTTATTTGAAAAGTAAAAAAATAACCAAATGAGATTTAAAAACTTTAAGTGGAAAAAGAAAATTCCTAGCAAAAAAATTCAAGGGATATTTTTACGGGGAACCCCTCCTCCTAGATGAAATCTACTTTGACCAAATTCTCTTTGATGCTAACGAAAATCTACATACATCAGAAATTAATATGAGAATTACCATTTTTAAGTTCATACGCCTTTAACAAATGACGTAATTGTGCTGGTAAAGTTGAACGTAGAATAAAAAGAGAAATACTGATAATACCATTATCTATTCTTCTAGCATATCTTACTTACATCAGTTGACGTAGGCTGCTATTCTAGTAGTTTACCTATGTTTGGTTTCGTATTCGGTGCAAAATTGTTTGTTCCGTTTAATCATGTTGCGACTCAACTCATAATCGTGCCCCTTTTCTTGTTGATATTCTCATAGATAGTTCTGTCCTTGACGAGAAATCGATTCTGAAATTTTGGGTATTTCTATTTGACATAAACTTTCTTGCAGTAAATATAATCATTGCGCTTACTATTCGTTTTTCTATCATTCTTTGCCCAGTTATTCTCTAACAGCAAAAATATGCACCAAGCAAAGAATTTTAAGTACATATCGAATTAAAACAGCCAAGGGATGTACGTCAAATTATATACTGCCAAAGTTAAAAAATAACAAGGTCTTTCAAGTCTAAGTCCAATTGCTATGTGAAAAATAAGAAACGACATACTGTTGATAAGAGAAAGATGTCAATCGAGAGTTTCAGAAGCCTGCAATTCTGTTAAAGTAGTTACTGGAATAGGAAGATGTATTAAAATAGGTTAACGAAACATCCGATTGGTGAAGATTAGTTACCCTAACCAATGAAACGGGCTGGAATAAAAGGAACCAATGAATAGATCAAACATTTCTAGAAATGTGTATCTATCATCAGGTGTCAACGTCTAAGGAGATCAAACAGAAGCGGTGACCGACTAAAAAAATTCTTTACAAAGGAAATGGGGTCTGAAAAAGTACCTAATTTATTTCCTCTCCACTAATAAAGAATCGCTGAGATATAACAACTCACCAAAATCACGGACATTCTTGATTAAGAGAAAAAATTAAATTGCGTCAGTCTAGAGGAGTGCTCTTTCACTTTCCGAGGACAGAAACTATGAAGTGTGGTATATAACCAGATACTATACTTTGTTTCTACACAATAAATTGGGTACACAGCAAGCAATATGTAACCGTAGCAACGTGTTTCAAGGGACAATTAACACATATACATATTCACATGCTTGATTTCGTATGTGTGATCGTAATAATTGGCTCGGTTTCTCATTAACAACTCTACCTCGAAAATGAAAATAGATCTGAAATTTCCGGTGGTAATTTGGTTGCAATTTTCGCATGCAGGAAATGTCGCGTGTAAACTTAAACCCACAAGAATGCAGTTCCTACGTGTACGGTCATCTTTCTTAGCGGTATGAAACTATTTACAAACCTATGTTTAATAGATGATTATGTTGACAGAATTGATGCATGTATTCTCATAAAGAGCTAACACACATATATAAATATGTGTATGCACATATATACACATATATACGTACTATATATATATATATATATATATATATATATATATATATATATATATATATATATATATATATGCAGATAATTCATGTTGTAGAATAAAGTTTACTTAGTTAAACATTCAGATTCATTGTTTCCATCGCATTAACTTTCATTAGTCAAAGGTTCGACTACCATTTCCTTCTTCTTTGTTTAGTTTTGAAGAAGGGTGTCTCATCATTTTCGTGAATTAAAGCTGGCCTTGTTTAACAAGTGCGCGCTTGGAGTAAGTATCTATAATATTTTATATCGTAATATTTTCTACTAGACTATTTGTGAGCGTCTGTTTTTTTAGCTCATTTGAGAATTTATTTAGCAGTAGACAGAGCGCATAGGTTCTACAATTTCAATATAAATAAATACACACACAGACACAGACACACACACACACACACACACACACACACATATATATATATATATATATATATATATATATATATATATATATATATATACATATAATTTTGCTACATTTCAAAGACAAAAATTTTATTCACTTTACCAATTTCGAAGTAAAACTCCGATAAAATTATGAATTCGTTTCGTTCATAGGAGAACAATCGATATTTTTATGCCAAAACTGAATCTTTTTACCATGATCTTATAAGAATATCAGAAAGTTATCAATCAGAAAAATGCATAGTGATGCAAAAATAAAAATCAAAAAATCAAAAAAATCACATCGCGATTGAAGTAGAGATTTCGAAATTGTTACAAAGAAGAGTAGCCATATATATATATATATATATATATATATATATATATATATATATATATATATGCATGTATGTATGTATGTATGTATGTGTGTGTGTATGTATGTATACATCATTGGAAGCAGCAGTCGCCGCAGGTTTTTCTATCAGGGTTTTCCTTCTCCTAGAGAGGTTGCCTTCACCACGGCTTACGGGAGCCCTCTCCACCCACTATGCCACTTGATCCATGACTGAGATTTAGGTTGCTGCCACAGAATACTCCACACGTCGGTGGGTCATGTATGCCGCAGCTGACAGGGCCTAAGCTCCTCTGAAGGTTTCTGTCAGGGTTACCTCACCCTTAGCCTTTGGTTTAAAGAACCTTGGCCCACAAGGCAGTGGAGGTCCAGTTATATGGAGCAGTACACCAGCCGTTCATCAGAGCCCCGTCTCCCTGGCAGAGGTCACGACGTGGACGTGGAGTTGATTTGTCTGAGAGAAGCACAGCATGACGCTAAGAAATCTGTGTGCTTTTAACACACGTCCACACCAGACCTTGACTTGCTCTTCTTTTTGGTTCAATGTGGCAGTTGTTTAGAGAGTGGGATTGTCTCAGTGCAAAGTCTTTCCTCACTATAAAAAGCACAGGCATTACTTGATATGCAATGGAATATACATTTTGCAATCAGTGCGTATCTCGATAACAAAAAGGTTTGCTTTAGCCTAAAATGTCAACCGGACATTCAATGAGGACTAATGCAAATATGGGTGTTAATGGCAATAATGGCTCTGGAACTTCCAGGTTCTTGCCTGGTAGGTGTTCGGGGCACTGCAGCTTAGACCCGGTAATCAGTGAATGTGCAGAACTATAGAAAGTTCGTAGAAGTGACCGTCTGGCACGTGCTGCTAGTTGCGCTCATGTTTGTGTCATTTGAGCCAGAGATATATTAAGTAATGGCAATACTCCAGAACGAGTTACTGCGATCGTCATGTATGTATAGATATGTAGAGAGAGACAGAGAAATTGGCAGAGAGAGATGGAGAGTGATAAAAGAATAAAAGAGATGGAGAGAGCAAAGATAAATGCGATTTCATTATTATTATTTCAATGCATTATATCTGAGATCAACGTGTAGCATCTGTTCTATACATTTCTCTCCTCGGTCAATAGAGTTGCTTATATATTGAGGCTATCTTTTTTTTTTCGTCCGAATCTTTTAGGGATTGGGATTTTTCCACATTAAAAACTAAAACGTCAAAATAATTCAACTGGAGTAAGGCCTTTCCCATCATCCTTTCCATTGCTCTAAGTATTTTTCGGGGATGTTTCCAGTCTAAGAACAATAGTCACATGAGGCAAAATTAAAAATGGAAGTTATTTTAATGCGGTACTCCTTGCTCTAAGCTTACCATTCGTTCCTCATTGATCATAGCTGAACGGACTGAAAAATTTTGATATAATTACGGATCCATTTCTTTTATAGAAGAATAACCGATATTTTTGTGTCAATTCAGGATTGTTTCGGAATAACTAGAATGATATTATATGTTGTACAATATATATATATATATATATATATATATATATATATATATATATTGTAGTTCCAGTATTTCTTTAATAGTACTAAGTATAAAATATGTTTATTCCATATAAGCTACTCAGAAACGTTTGCGTTTCATTCATAAGAGAAACTATAAGTATATATGCATAGATGTGCATTTAAGGGTCGTTTTCATAGTTTAACCGTACCCACTCAAACTTTTAATTATCAGAGTCCTTGATTTTTTTTCTTTTGCCCCTCATTACTCATAAAAGCACGTGAACAAAAGTAAACAGTTACAAATCTCTAATATTACTTAGTTATACTTGAGAACTTCCGCTTCTGTAGTTTCATTAAGCAGCCAAGAGTTTTTTTCTCGCGTTCTGTCTTAAACCAGCTTCTGCCAGTTTCCAGCAAATCTTTCCCGATTGTTTTATTTTCAGGTCAGTTTTAGTCTTCGACATTTTTTCTCATCAGGAGTCAACTGAAACATTTGCTTAACAATTGTTTTCGACGCAGATAAAATAATCCAGAGGGTATAGAGCATATAGTAAGGAATTCATTGTGAAAATACGGAATTTATCCTCATCAGATACTCCGTATCAATACGTGAACGATTAGAGGTAGAAATGAATTCATGTTTACACATCAGTTTGTAAAAATATGCAAAAATGCCAATAACTGTATATAAATTCATCAAGATAACTCCATGAATCGGATAAAAGTCCAAGTCATGGAATTGGAAAGGGATTCAAGAACTTGACTTCCCTGGAGGATAAAAAGATTGTTATAATTTATTAAAAAAGGTGGATATGTTGATAAATAATTCATTTATTTGAGGCTTAGCACCTAGGATGTGCTTTTTCCCATTATTCTTTGACAGAAAAATTTTATAAAAAGTAAGGTTCGCATGATAAGCCATTTTATTTTAGACTTAAAACAACATTTTAAGAAACCTGGAATAAAGCGATGGACATTGGAAATTCCATGATAAAAAATCAAATGCCATAACTTCGTGAATATCGCATGGATTTGAATAAAATCTTTGGAAATAACTAACCTTAAAGAAGTCGTTTGATGATATAATTTTCATTTTGTTGTGACGTATGTTGTGAAGTATTGATATTTTACTAATCTGCAATAAAGCGATTGACGCAGTTTATATATACATATATATATATATATATATATATATAGTAGTTTATAAAATATATACGGCGATTAAGCTACACTGAATATTCCGCGCTTCATCCACTCTATGATTTTTCAGCCTTATTATATATAAATATATATTAAGTGTAACTAATAGCCATATATATTTTATAAATTACTTACTAGCTCTACGTACGTATTGAGCACTTTTAAAGTAAATACTTAAAGTTTACGCATAAATTTATACTTTCGTATATTAATTTTATGTAAGTAAATAAAGTAGTTATATATATATATATATATATATATATATATATATATATATATAGTTGGTAACAATAAACCTAGAACCCCATCCTCCAAAGTAGACCCCTACTACCATCTCTCTTTCTCCAACATCAGGGGTCTACGCTCCAACCTTCTAGAGGTTGAAACCCAATTACAGCAGACGAAACCGGACATATTCTTCCTAAACAAAACTGGCATAGGGCCGACCACTTCCCTAGATGAGTTCATAATTAAAGAATACTCTAACTTAATATCTAAATCTTGCCCCTCAAGATCGCCATGGGCATGGAATATGTGCCTACATTTAAGATGGCTTTCCATATGGTAGTTATATCTCCAGAGAAGACCCTAATTTACCTTATATGTGCTTCCGGGTTGCACTTGTTTACACCACCGCATTTATATTTGCCTTCTATCGCCCTCACAACAGCGGAGTTATTATCCTTAAGGGTATCTCTGAGAAAATTGATCACATCCTGTCTGCTCATCCTTTGGCTTATATCCGCATTTGCGATAACTTCAATGTGCACAATGTGGAATGGCTGACCGACTCGAACAAGACAGATGACGAGGAGAGGTTCTGTCATGATTTCACCATTGCTTATGACCTCACCCAGATTGTTCACGAACTCACCCGTGTGCCCGATATTACACGACTTCTAGACATTTTTCTCGCAACTTCCCCTGGGCTATATTCGTTCTATCTCCTATGGGATCTTAGGACCACTCGGTTGTATCAGTTAAGATAATAATGAAATGTAATAAGCCTTCAGATGTACCTCTCCACCGTACTGTATATCGATACTCTATGGCTGACTGGGATAGCTTCCGTACATTTATATCTGATCTACCTCTGCATTCCATGTTTAAACAGGATGTGTCCTCTATAGATGAGACCTGACCGAATGATTAATTGTAGGCATAGACCGGTTCATACCATCCAAAAAATTCCAACAAAAACCTAACAGTCAGCCATGGTTCTCCCTAGAATGTGCTGCTGCCATCGCGCACAGAAATCACTTTTTCCATAGCTACCAACGTAATATATGTACTGAGACTAAACAGGCTTTCAGGACTTCCAGCAACCAATGTAAAAGAGTAATAAAAAATACAAGAGAGCTATATGCTCAGTCCGTTAAATCCAAATTAGTCGAGCAGCGGCTTGGTTCCTACCAGTTTTGACAAATAGCAAACAGGTAATCAGAGGCCCACAGTATTAATGCTGGAGTCCCTCAAAGGTCCATCCTGGGCCCAACTCTCTTCCTGATCTACATTAATGATCTTCCAAAACACATAAATCATTCGTTAACATCTATGCTGATGACACGACCATCTACGGCAGCACATCAAAGGCTGTAAATGAGAAAGTTCTCTCTGATTCTCTCTCCTCTGATCTTGGCGCGTGGTACAGTGGGGGAAGAACTGGCTGGTTACTTTTAATGCATACAAAACCAAGCTCCTATCTTTACATCATCAACGCTCTGATCCCCATCTAGCATCAATTGAAATCGATGGCTTTCATTTAGGGGAGGCTCCATGTTTTTATAAGCTTCTGGGATTGACCTGTACTCCTGACCTGAAATGGAACACGTACATCAAGTCTGTTGCCAAGGTCGCTGGAAAAATGGTAGGATCCTTCTACTGCTCCAGAAGATATCTCACTGATGACGCAATTCTCTATCTATATAAAAACCATGTACGTCACAGGATTGAGTATTGCTGCCACATGTGGGCAGGAACTGCTAAAACAGTCTATCCTGTCTTGACAGAGTACAAAATAGACTTTGTGGCTTAGTAAGGGATGCCCTTTTCTCTTCCCTACAACATCTCTCCCACAGATGTGAGGTTGTAAATCTGTCTTTGTTTTATCGTTATTTACACGGCAAGTGCTCATCTGAGCTCCAATCTCTGGTCTCCCTTCGCCAATCTTTCACGAAAAACACCCGTCTAGCTGAAACCACGGGCAATAATTTTCCCCACTCTTTAGCTGTGCCTAAATCAAAACGTACATTCCATGAACGAAACTTCTTTCTTAGAAGTGCACGCCTGTGGAACTTTCTTCCGTTTTCCTGTTTCTCACCTGACTACTACTTAGATGTCTTCAAGTCCAGCATAAACAAATTCCTGATAAACCTCCCGCTTAATTAAGACACCTTATCAAATCTCCATTACTAACGATTACTCCGATATTAACCCATTTATTACTGTACACGCAATAAACCTTATCCCCGAGTGGCTTCCGGGCCTTGATAAGTGGTGACTACCATGTAATATATATATATATATATATATATATATATATATATATATATTTATATAATTATTTACCATAATAATTGTTAAATACCTACAGACACTAGGGATTCATCCTTTCGGGAATTATTAGTGCAGAGTGTCACGATTAACATCGATTAACACACACACACACACACACACACACACTATATATATATATATATATATATATATATATATATATATATATATATATATAAAGAATGGCACGAATGAGAAAGATGCGATTATTGTTTTAGATTTATTAATAAAGAACTTGTTTTTATTCCGATGGTAACTTAATTCTGTTTTTCTTATTTTACTTTCTGCACAAATAGTTTAACCTGATTTTTTCAAACAAATTGCAAGTCACCAGATGGCATCTGTCAAGTGGATACTAACACATAATTCTTGTAAGAATAACGATTAACTGTGTAATAAATCGTTTATAACCCGCGCACACACCCGCCTCTGCGTATTTTTCTGTATTTTGTTTTTGTCTGCTATTATGATAAATTAAAAGACGTCTGATATTCTTGGTTTTATCCTCACTCATTAGCACTACTCCTTATAACGTTGTTGCGTATTCCGTAGTCATAGTTAGTTTTTAGTATAAAGTGCAGATATCATTTTCCTGTATAACAATATTTCAGTATAATTTACAGAGGTGGGTCCATCGGCTTCATGATTATTTTATTTTAGGAGTAAATGATTGCGTAATGAGAATTAGATGATGTTGTGTAATATGGATTAAAAAGGGTCAAGTTAAAACCAATTAGGGAATCAATTTTCTAACGTTTTCTTTAACAAATTTCACAATAAAGTTTTTAAACGAACTTGAAATATATTAATGAAATATGTTACCAATAAAAGACAAATATAAGAAGTGAAACTATCCAACGTCAACAACAGATAATGGTGAACTAGTAAAATGTCTTCTTTTGAAACCAATATGCAAGTATCAGGATGTTTTTAAAATTTTCTTCTGGCTGGACAGATCGGCTGCAGGCTGAAGGCGTTTCCACGAATGGAGAACCGCTCGTAAAGCCAAGTCACTTCATGATGGTCTTCGGTTTGGCACAGCTACAGCAAGAATAAATCTCTTTAAGAATAAATTCATGTTATCGAAGGAGGAACTAAAATCTGCTAAAAATGTCTTAACTAACCCCTACTATGCCTCTAATTTGGTTTGGTCCTCTCTCTTCAATATATCTAATTCAACTCTAAAAAGGTTTTCATTATTTCTTATAACTAGCACTTATTTTTTACGTATGAAACTGGAATATAGCCTAAAGCACGTTCCTTCAGTTATAATTCATTTATTTATTTTACTTTTCAGATTAGAATGTCAGTAAAAGCACGACGTTCAGTTTTAACCCGTGGTTCACAAAATGTGCTGGTCCACCTTGTCACTTGGATGAAACAGCACCCCAACTTCACGATAACTCATTCAGTTTTGTTATTTCCTCAAAAATAGTTATCTCACTTAAAAAATAGTGAGATTTCTATATTAATTGCCAAGGAAATAATTAGTATTTGGCAAGCAGTTAATCCACAAATACCCTTGTTAAGGTATCATTATATAGGACAGAAGGTCAATATATTTTGCTATAAGAGGGCTAAGCAGATTGACAGGAAATCTCTTGCAGCAATCAAAGTGAAAAGATTGAAAGAACAGCTAGACAGACTGTTTGATATATCTTTTTGTAGCTGCAAACTTTCTGCCTTGAGATGTGATGACTTTGCAGTAAAGTGCAAGACAGAAAATTGACAAACAAGGCACATAATCATCACTTGTCCTCCTAACAAGGCGGTAAAATTAATTCTATAGATTCACCTGCAATTATGTTCCTTTTTTGTGGAAAATAAAATATATTGGTATTTATTATGTAATCTGGCTCTATTATTAAAAATGCAAATTTTCCAATTTTCAGGCTCCACTAGAAGAACTGCCATTTACAGCAATTTTTAAATTAATTGATGGAACAACAAAAAGCCTAACAACATTTATTGGTACTTTGGGGAAACTTTGTATCAATAATTATCAAGATTTGCCTCAAGTAGAATTCTAAAAAATTAGTGTCCCTCCCGATCATCATTATCTGACAGCAGAAGAAACAAATAATTTAAGTATGAAGACCAGAGGCTACTTTTTGAGTATGCTGTTGGCATTTCTTGTGGAGAAGTTAACTTAGAAAATTGGGCGCTTGAATCAAGGAAGAAAGCTAACATAAGCCACAAGATTAATGTGTTTATGGACTAGAGTTGTCTATCCTCAAAAACTATGATAAATTAAACATTCTGGTCAAATTTATCATCCAAGCGTATGCAGTTAGTTGGTTTGAGATCAAAACCGACAATATTTTTTTAACCAACAACAGTATATTTTAATATGATTCAGAGAACAAAACAGTTAACTGAAATCCAAATTGCTATTTTAAACTGTTCAAAATATAGTGCTTTTGCACTACTTCCAGAAAATATAATATCCATGATAAACTCATATGAATTGGATGTGAGAGAAGAGGGCATCCAAAGGATTTTGTCCATTAGGTAAATAAATATTTGTTCATTAAATTTTATTAGTTTTCTTAATTTACCCAAACAATAGTTAGTTTTTTATTCATATTAAATCGCAAAAATATAAAAAAATAAGTTTTTTCAAATAATTGTTTCGTTTTTTTTTTTGTGTGTTGTTTTCCAGAAATAGTGAACAACTCAAAAAAAAAAAGAAAAATATTACTGCTATCAATTTTGCAGCTACAATTTTGCAGCTGGCCAAATTTGATTGATTTTTCTTAAAAAGTTGTATATGGGCAGGAAGCAAGACATAGACACATTATTACAAAGTCATCGTGCCAGAAAATTAGGCCTTCATTTTCCTCAAAAGGAAATTATACCGAATAATTTAGTTCTATTATAAGTTTATATTATTGCCTCTAATAAAAAATTAAAATACATGGTTCTGTAACTTGTATCAAGTTGTTATATAGTGTGATACATCTCCACATCTTTTTGAATTGTGAAATTTAAAAGACTTAGTTACTAATTAGCTTTTTTTACAATTTTTGTTTAATCAATGCAGTAAAGGTTGAGATAGTTTGCAAGTTGTGATTCATAATTAAAATTATAATTCATGTATTTATTTTTCTTTCAATGTATTTCATATAAATATATCAATTTTAATTGAATATTTTATAAAAATAGTGAAATTTCAAAGTAAGTGTTGTGAAAAATACAATTAAAATGAAGGATTTTTCAGCATTTTTCTACACGATTTTTAAAATTAAATGCTCAATTTTCTGTTCAAGATGGGAATCTAATGTTTGGTATATGTTCTTATCATATCAAATCCCAACTATCATCACCAGTGCCATGTTGATGTTCTGAAAAAAGTTGTAAATCGACCTTCCGTACTGCATGTCCGCCGCTAGTGATAGCGGTGTGTCAGGTAATGATGTCAAGGAGACAGTAAAGCACGAAAATCTGGCGTAGCGTATTCTCAGGGAGATCTCTTTTGAATTGAATCGGCAGAAATAGTTCTGTTTTCAGATTGCTGACTCTGCCCCCCCCCTGTGAGAAGAGAAGGGGTAGTTTATAGGTGTACATGCATACTAAATAATAGACCCACGGTGAGAGCTTTTTTTTCACCTAATTGTATTTATGATAGTGCGTTATTAAAAACGTTTATGGAAGTTTTTACGAAGAAGACGAAGAAGAAAAAGAAGAAGAAGAGGAGGAGGAGGAGGAGCAGGAGGTTGAGGAGGTTCCATAGGTTATTTTTATTAAGTAAGATAAGCAAAATTCTGTTCATTGTTAAGTCAGCTTCAACCTGATGAAATTAAAATAAAATACTTGTGATCTTTCTAAAATAGTTACAGAAAATAAATCCATGGTGTAATCCAATCCTTACGTTTTATTTTTTTTTAACTATACATAAAATACAATAATCGTTTTTTGTTGGATAATCAATCTAATCTTTATAAATATACTAGCAGGGCATCCGGCATTGCCCGGTCGTAAAGTACGCTTCGCTATGATATTTTGATTAATGCAGATTTCGTATTTATTATATTATGTTGGATCAGACATATAGGAATGATTTAAAAAGTTAAAAAAAAAACTCGTGCGCCACCACCAAGAATCGAAACCAAAAATTTTATCTTGTCTCTGCTCTTAATGACTGAGCTATAAAGACATGGTTGCTAAAAGCCTAAAAATTAAAACATGAACCAATAGCTACGAAATTATGCATGCATATTCGTAATGCCGGCGTTCCACCTTCACCTGGCAATTTTTTTTTTAATTTTCACCAATTTTCTCGGCCTAAAATCCGAATATACAGTTTAGCATAGGTTCAAGTACATTCTATATGAACTTTCATGTCTGTAGACCAAAAACTCTAGGAGGCGTTTGATAGGAAGTTTTTTTAAACCAACGTTTTTATATTTTTTATATTTTTTATATGTTTTCGATTGTATCAGTTACTTTTCATTTTCGATATATACGAGGTGCCTTCAAAAAGTTTCCAGACTTTTTTTGTATATGCATTTAAAATTATCGTAGACTCTTGAAAATTCAATATATTATTGTTATACATCTTATGAGATAACTGACCAAATTTTATGATTTCAGGTTCAAATGAACAGATACAGCAAGAATTGGAATATACCTTACTAAATCCATTTTAATTTTATAGCAAGCCCCACTGTCCCCAATGGTTTACTTCTACTTGCAAAACTGCCATTGCTCAAAGGCAGCAGGCATACCGAAGATTTAATCGACATAAGTCCAGTTCAAACAGACAGACGTATATAGAAGCTAGAAGTAACTGTAAGAGATAGCGACAGCTAAGAGAGAATTTACTGAAACCATCAAAAAACGCATGGAACACAAAAATTAGGAACCCGTGACTTCTGGAAAATCTACAACAGTGTAGTAAATAATGGGAAATCAACAATTCCCCCACTAACCAACAATCACGAGGTCGTTTACCCATCAACCAAGAAGGCAAACATGCTTGCCAGTCGGTTTGCCTCAAACTCCACACTAGACCCTTCCAACCACCCCCTACCTGAATTTCCTTTGCGTACAGACGTCACGCTAGACAATCTGAAAATCACCCCTGCTCAGGTGCATGCTATCATAAAAAACCTTGACACTTCAAACACATGTTCACCCGATCTCATCCCGGCTGTGTTATTAAAAAAGTGCCCCGCCGAAGTAGCTTCAGTTCTCTCCAAACCCTACAACAAATGCCTTAATGAATACTGCTTTCCGGACTGCTGAAAAACGGCTTTTGTGGTACCAGTTGTCAAGAATTCTGGCAAAAGAACTGACCCAAAAAATTATCGCCCCATTAGCCTCCTCTCAAAATATTTGAGTCCATAATTAACCAAGCTCTAGTCCATCATCTTACAGACGCTAAACTTCTGACTGACTAACAATATGGATTTAGACAAGTCCGTTCCACAGAAAGCATCCAAACTGTAATCTCTAAACGTATATACCATTCACTGGACAAAGCGGGGGAGGGTAGAGCGGTAGCTCTATATATATCTAAGGCTTTTGACAGGGTATGGCATGAGGGTCTCCTCAGGAAAATCAGATCATACGGTATCACTGGAAGAATACTTAACATAATTAAATCCTTCTTAGATAAGAGAAAAATTCAGGTTGTCCTCGACGGTCATACATCTAAACAATATGATATAAATGCAGGAGTGCCTCAGGGGTCTATCCTTGGACCTCTATTATTCCTAATATTCATAAATGATCTCCCCGACAAAATTGCCTCTGAGATGGGTATATATGCTGATGACAGCATACCCTATAACAGGCATGACAGGAAAACAAATGGACATATATCTAAAGAAATGGCAGAAACACTAGAGGATGACCTCCAATCTGTAGTGGAATGGGGACAAAAATGGATGGTCACATTCAATGCTGCCAAGACTAAACTTGTTTCCTTCAATAATTACAAGAAATCTTCTCTGCCACCAATAGCAATAGCCAATGACTCTTTATCTGAAAGTACATCTTTCAAACTCCTTGGCCTAACGTTCACAGGAAACACGAGGAACAATTACATTGAAAGCATTTCCAGTACCGCTACGAAGAAGGTGGACTCTCTCTCTACCGTGCTAGAAAGCTACTAACACCCTGTATCCTGTACCTCTATAAGGCCACCATTCGCCCATGCATGGAGTATTGTTGTCATATGTGGGCTGGTGCATTTGCTACTAGTTTCTCGCTCCTAGACAGGGTTCAAAAGAGAGTCGCCAATCTGATAGGACCTGAACTGTCATCTAAGCTTCAGCCTCTGTCCCTAATCGACGAAATGTTGCGTCCGTCTGCCTATTCTACAAGTATTTTAATGGTGAATGCTCTGACGAACTGCAAGCACTTGTGCCTCCACGCCGTAAACACCCTCGACAAACCCGACAGGCAGCTAAATCCCACCCCCACATAGTAGAGATCCCTAGATGTAAAAGATCTTTTTACTCCAGTAGTTTCTTCCCCAGAACCGCTAGACTTTGGAATTCCATTCCAGGTCCCTGCTTCCCCAACTGTACTGACATGCAGAAGTTCAAGTGTAACGTTAACCGACATCTTGCTGCACAACTCCCTACATAGTACCCTAGTAGCTGTTGCCCCTGATAGTAGCTCTCTACACCAACGTGGCAATGTGCCTTGTTTGGGGTGAAAATGTAATTTTAAAAAACCGTGAATGGCACAGCTGATGAATTAAAAAAATGCACTTTAAAAGAATGATCTGCAATAAAATTCTGTTTTAAACTTTTTAAAAATGCCAGAGAAACGTGTGGAATGCATTCAACACGTTTCTGGCATGTTTTAAAAGTGTCCTTGCTTCCAGATAGTATTTTTTTAATTCACTGCTGTTGGAACATGTTGCATGAATCGAGCATCGGTTTTTTGAGTGGCATAAGAGATACAAAGAGGGCAAGAAGTGTAAGGGATGATGAGAGGTGTAGGAGGAGTAAGAAAGTCAGAACACCAGAGTTGATTGGCTAAATAAAGAATTTCCTGGATAAGGACTGATGTGTGTCTATAGATACAATAAATGCAGTTTGTCAGTGAGGGGACTGTACACACAATTATTCGCGAGGAACTGAAGATGCGATAGATTTGCGCGAATGCACCAGCTCACAACTTTTCACAGACTATTTGATTAAGATGGATATCAAGACAGTTCCTCACAGTCCTTATAGTCTAAACTTTGCTTCTTGTGACTTTTGGTTACTTCCTAATCATATAGGCTGCAGTTATGAAACAATTGAGGAGATAAAGTTGATCGTATAAAAGAAGTTTGGAAACTTATTGAAGACACCTCGTGCCTCTTTTTCAAATAAAAATTTCCATCAAATCTGGATTATGCCTGCTCCGGGAAGTCGATAAAATTTGTTAATGTACGAGTAAGTCTAGCTTATAGGCACATATCAAGCTGAGCACGTAAAAAAATTGAATTGCTATTATTGATTCATTTTTATTTTTATTTTTTTATTTTTCTTTCAATGTGTTTGTTTTTTTATAAATTGTGAAATATTAACAGTTACATGTGGTTGGCATGTCTAAACTTTAAAAGCGTTTTGTTTATTTAAAAGCAGTACGATCTTCGATAATTATTCGAGTCACATTCACCAAGCAATAAAAACACTACTACTTTAACCTTTTTAAATAGAATGAAAAATAAAACACTGATCAAGTTTGAACTGCCATAAAAACTGGATAAACTGAACTCAGATGAACGCCATCACTACAATTTTACTATATACGGCAACACTTCAAAGGCCGGGAATGACTTTGATTCTCTCTCTCTCTCTCTTCTAATCTTCAGTGCGCAGTGAAATGGGAAAAAAGGTGCTTGGTTAATTTTAATTCATCTAAAATCAAGCATCATCATTTACCCTCTGATCACCATCTAACCCCAGTTAAAATGAATTGCTCGCGTCTTGGGAAAGCACCATTTTTCACAAGCTCTTGTGATTTTAACACCTGAAAAATGGTTGTATCATTCTACTGTTCCACTAAATATCTCACTGTTGCTGCAATCTACATATAATTAAATAAAAAATGCACATATATATATATATATATATACATGTATATATATATATATATATATATATATATATATATATATATATATATATATATATAAAGGAGCGGCAGAAATTGATACCCTACACTGACGTAAGTCTGAAACACTAGTTCATATGTTCATCAGCAGACCAGCTGGGCCGAATCTTCATAGGAAAACCAGTCGGAGTTTTAAGCATAAGAAGCTCCTCTTACTGACTGTCTATCAGGAGAACAGTCGAGTCTTAAATGAAGAAGCTCCTATAGCCGAATGTTAATCGGAAGACTAATCGGGGCTTGAAAAAAAAGAAGCTCCTCTAGCTGTATGTTCATCGGAAGATCAGTCGGGGCTTAAAACACAAGAACCTCCTTTGGCTGAATGTTCACACGATGACCAGTCTAGGCTTAAACACAATAAGCTCCTCTGACTGAATGTTTATCGGAAAACCAGTCAAGGCTTTAAACACAAGAAGCTCTTTTGGCAGAATGTTCACAGGAAGATTATTCGGACCTTGAAACACAAGTAGCTTCTCCGACTGAAAGTCGCGGTTTGAAACACAAGAAGCTCCAATGGCTGAATGTCTATTGGAGAACCACTCAGGGCTTGAATACCAGGAGCTTCTTTGGCTGAATGTTGGAGAAGTTTCTATGGTAACCAACAGCCAATCAAAGGAAACCGTCTCATCGTTCCTTACAGATACTAAGAACTTTCGAACACCAATAATGTTATTATAACTTTTGTTCTACGGAAGAAAAATTTTTTTTTCAAAATATAGCTGCGAAGGTGACTTATGAATTGTAAAAATTGTTTGCAATCTGATGGCAAAATAAGTGAGCGTTGAATCTTTAAAGCAGTTCTAAATGAGTAAATCTAATACTTAACCATATATTCAAACCCGCTAGTGTTTTAATGATAGAGATTTATAAAGATGAATATAAATACTATCTCCAAATCGAAACCTATCAAGATAATATAAGCATCAATCTATGAGATAGAGCAATAAAGAATTAGGAGAAACTGATGAAAATAAAATTGAATAAATTAAAATATTTAGTGTACACGTTGGATATTTTCATGCTTGTCTATGAACATTCATTTGGTTTTAAGTTGACTTTTTGGACTTCATTTTTTCCATATCGCTTATCGGTGATCATTTGTGGACCTAGTAGAGTATAATCTCTTCACGCCTGGAATGGCTTGCTCGTCATTGTGAATATTATTGAAGACAACTTTATTGATTAATTAATTCTTCGAATTTTAACGAATTTTTTATGTTGCAGTAAACAATTGAATTGTTTATGCTTGGAAGCCAGGGTTCTTTTTTTTTTCGCTTCACGAATCAAACCCAGATTTATGCTAACAAGTGATTTTTTTTTTACTAATGTTTATAATTATTGGAATTCTTTTTGTAGATGAGTAATTTGTATATTTTATGTATTTATTTGCGAAAAATTATTCAATTAATGAAATAATATATACCATTCGGTACGAAGCCGACAATGGAAGATCAGATAACAAAAAACTTGGATTTATAACACCAAAACATCCAACATTGATCGCCTTTCGGGGCCTGTGGCGCAGTGGTTAAATGTTGAATCTCTACAGTTCCAGGTGAGTATTGTCTGAAAATAGTGGTTTAATTCCTACCCAAAGCCGGGCTGGGGATTATTTAGCCAAAACCTAGCGAGACGACAACAACTATGAAAGGCAGTAATTACTGAAGATACAGTTGAAGATTCAGCATTCCTATCCCGTCGCGATTAGCAACCAGAGGAATAGTTAGCCAAAAGGTCGTGAAACAACAACTATAAAGATGAGGATAATAGTGCGCAAATAAATAAATAAAATATACTAATGCTTATCCTCTAATTTTACTAAAATTCCTTGTTTTGATTTGATGGATTAATAAATACTAGCGGGACCTGAGGAACTTCCACGTGTAATATATTGCTGCAGGGCATTTTGTGGACGTTCAGCGTGAATGGAGATCCCGTGATATTATTGTAACCTTTTTGTTAAAACTTTAAAAGTATTTATCTACGTTATCTGGTTAAAGTAGTGCCCGAATATATCTGGTTATTACGGTTTATCTCCAATATCATTATAGGAGTCTGTGAGATATTTCTATTGTATGGACGCCCGGCGCTTTCGGAAACTCTACAGTATCATTATATCATCTTTAGACAGAACAGATACTACTTTTGGATGCCAGCCAGAAGATCATAAAGGTATATTTTAGTTGCACGTACGGCCCCAAAAAGACATCATTTTTTTAATAATTTTATTTTATTTTTTACATTGCGTCTTCGGTGATCGGGAGATCCTATTTATTAAAAAAAGGAGGCTAGAATGTGATAACATACTACTAACTTTTAATTAGCGTGTCTATATACTAATTTAATGTTCTTAGTATATTCACACCTTCTATTCTCCTATTTAATTAATAGGATCTCCCGATAGAATAATTTATAATCTAGAAACCGTGACATACGTACGTACGTATGTTAAAATTACTACGGTATTACTACATAGAGTAGCAGAACCTGTGGAAATTCCATGGTTGTTGAAAAAAAATTTTTTAACATATTATAAATAAAATGAATAAAAAATAAAGCAAATACCGACGAATTTAAAACAATTTTAGCAAATTATGTTTTAATCTTTTTAAAGATAAAAAGAGTTGATTTAAAAAGTTTAAATTTTTTCGATGAAAATTCAACACACAATACATTGTTTATTTTTTGGTATTTTATTTCTGAATATTTTTATATAAATTATAGCAGAACGTACGTCATTTCACTTGCATATTCATTTTTAATTTTTAAAAAGAAACTATAATAAAAAAAAACTTACAGTCTCCTCTCAACATTACGTTTTTTATTATAAAATAAAATAGCCAATTTGAAATCGTAAACAGACAGCCATGTTTTTTAACCATTTTTGGAGAGGAAATGGTTTTAATGATTTTTAACTGATAAAGAGCGCCAATTATTAGAGGTAATTCATTTCTCATTAATTGTTTGCAATGATGATGTTTTATCTGACACTAGACGTACGGACAAGTAAATTAATATTTAGATTATAATTTCTTTAATTTTATTTCCAGTATTTATTTTTTCTTATTTTTCTCTATATATATATTCCACTGATGATGCTTTAATGTACGTAGAGTACATATCTTTCGCTAACTTGAACGAGTTTTTACGTATTTTTTGCCTCCCCACACGTGCAGAGTTAAAGATAAGGTGGGTTTTTAATGTGAAAAAAGTTCGCATTTTTAAAAGGGCAACTCTGGATTGAAAAAAGATCAATTGCCCCAATCTTGAAGGACTTTTCTTCATTGAGCAATGCCAAAAATAAAGTATAATTTAAACACCTCGTCCTGTCTTAGTCTCATTTTTCTTCCTTGTAGATTTTTTTTATGTTCGTAAATAAGTATATGCCGTCTATATCATATAGCATTTATCCACGCAAAACATGGGTACCATTTAAAATAGGCACATTTATTCCCGAATAAACTGTCGAATAATGTGGTTAGGCAGCAATTGTTCATTTAAGAATGTCCCGTTGAATGTGATAGACATTGTGCGTCGATTAGATCTGCTCATTATTACTTCCACAATTCTATGCAACTTTCGCAAGCGGAATGCAAAGTAAATAAGAAATTTCAAACGTCTTCCGTCTTTCTTTATTACTCGAGCATTCGACAACTCTATAATTCTATTTTCCGTTCAACTTTTATGTATTCTGCATTCGATTGAAATGTGTGTATATGTCTTTCATATACTTCCAAAAATGATTATATCTATCCATCTCTCTCCTTATATATATATACATATATACACCCACACGCGCGTGCGCACAAACACACACACACAAACACACACACACACACACACACACACACACACATATATATATATATATATATATATATATATATACATATATATATATATATATATATAATTCTATAGTAATATAAATCTATTTTGGGTGGTAAATAATTCACAACCAGTAAAAGAAAAATTAGATAAAATACACTCCAGAATAAAAGCAAAATCCATAGCGTCTTATAATTTTAGTACGCTATATACTAAAATTTCTACACGAAAAACTTATAAAAGAATGAAATGATACCGTAAATTTAGCTTTTGAAGGTGGCAAGGTAAATATATAGAATTTTCAAACTCTAAGGCTTTCTGGTGTAAAATAAAAATAGCAAAACTAGTGTTTCTAAAGGTATTTTAGCAAAACTAGTGTTTCTAAAGGTATTTTAAAATACTTGCATCTTATAAAAGAATGTTATTTTCAAATAGGAAATAAAATATTACTCCAACGCTAGGTATCTGAATGGGATTGGATCCTGCACCATTTTGGACAACTCTTTTTTTACATAGACTCGAGTATATATATATATATATATATATATATATATATATATAATATAATAAAAATTATAACACGGAAATTACATAATTGTCGATGCAATAATTTATTTCAACCTTATGGTATTTTCAAGCATCTAAATCAGACAATTACATTTTTGATCAAAAATGTAATTGTCTGATTTAGATGCTTGAAAATACCATAAGGTTGAAATAAATTATTGCATCGACAATTATGTAATTTCCGTGTTATAATTTTTATCTTATTGCTCTGTTTACCACATTGAGCTCTCATACCCGGATTTCCTCTGGATTTATTCCATTATAACACTATATATATATATATATATATATATATATATATATATATATACATATATATATACTTATATATATATATAAATATATATATATCATCACAAATAAAAAATGATATATCTAAAACATATAATGTTCATGGGTGTAGGAGATTTATATATGACCTTATACGTATAAATGATAACGATGAATTCGAAAAAAAATAAACATCTTATATATCCAAAGGAGTTAGAATTGAATTGTGAACATAGAGGACAACAGACTACATTTCTGGATTTAGATATAAAAATTGAGGATGGGATTTTTCTTTATAAAATATTCGATAAAAGAAACTCTTTCCTCTTTCAAATAGTTTGTATGCCGCATAAAGATAATACCTGGTCGGTTTTTATGTTTTATGGAACCATTATGTCAGAGTTTTTGATAATAACTCGTGTTACTTTAAAATTAATAGGTTTTATACCCCCAGTTTCTAGCTTAGTATTAAGGATGGTAAAACAAGGTGGGGATAAAACTAAAATATTTAAACAGTTAAATAAAGCATTTGTTCGGTATCCTGATGCTTTTGAATCGTATAAAATTAATCAGAATATATTAATAAAGGAAATCCAAAATTATATTAGTAATGTATAAAATTTATTATAAAAAATGTATATATGTATAAATATTTTTAACCTTTATATATTTTTAATTTTCAATAAATAAGAATGCAGATATACAAAGTACTAATCATAGTGAGGGTGATAAGTAGTTAAATGAATTAATCATAATCTTATAAATACAAGACTGGTAAATTCAAAAATATATCCATTTTGAATATATATATATATATATATATATATATATATATATATATATATATATTACTATGAGGTCTTCAAAGGGCCACTTCTATGCAGATCAGTCCTTTCCTGCCGTCTTTCCTTTTCACGTAGAGTCTGACAATATCGTCCTTTGGGTGTAGTGCATTGTGCATGATCATGAGTTTCCTGGTTTTCTGGTCGAGTTGTCTCAGTTCTTCTTTTGTCCACCCTATAAACGGTCCAGAGTAGCTTACTAGTGATACTGCTCATGTATTTATACATTTTAAAAGGTTTCTGCTATATAATTTAGTTTTCAGGAGTTTTCTTGTTCTCCTGAGGTATTCCTTCCCAATTTATCTTTCATTTCTGTTGCTCTGATGGTGTCCGCTTCCAGAATTCCTAAGTATTTGTAATCGTCTTGTTCCCCTAGTGCCCTCATTTCTGTTTGGTTGGGTAGTTCCATGCCTTCTGTCGTTTCCAGTTTTCCCTTTCTTATAACTAGTTGTGTGCACATTTCCATTCCAAATTCCATTTCGATATCTTGGCTGAAGATGCTAGTAGTGTTAATTAGTGTCTCTAGTTCATTTTCGGTCCTTGCAAAAAGTTTCAGATCGTCCATGTACATCAGGTGGTTCATTTTTTCCTCTGTATTGGAAAACTTGTATCCGGCTTGGCACTTTCTCAGAATACTGTTCAAGGGCATTATGGCTATGATGAACAGTAGTGGTGATAGTGAGTCTCCTTGGAAGATGCCTCTTTGTATGTTAATTTCTGTTATGTGTTGTCCATCAACTGTCAATTCCAGTCTCCATGTTTTCATTGCATTTTCTATTACGTTGGGCCACTTAAGGATAAAGGCTGAATGTCAGGTGATTGATGAGACATGCGCCGTGATAGTCAGTAATGGCGTGAATTTGGTAGAATTTTATCTTTTAAGAAGGTTCAACAAAAGACTTGCTTACATTGAACTTGAAAAGGCAATGTTATAGTCAGTTGAGAAGCAGCATCGCGATATTGCATTCTAAAAACGAATATTACAAGGGAAGAAGCTAATAGAATTTTCGTTTATTTTGAGTACGGGAAATAGTGAATCATAAAAGACCTCATAGTAATATATATATATATATATATATATATATATATATATATATATATATTACTATGAGGTCTTCTGCAGGATCAAACATGCCCATTCCTGTGTCTCGATACATCTCTTATCATTATATGGTATCAGTTTTTTAAAATAGTCAACCATATAGGAGCCTATTCGTGACCAGACACACACACACATATTCAGCTTTATATTATAGATATTTCTTTTTTACACAGTACTCACCACATTATCAAGACCAACAGACCACTCAAGAATAAGGGTTAAAGAGTGTGCAGTAGAAATTGGACAATATAGTAATCAATTCGGTAAATGTGTCAACTTATATAGAACGGCTCATCAAGAACTTGTTTACGTTAGACTTGAAGACAACCATATTGTAGTCAGCCAGAGAGCAGGAAAATGGAAGACAATTCCACAGGCGTGCAGTTCTAAGAAAGAAGCTTTGATCATGGAATCTACGTTTAGGTTTAGGCACATACAAAGAGTGGGGGAATTAGTGATAGTGTTTTCAGATAGACGAGTGTTTCTTGTGAAAGTTTGGCAAGGGGGGGACCATAGACTGAAGCTCAGTCGAACACTTTCCATGAAAATAACGATACATCAGAGACAAACTCGTAACATCTCTTCTGTGGGATAGAGGTTGCAGGGAAGAGAAAAGGACATCTCCTACGAGGCTACGATGTCTATTTTGAACTCTATCAAGGCAGGACAAGTCCTTTTTAGCAGCTCCTGACCAGATGTGGCAACGGTATTCCATTCTAGAGCATACCTAGCTCTTATATAGATAGAGAAATTCATGAGAAGGGAGATATCTACTGGATCGATAGAAAGATCCCACCATTTTTCCAGCGGCCTTGGCAACAGATTGCCATGTATGTGTTCCATTTAAGATCAGGAGTAATGGTCAAGCTCAGAAGCTTGTCAAAACTTGAGGCCTCCTGAAGACGAGAGCCATTCATTTCAATTGATGCCAGATGTGGATCAGAGTGCTGATGATGTAAAGAGAGAAGCTTGGTTTCAGATGCATAAAAAGTAACCAACCACTCCTTTCCCCATTGTACTACGTGCTCAAGATCAGAGGAGAGAGAATCGGAGAGATCTTGGTCGTTTATATATATATATATATATATATATATATATATTATTTTAATACCTACAGACACTAGTGTTTCGTACTTCCGGAATCATTAGTGCATGAAGTTATGATTGTAGCTGGTCCTAGGATTCGAATCCCGCAAGAAAGCCATCTCTATCTTTATTAACAAGTAACAAACCACAAGGGCACCGTCAACCACAACGACATTCATGTAAAATTAAACATTTATAAAGGCATAAACGTTATACTAGAACGGTCGACATTGATCGACCGATTAAATGTCGCGATCTCGCTCGCAGACCAAATGACCGACTTTTTCATTTCAACAGACAGTGCTCAATTGTTAAGAAACTTACTTCTTAAAGGAGCAGAAATAATTATAATTAAAAATAATAATTTTAATCCGAGTTATACACTCGAAAGCACCTATGGAATAAATACCAGCCACAGTTAAGAAAAAAAGAAAAAAAACAATCAGGTAAATTAAAAAATATTATTGAATTATTTATGTGTTTATTTATCTGTTCACAACGACTATGCATTCCTGCATTGTAAGCTTTCAAAAACACATTTTATCCGTTAAACAATGCTTCAAGAAAATCACGGCATACTTCTTGACCATTTTTAATACCTACAGACACTAACGTTTTATCTTTCTGGAAACAGAAAGTTATGATTGTCGCTGGACCTGGGAGTCGAACCCCGCAACAAAGCCACCTTTTTCTCATTTAGCAAGGAACAGACCGGAGGGTCACCGTCAACCGCAATGATATTCAAGTGAAATTAAACATTTAAGAAGGCATAACATTTATACAAGAGCGGTCTACAATGAATAAAAATAAATGTATATAACTATAGATGATATTTTAGGTGTGTGTTTATGGTATCTAGTCTTAATAAATTTTCAAATAATGCGTATAAGTTTTGCTAAATGTAACCATAGAGTTATTTATAAACGTGATCAGTGTTTCCGTTTTGTATTTTTCTGTGAATAACTTTGTAGTCGACAATAATTTACATATTATGTCTATAAATATGGCGTTTTTCCCCATTCTACAGACTTCGTATAATTTCCTATACGTTTTTCGAATACCAATTGGAAATATTCTATTTCAGGTAATATCACGGATGTCCGTGAAGTTTGATCGAATTCCCAAATTATGTCGGAGACGCTTTTTCCTGGTACTTCTCTACTTTTGTTGACAAGACTCTGAGATTTGGTTATTTTTAGATTCATATTTATTATATTTCTGGTTGTTAATCGATTTTGATTTCGTTATATAAATTTGCCGCCTAATCACAGATGATTAATAAGAAATTTTCCAAATTACCAAAATTGAAAATGATTGCCAATATTGGATTTGAAATAAATACGTAAAAAGACGCCATTTCTACGTGCGCTCAATACTGATATACTTTTCTACCTTTTTAATGACCTGGAAATGTAATGCAATTAAATATATATATATATATATATATATATATATATATATATATATATATATATATATATATATAAAGAGAGAGAGAGACAGAGAGAAGGGGATAAAGAGATAAAAAATATAGATGAATACATAGATAAATAGTTTGATTTACCTTGCTGTAAAGATGTATACATATACAGCACTATTATGAAGATACATAGCTCTATACCTAGTATATACATGTTTGTACATATAAACATTACTATACATATACATACGGAGGCACACACACACACAAACAAACACACACACACACACACACATATATATATATATATAACTACTTTATTTACTCATAAAATTAATATACGAAAGTATAAATTTATGCGTAAACTTTAAGTATTTACTTCAAAAGTGCTCAATACGTAAGTAGAGCTAGTTACTAAGTTATAAAATATATATGGCGATTAAGTTACACTGAATATTCCGCGTTTCATCCACTCTAGGACTCTTCAGGCTTATGCACGAATTTTGGGGTTGTCTGTCGTTTTTATATACGCACCTTCTATTGAGATTTTAGTTAGCCAATCAGCTTTCTAGTATCCACCGCACCCTTCCTATCAGCCAATGAACATAGACTTATCAGACAAAGGACTATTTGGCCTCTGGTTTACCTGTTCCTTTGTGTGTGCTCTATTTAGCCTGGATATCTAGTTTCTTGACCTGTTTTAAATCTAGGTTATGTTGTTTTTATGTTAGTTTATATATGAATATATATGTACGCGAATAAGCCTGGAGAGTCCTAGAGTGGATGAAACGCGGAATATTCAGTGTAGCTTAATCGCCATATATATTTTATAACTTACTATATATATATATATATATATATATATATATATATATATATATATATATATATTAGCAGTATTACCCGACCTTGGTCGGGGGTCGATTTAATGCCATTTTTATGCTTATGAAGCGTAAAATAAAATAAATATGTAAAAATATAAATTTTCGAACAAAAATCTCAATCGAAATTTATGAAAAGATTAAATGAGAAAAGAGAGAAATTTAAATGAGTGTTCATAAATGCATAATATTTTATAAGCAAGGGGGTGTTATTGTTGTTATGAAGAGTGATTTGTTTTAATTAGTTAGTCAAAGAATAATCATATTTGGTAATTTAATGAATTTGTCTTTATTTTATGTTATTTGAAGTGTTAATTAAAGTCAAGTTAATGAAAAAAAGTGACGAACTATTTTAAAATATGAAAAAATGTTAAGTTGTATTTTTACTGTAATTGAAGTATTACTGTCTGTGAATGTTAGATTTAGGAAAGTGAATTGTCCAATTGTATCAGTAATCGTCTTTCCAATTAACGGAAAAAACGTTAAGAAGTTACGTCGTCAAACCAAAAAAGAAAAAAGAAAGAGAAAACACACGGTAATGGCCGTGTGTGCATGTGTGCGTTCGTGCGTGCGCTGTGAAGTGTGTAGCAGTAGTACGAACAATTCCATAACACGTGGTGTCAGAGTCGGTCTGGCTCGTCGTTAAGCAACGACCTGGAAAAATGCCCGGTCATTTTCTTTTGTATACGATTATCGGTTGTCCATAATTGTTAGAAACATTTCGATGCAAAATTACTGGCCCACCAGGTAGCTTTGTGTGCAATTTCATAAAAATCGGTCTAGCCGGTTTTTTTAGTCTATAACGAACCAACTCACACACATACAGACATTTATATATAATTGTAAACATAAAGGACTTTTTTGTCCTTTCAAAACACATCCGTATAGATTTAAACAACTGGCTTACCAACGGTCATGAAACGACAATTCTAGGGTTTGTATCGCAGCATCGTTAACCTATTGGCTAGTAAATGAGCTGTAAATGAAACAAGTAAATACACCTATTAATACAAACCGGTTTTATTACATCTAAAGTGTTCAACCAAGAGTAGAGAATTTCAGTGTTCAGCCTTAGTGATGTAATTATTATATCACTTTCTGAGTGCCTACCACTGTATAATATTTAAATAAAATAGTTTAAAGTCTTATATGGCAAAGTTCTACAAGAACTTATATAAATTATTCCATGCGCATGCTACACATTGCAGCACCTGTTGAGGATACCCGGATTTTACGCAATAGTCATCATTGATATAGGAGAAAGATGGCTGTCCATGAAGAAAAAGTCGCCAGCCTCTCTTGGTATCGAAGATTCTCAATTCAGAATTAAGCAACGTGGTACTTATGATTGGTTTGTGTGGGCATTTTGTCTGTTGAATTAGTTTGCTTTTTTCTGGGAATGTTTTGTACATATACTACAGCGTGTGTGGAGGCAAGTGGTAGGGTAGATTCTTTAGATATGTGGTTCTTTGCTCAATGTGGATACTATTAAATCTTAGTATTGTTCGCCATACGTAATACTAAAATCCTACATATTCATTATTGTTACTTTATGCGAATTACGTATAGATTATAAGGCTTAAATCTTAAACTTTCCATCAACTCCAACCATGGAAATGTATCAGACAAATTGCTTGAAAACTTCAGATATGGCGTATTTATTAAAGAATAGCAGTTTCTTCAGTGAATTCAATGTTTCTATATATACTAGACTACCTGTGACCCGTTGGGTCAGTATGTTATATTAGCTATGGAATTAATGTACCAGCGTGACACTTGTGACGTAAAGAAAATAGTTTTTGTGACATAACAGAAACATTTCTATGAAAGTATATAAAATGAAAAAAGAATATAGATAGATTTCTATGAGTTCTTCTGTTTATAATTGTTTATTTTTGAAAAAAAAAACTTCCAGCCATTGAATTATAAGTGGTTTGCCATACTTATAGGTAAATTATAAGTGGTTTGCCATACTTATAGGTAAATTTTGATATATCGTTTAATTTAAACGCGACAAAAAACAATCGGGACGCTGAAAACGTACACAGTAAAACAATACGTTGTAAAATGCTCTTCTGGTTGTCAAAAATTAAAATAGATTTATTTGTAAATAACTTAAACGTAATCGGAAATGAACGATGTAAAAAACGCTGAAAGTATTAACAATTATTTAGATAATTTAAACGCGAAATAAACAATTGGGACGCTGAAAACGTACACAGTAAAACAATACGTTTTCAACGGGTCAAAGATTTATTTGTAAGAAAATTGCGACAGTATAGTTGTAATACAGAATAATTGCAACACATCCTCACCCTTACCATATTAAATAATAATTTCGAAATAATAACGTTAATATTTCAGTGCGCAGGTCAAATTCTGCAAAAGTAGCGATCTGTGTTTATTTGTTTATGCTGTTATGTGTTTATGTTTATGTACACATGCGCAACTGGAAGTCGTAAACAGGATGTTGTGTTACAACACTCGTTACAATGTAATTTGAGTTTTATATTTATATATATATATATATATATGTATATATATGTGTGTGTGTGTGTGTGTGTGTGTGTGTGTGTGTGTGTGTGTGTGTGTGTGTGTGTGTTTAATGTTAGGAGTGTAGAAAAATAAATGTATAAATTTATTTAAAATAAATAAAAAATAAAAAGAAGACCATCCAAGTAAATTATTTAAAAAAAAGTTTTAAAGCTTTGTTATTATTTATTTATGCATGCGCAGAATTTTGGAAGCTTTTATGGCTTTGTTATTATTTATTTATGCATGCGCAGAATTTTTGAAACCGGAAGTCGTAAACCGGATTGACGGTTTCAACGCCCAAGCAATTTTTATATTATAATATTATCTTCTTAGCTTGATTTCGCGAACGAATATTCTATGAAGGGGTTGTTCACGTCGACTGCAGGCGGGACAAGCAGGTTTGACCACAGCGGCTGCAGTTAAAAGTCACGTCATGTACGGCTGCTGAGGCTTTCCGGATCTTGCAGAGAGTCTCTATAGCGTTTTACGGTGCCCCTCTGTCATAGCGACCAGCTTAGTCTCGCCAAGAGATGTGGGGAGTACCTACCCGAGAAGCGGGATGGTAAGGAATTTCAGGGGGGGGTTCAGGTGGCCTCCAGTCCGCAAAGCTGGGCAGCCTCTGCGAAGCAGGATGCGAAGTACTGCAATGCTCTTTCGGTGTGGGCAACAAGGGCAACGTCGTTGGCAAAGAGGAGGTCACAGATTAGTTGCTCGAGAGTCTTTGTGTGGGCTTGCAGCCTTCTGAGTTTGACAAGACTGCCGTCGAGGCGGTAGCGAATAGAGACAGCGTTGTCATCGTCAAGATCTTCGGTTGTCTGCTTGAGCATCATACTTAAGAAGATGCCGAACAGAATCGGTGCGAGGTCGCATCCCTGTTTCACTCCATTGGCGATGAGGAAGGGTACTGAGACGCTGTTATCAATTTGGACGTGGCCGCTCTGGTTCTCATACAGCTGAATGATCAGGCTTAGAAGCTTTGTGGACAGTCGAAGCGCTCTAAGATCAGCCAAAGCACCCTTCTGCTCAATGTATCAAATGCTTTTGTCAAGTCAACAATGTAACATAGATTTCCCTGTTTGGTTCTCGGCACTTCTCTTGCAGTTGTCTGAGGACGAAGACCATGTCCGTGGTGTCCCTGTTTGCTCTGAAGCCAAATTGTGTTTTTGAGAGGTGGTCTTCTGCGATGGAAGGTATCCGTCTGTTCAGGAGTACACTGGCAAGGATTTTACCTGTGATGGAGAGCAGGGTGATTCCCCAGTAGTAAAAAGACTGACTTTCTCCCTTGCTCCTATATAAGGCAAAAATAACTGCGTCACAAAGGTCCCGTTGGAGTTCCCCTTCCTCACAACAACATACAAGGAGCTCGTGGAGCCTGCTGTACAACGCTGGACCTTCATATATTTGAGATCCCGTCAATTCCTGCCGCCTTGCCACTCCTCAACTGTTTTATAGCTTCAGTACGCAGAAACCGGAGTTGTAAACCGGATGGACGGTATCAACGCCCAAGCAAAACGATTTAAGTTTTATATTATAATATTATAATATTATAATATATATTTGTGTGTGTGTGTGTGTGTGTTAGAAAGGTAATTTAAGTTAACGCTACAAGTGCTTTAACGCACGTGCAACATCCTCAGACGACATCTGATTCGATTTCGAATTCGAAATTGCGGTGTTGCTATTTTTTATATCGACAATCAACTTTTTACTTGACTGTTTCAAAATAATCTTTGAACTCAATTTTCTCCTTATAAGCTAAATTGGAAGGAGGTTATTGTAATGAGTAGAGTTTTACCAATAATTTTATTGGCTGTTTATTTGAATGTTTCATTAGAAATGCGTATTTTATGATCGAGTTTTAACGTTCATGGTGTAATATTGCTTTAGATTTCATGAAAGGATAGTAAGTACCGCTTTGGATTGTCGTTTTTTTATTGAAATTGCTTTTTTTTTTTCGGGCATTATTATTTTTTTCTGGGTATAAATAGAACTATTCAAGAAGCTCACTCTGATAAGAAATCATGTTTGAAACAAATTTTATGTTACTTTGTATAACTAAAAATAAACATCGCATAAAAACAGCTGTAAACGACTTGGATACAATTTTTTACTTTTTATTTTGAATATGATTAAAAAATAATTCATACCTTATATATAATACTTAGTGCAATCTCACTATACGAATATAGATATTGAGCTCATATATATATATATGTGTGTGTGTGTGTGTGTGTGTGTGTGTATGTAAATAATTATTTTACACAGACAGGCGCTAGAGTTTCAATCGTTCGAAATCATCAACGCAGGTAGTGACGATTGTCGGTGGTCGAAAAATTCGAACCCGGCAACGAAGCAATCTTGACTCCATTAGCAAGAAACGTTAATTCTAGGCCACCGTCAAGCGCCACAATAATCAAGGGAAATTTAATATTTATAAAGCCAAATTCAAGCATAACTTTATTAAGACTATTAAAAGTGATCGAGCGACCAGAAATCGCATATAGCAAAGTGTGGAAGAGATCCATCTAACATAAAAATCAAATCTTTGATATCATCCCAAGCACTAATAATTGACCAAATTTCATGTCTCAACATAGTGAAGTCCCTCCACACTTTGCTATTGTTGTTCGTCAATAATTGAATGCCCAATTTAATGGAAAATATATGGGTCGTCAGGGTTCGCACGAATGGCCTGCCAGAAATCCTGACTTAACACTCTTCGACTTTTTTCTTTGATGTTATTTAAAAGAGTAATTCTACTCAACCAAACCAAGAAATTTGGAAGTTTAAGAACGAATACGTGAAGTTATGACTATCATTCCTCAAGAGTTTCTTATGAAATCAGTTGATGCGGTTTCTAGTTGACTTAAAAAGCTGATGACAAATAAAGGCGCCTATATTGAAGTTTAAATAAAAGTTCATGCATTATAATTTTTACTCATATTCATTATATTGGAAATAAATTTAAATGTATTTTAAAATATGGAGTTACGTTACAATCACTGACTATATAAATAAAAAATATTTTTATACATACAGACACTGTATATAGAGATAGATAAAGAGAGAGGGGGAGACGGAAACAGAGATACGGGAATGCCCCTACTATTTAAGTACAATAAGAAAAATTAATATAAAAAGCGAAGGTTCTTTCCAGAATGACTTGTAGCTCTCTTCAAAATCCAATATGACTGAAAACTATCCACGGCAATTTGTTTATGAATATAAGCAAAATAGCAGAAACGTTTACTTTTTTATCTGAGCTCGCTCCAGGCTTTAAATTTATCCTACCATGTTGATTTGATATATATATATATATATAGAGAGAGAGAGAGAGAGAAAGAGAGAGAGAGAGAGAGAGAGTCATCCACATACAATACTGTTTCGCAGCTCATCAGTGCGGCTAGACTACCTCAAACTAGGATCGAAACCCGATCGTCCAAACGACAGTCGGAGCTTCTAACCTTTCGCCATTCGGTTGCTGTTATGCGGGCAGTGAATTAACAATGTTATGACATTGTCCAAATACCTAAGCTCAATTTATTTACACAAAGATCATCGCTTCATGCGCTAATGGTAATTTGTATATTACTTCCCTATATACTAAACCCAAAATAGTGAGCATTATAGTCATCTACATACAGTAGTGTTTCGCTGTTAGAATTTACAATTTTTTATTTTAAAATGGAGATATGAGTATTAATACTAACATTTATAGGATAATCTTATACAGATAAAAATGTTCAGTATTCGATACAAAGCCTCAGTATTGGAAAATGAGTTTAAATTTTTACAAACTATGATTTACAACATTTATTGCTCGAACACAAGTAATACAAGATAAAGATAAGTATTTCCTTATTCCATTAGGTTTCAATATTTGGATTTCTTTTTCAGATGAAAACCATTTAGCTAAGGAATTTTATATATATTATCTATAATTTTGCTGTATAGCACAATAATTGAAAGTTTTAAAGTTTGAAATATGTACAATTCAAAAGATCGTATAGATATAGATATATACTGACGCAAAATAGGATGTTGAAATTAAAGTCCACGTCTGAAGATGTATTTCGACAGCAACAAGATCCAATCAGTGAAGTTTATTATAACTTTCTAAATACAGTAAATCCATTAGTGTATGTATATCTGTAGATTTAGGGGGAATACTATTCAGAATATACAGTTCTTTAAAGGATTATGATAAAGTCGCTGCTGGAAAACCTTGGCATTGTCGAAATTATAGTATATTGATGATTCACTGAACTTAATTTAAAGTTAACTTAAGTTGCTAAAATTGGCGATAATTGTAGCAAAACAAAAAGCAAAGGTCTAACGAGACGCAAAGCAAATTTCACTACACGGGTTGTATCAAAAAGTCTGTCGAGACGCAGAGCACTATTCACTGTACGCAGGTCTGAATGCTTCCCCTAAACTCCTCTCAGCAACCTGCTTTTATCGTGTCCGGCCATGGCTCATTAGCAACTGAGTCATGTGACCGTGCGAGAACTGTGCGAGATCGAGGGCTTTAAAAGATCACGGGCGCCATCTTGAATATTTTTTGATTTTTCTTTCTTCTTAGCCTGCAGGACAGACAGACATAGTAAGAACGTTAAATATGAAGTTATGGGACTGATAACTAGATAACTAAACTCAAATTGGGTATATCTACAGGAAGTGGCAATAGAGGAAGTAATACATCGTGTGTACCTAACGTATATAGACGCAGAAATATATGCGTGTATATAGACCCAGAAAATATATGCATATCTATTCGTATATGTAGAATCATATACATTCTTAACTCGGATTTTACATATGAGGAATTTGAATTTATATTTGCAAATATGTTAAGATAATGACTCCAGAAAGGGATCAAGCATATTTCAGTTGGGGAATGTATTAAGTGAAAAGTTAGGATAATTAATAGAAATCTATTTTAAATTTTTTGCTAAAAGGTAAAAAGTAAGAGTGAAACATTCCATAAATATGTGTGTATTAAATTATAGGTTTGAAATACGTTTAACGGTATGGACTATTTATGGAGTTTGTATTATTAGGCAATAGTTATTTTCATGGAAATGAGCACTGAATGGCCATGATATTTTAAGAGATGGTTTGTTAAAGAGATCGTTTCTTAAATTAATAATTGATGCATTTTTTTAAATTGACGAAGTAACCAAATCTCTAAGTG
>NC_136482.1:104443069-104455569 GCF_053919585.1 Euprymna scolopes | reverse complement strand
TTCTGCTGTGTGTGTGTGAGAGAGAGAGAGAGAGAGAGAGAGAGATAGGTAATAGTACTTATAAATAATACGCAATAAAAATTTACAGCTCATTTCTTTATTCAGCGGAAACAAAACACAATTTACTTAGACTTCTTCCAAGGTGCCTTGCGAACACTCAAATCTTCCGCTGTCTCCAATTTAGTCGGGAAAAGAGATCATTAAAATCACTAAATCTTGCCTTATGTCATCACAGCGGCACGAAATCCCCCACCTCGTCTCTTAATTTAAAATAAGTTTATTTGACAACAACAGCGAGCAGGTATCTGTAAACTGATTATTAAGACTTTACAAATTTATCTCTACAATAATTTAAAATGACAGTACCTAATTAATTAGAAGGAATATTAAGGAAATTTTCCCTTCGATTCTAATTAATTTAAATATTTTTAAGCTATTCTAAGGAAGGAACATTCCTGTATCATTGAATTTCGTTTCGTTCTGTTGTTTTTTTTGTTTTTGTTTTTTTTTTCTAAAATGTAAGAAAAGATTGAAATTCGTGAAAAAAAAAGTTTTCTTTTTATTTTAAACGACACGGAAAGTGACAGATTTTTAAGAAACATTAAATTTAATAGCGTGAAGCAAACATTGATTAAATCAGTTTTCAATATTATTTTTTGTTATTTGTGCAGTTTATGAACTGTGATTAAATAATTACTGTTGTAGGGCAGTAATAATCAAGATAAACACAGTTGTATAGAGGGTGGAACGATAATATTGTCGCCCTAGAAAAGACGACATGATTCCATTTCTGTTTGATGAAAACCGGTTTTCTTTTTCTTTTTGTTGCAGATCATCCCATAGTTGGCCAGTTGTGTACAAAACCCAAAAGCAATAGAACCTTCTATTATGTCTAAAAGTGACACAATATTCAACGAGGGAGATCTGAGATGTGCCACTGTACAACTCATGCTCTCTACTGATCTAACTTATGACAACAGGACCATTGCTAACACCCTCAAAATGCAGATTCAGACGCTTCAACACTTGAGAGCACAGCTCAACGAAGTTTCTGGTCTGATTATGGTCTTTGGTGTGGTTTTAAGTAAGGGCAACATCATGCCACCTCACATCTTCGAAGTTGGCTTGATAGTCAACAGCAAAGTATATTTGGATGTGCTAAACAGTGTTGTGATCCTTGATTCAATAAAAATATATTTTGATATAATTAAACAAATACAAAACTGTTTGATTTGATTCAATAAAAATGTACTCAGATATAATTAAACAAATACAACGTTGTTTGATTTGATTCAATAAAAATGTGGTTGTTTTTTGGTTTTGTGATTTGGTTTGAATTCTACAAGTTTTTATTCGTTTGGATTGGTTCTCATTGAAAAGATTATGAATTTATGTTGTTAACATGTTAACGACCTTGACATTGAATATTACAGTAAAATATAAGTTTCAATTAAGCAGCACATCGCGCCGGCCCACAAATACAAAGAGATCCAGGCTTGGCTTCAGAAGAAGTACAACGACTTCGTACTCTTCTCTTACTGGTCAGTCTCCTACCCCAACCTGAACCAACTGGACTACTAAGTAATACATTGAGACATTCACCAACATGACCTCCCACAACACCGAAACCAGCCTCATCGCCGCAATATGCCGAGTATTCGCCGAGTTCCCGCCGGCACTTGTGGAAAGGGCATGCTCCTAGTTCCGGACCTGTATTGAGGTGATGAGTTAGACTGAAAGCGGCTACATAGAATATATATCAACTACACTACATAGTCAAGTTACATGAATTGCTTTTTTTCAATAAAGTTTAAAAATAAAGATGTAGTGTTGTTTATCGGTACACCTTGCAATTAACAAAAGTTGTATCAACATAAGTATGTTACAGAAGTGCACGTGATTCTAGGACCATAACAGCCACTAATCGCTAATCAAGTATGTGTTAGATGTAACTATATTAATAGATTCTAAGTTCATTATTCCTGAAAATAGGTATATCAACTTACCTTACAAGAATAACATTACTATTTAGGAAGCAGTTCTAACATAAGGTGGGGGGATTTTTTTTAAAGTATTCTGTACTTTCATTTAACAGTTTAATAAACAAAGAGCATATCTGAGAAAATTGACCACATCCTGTCTGCTCATCCTTCCGCTAACATTCACATTTGCGGTGACTTCAATGTCCATAATGTGGAATGGCTGACCCACTCAAATAAAACCGATGACGAGGGGAGGTTCTGTCATGATTTTGCCACTACCTATAGTCTCAGATTGTCCACGAACCCACCCGTGTGCCTGATACTATCGGTCAGTATACAAGCCTTCTAGACCTTTTTCTCACAACTTCCCCTGAGCTTTCTTCGTGTTCCGTTCTATCTCCTCTGTGATCCTCCGACCACTCTGTTGTAGCAGTTAAGATAAAAATGAAATGTAATGTCTTCAGACGTACCGCTCCACCGTACTGTATATCAATACTCTATGGCTGACTGGGATAGCTTCCGTATATTCATATCTTTTCTACCTCTGCATTCCATGTTTAAAAAGGACGTGTCATCCATAGTATCAGACCTGACCGAATGGTTAATTGTAGGCATAGACAGATTCATATCATCCAAAAAATTCCAACAAAAACCTAACAGCCAGCCATGGTTCTCCCAAAATGTGCTGCTGCCATCGCGCACAGAAATCACTTTTTCCATAGCTACCAACGTAATAGATGTACTGAGACTAAAGTTGCTTTTAAGACTGCCAGCAACCACTGTAAAAGAGTAATAAAAAATACAAGAGAGCTATATGCTCAGTCCGTTAAATCAAAAATAGCTGAGCAGCGGCTTGGTTCCCACCAGTTTTGGCAAATAGCAAACAGGATCCTGAACAGAAATGTGCGTCCTATCCCAACCATCATCAATGGACCTGAGGTCATCTCGTCAGCATCAGACAAGGTCAGACTATTTGCCAAGAACTTTGCAGTCAATTCTACTCTATGCGACAAAGGCCATCAACTCCCCGTATTTCCCCCTATAACAGACAACACGCTATGCAACATACAAATAACTGTGCGTGAGGTCGCCAAGCTAATCAAGAACCTTGATTCCAGTAAAGCAACAGGCCCTGATAGGATTCCAATTATAGTGCTGAAAACGTTTCAACCAGAACTTGCGCACATGCTTACAAAACTGTTTAAGCGTTGCCTTAAGGAGAAGTGCTTTCCAACACCCTGGAAAACCTCATCAGTATGCCCTGTATTTAAGAATTCAGGTGAACAGTCATCTCCCTCTCAGTACAGACCAATAAGTCTCCTGTGTGTCATGAGTAAGTTGTTGGGATCCATATTAAATAAAGAAGTAGTCAACCACCTCAACAGAAACAACCTTCTTAGTGACATGCAATATGGTTTCCGCTCTGCAAGATGTACAGCAGATGTGCTAACGGTCATATCTCATAGAATTAGTGAATCTCTCGACAAAGGCTTCCTTTTCAGGGCAATTGCTCTTGACATATCAAAGGCCTTTGATAAGGTATGACAGAAGGACCTACTTCGCAAAATTTCCAGCTACGGTATCACTGGAAACGTTTTCTCAATCATTAAATCATTTCTCTCCGGTAAGAGTAGTGGTTGATGGGCAGAAATCAGAGGCCCAAAGTATTAATGCTGGAGTCCCCCAGGGGTCCATCCTGGGCCCAATTCTCTTCCTGATCTACATCAATGATCTCCCAAAACACATACTTAAATCATTCGTTGACATCTATGCTAATGACACGACCATCTATGGCAACATATTAAACGCCGTAAATGACAAAATTCTCTCTAATACTCTGTCCTCTGATCTTGAGCGCGTTCAGTTTAGTGGGGGAAGAGATGGCTGGTCACTTTTAATGCATCCAAAACCAAGCTTCTATATTTACATTATCAACGCTCTGATCCCATCTGGCATCAATTGAAATGGATGGCTCTCGTCTTGGGGAAGCTCCATGTTTTGACAAGCTTCTGGGTTTGATCTTTACTCCTGATCTGAAATGGAACACGTACATCAGGTCTGTTGCCAAGGACGCTGGGAAAACGGTGGGATCCTTCTACCGCTCCAGAAGATATCTCACTACTGATGCAATTCTCTATCTTTATAAAAGCCAAGTACGTCCAAGGATGGAGTACTGCTGCCACATCTGGGCAGGAGCTGCTAAAAACAGCCTATCCTACCTTGACAGAGTACAAAGTAGACTTTGTGGCTTGATGGGGGATGCCCTTTTCTCTTCCCTATAACCTCTCTCCCACAGAAGAGATGTTGCGAGCCTGTCTTTGTTTTACTGTTATTTCCACGGCAGGTGCTCGGCTGAGCTCCAATCTTTGCCCCCCCTTGCCAATCTTTCACGAGAAACACTCGTCTGGCTTAAAATACTGTCAGTAATTTTCCCCACTCTTTATCTGTGCCTAAATCAAAACGTAGATTCCATGAGCAAAGCTTCTTTCTTAGAACTGCACGCCAGTGGAACTCTCTGCTGCTTGCCTGATTCCCACCTGACTACAACTTGGATGTCTTCAACTCCAACATAAACAAACTCCTGACAAACCGCCCCCTTAAGTAAGACACTCTATAAAACCTCCAATACTAATGATTACTACAATACTATCTCATTGATTACTGTACACGCAATAACCCTTATACCTGAGTGGCCTTCGGGCCTTGATAAGTGGTGACCCCCATGTAAAAAAAAGACAAGGTAAAAAATTATAATTAAAAAAATTGGACAGTTTGTAAACTTCACTGTGTTGAATAAGATATATCCAAAAGGTGTGATGTAATACCTCCACAGTCTTATGTCTTCCATGTTAGGCAAATAATGTTAAGTGAGCCATGAAAAATTCTATTAAAGCGAAATGGAAATTATTGAAGAAGATTATCATTTATGTTTGCTTGTGTTCATGAGCTGATTGGTCCTGAAGTGGAGAATTTGTTCCATATTTACTCTGTTCATCGTAGTCTATCGTTCCTTATCTGTTTGTTTTTCGTAGTTACTAGTTTAAAAGCGCCAATTCTCTCTCAGATTCTTCATCGGATGTGAACTGGATTGCTTGCCTCATACATTCAACATTCTTTTAAATACTTCAACCGTGACGCTTATTTGCCTCGATCTTTATGGTTTCCACTTTTACTTGTTTAGAAGCGTTCACCAGCATTCTCCTGCTCTTTGGCTATAATTTTTACATTATTTTCACTTCTACTTTTTTTTTTACTTCATTTTTCTTCATTTTTTTTCTTCTAGGGGGTGGGGCATCCAACTTCCGATATGACTTATGACTTCGATACACATGTGTGCATCAGTTTACTTTTTAGAAGGTTTTTACCGTTAAAAGCAAAAGTATTGCGCATGCAGAATAGTAAAGCGAATAAAATCCAAATATTTGGATTGTCTATTGTTTCTTTATAATCTGGATTGACAAAATGAACGGATGACATAAAGATCCTGATGACTAGAGACAGAAATGAAAAGTGAAATGGAATCGAAAATGATCATTGTCTCGTCGTTGTACGAAACTCGGTAGAAATTTGATAATAATTGGTTTACTTCGACTGTGTTAGATAAGACCAATGAGAGAGGTCGTTGCACTACAACCGGTCACTTTTCACTTATCGTACCTATTGTGGGGGGGGCAGTACAAAAATGCGTATTTCCTCCTGGAAATACAGCTGACAAAACGATCAATCGATTTCCACCGGAGTTGGACCCGGACCTTTAAGACCCTTCCGTTAAAAACGTGGTACCCATTATTTAAACCTAAGTTCGCTACATGAAGAGAAAATATAGCAACTGTAATATCTTCGATACTACAGTCTCAAACTTTCCGATCGAAACACACACATTTTCCTTAAACATATACATTTGAAACTAGCCGGGCCTGTGGAAATTCCATAACGGACACTTTCATGTGTAATATATTTATGTTGGCATTCTGTAGGTGCTCAGCGTAAATGGATACGTCCTGATATTATTGTAGCTCTTTTGTTAAAACTGAAAAAGTATTTATCTAAGCTAGTAGGGACGCTCGACGTAGCCCGTTCGTAAAGTACGCTTAATATAATATTTTAATGTAAGTAAATTTAATATATATTATTATAGAGTCAATTTTCTATCGATTCAAATATATTCTAAAGTTGTGATTTCAAAAATAAAAAATATATATCCATATTACTTGAGTGCATCAGCTGAATCGAAAACGAAACCAAAACTCATGAAGAATATATATATATATATATATATATATGTATATATATATATATATAACTTAAGTTCCTTCAGTTATGATCGAAACCGAAACCAAAACTAATAAAGAATTCTTGGGAAAATTAATAATTACAAGAAATGGAAGGTCATAACAATTAAACGAGAGTCACTAAAAAAATGTAACCGTGACACACAAAATAACACACACGCTTTCGTATTAATATATAGATTTTCGCAGAATCTTACACGGGTCTTTACACTTATATTCGTACAAAATGATTTTTGTACAAAGGATTATGGAACTCGTGCAACTATTATGTCAAGACATTCATTAGAATCTTATTCCAACACCTATTCTGACCTGTAATGATGAAGCAAATTTTCGGCAATAGTTAACAGCCAAAACTGTTCCATGCTGATTCATCAAATGACCTCGTGAACTTAACGAATGTTACTGCCTGGTATACAATGAGTGTTTCAGTATATGGAGTCCTTATTTTCCCGGAGAGAAAGAATGTTACATTAACTGACTGAATAAGACCGGAGTTATTATGAACTCTTCAAAAAGTGTGTCTATCCTAAAGCTTTTCAGTTACTCGCCGTTCAAAATCCTGACTGCCAAGCAAATTTATCTCGGCACCGAAGTCAATATTGAAATTGCCTTTTCTTGCTTACTGCAGTATGTTGCTTGTCCTATGCAGTTCTAGGAAGTCTTTCGGGTGAAGTATATTTATTGCTTACTGTCTTCAATGTCCCTCCCAGGGAATGGCGAGCTGACTGTCCAGGTATTTTTAAAAGGCCAGGGTGTGCATCCATTAAAGGCGCTGGTTTGATGCTTTCCCACCTTCCGCCCTTGCGCCACATCTTCCTACGAGGAGAAAGAAGTTAATAAAACCAAGATGCTGCCACATTGTATACGACTCATCTTATTTCTCTACGAAGCGATATTGAGGACCATATACGTTTATCGGGTTTAGTCGTTGTGATATTTACAATGAGAGCATTACAAAACACAAATGTACATAAATTTGTTGCCCTTAAGAAAACAACACTACAGCTTTATTTTAAAACTTTTATTGAAAAAATCAGTCTAGATAACTTAATTATGTAGTAGAGATGACATTTATTCGATGTAACCGCCTTCAAGTTTAATCACCGCCTCAATACGGGTACGAAACTGGTAACATGCCATTTCCACAAGTGCCGGCGAGAACTCGGCGAATACTTGACGTATGTTTTTTATTACATTTTCATCCCAAACAAGGCACATTGCCACTTTGGTGTAGAGGGGTAGCCCCTCTACACCAAAGTGGCAATATCAGAGGACACAACTACTGGGGTACTATGCTGGGATTTGGGCAGCAAGATGTCGGATCGCGTTGCACTTGAAATTCTGCATGTCAGTACAGTTGGGGAAGCAGTGGCCTGGAATAAATTCCAGAGTTTAGCGGTTCTGGGGAAGAAACTACTGGAGTAGAAAGATGTTTTGCATGTAGGGGTCGCTACTGTGTGGGGGTGGGATTTAGCTGCCTGTCAGGTTTGTCGAGGGTGTCTACATCGTGGGGGCACACATGTCTGCAGTTCGACAGAGCATTCACCATTAAAATACTACAGAGGGATGCAACATTACGTTGATGAGACAGAGGCTGAAGCTTAGATGCCAGTTCAGGGCCTATCAGATTGGCGACTCTCTTTTGAACCTTGTCTAGGAGCGAGAGACTAGTAGCAGATGCACCAGCCCAAATGTGATAGCAATACTCCATACATGGGCGAATGGTGGCCTTATAGAGGTACAGGATGCTTTCGAGTGTTAGTAGTTTTCTAGCACGGTAGAGAGAGCCTACCTTCTTCGCAGCGGTCCTGGAAAATCTTTGAATGTAATTGTTCCAACTCATGTTTCCTGTGAACGTTAGGCCAAGCAGTTTGAAAGATGTATTCTCAGATAAAGAGTCACTGGCCATTGCTATTGGTGGCAGAGAAGGTTTCTTGTAATTATTGAAGGAAACCAGTTTAGTCTTGGCAGCATTGAATGTGACCATTCCACTAGTGATTGAAGGTCATCCTCTAGTGTTTTTGCCATTTCTTTAGATATATGTCCATTTGTTTTCCTGTCATGCCTGCTATAGAGTGTGGTGTCATCAGCATGTATACCCATCTCAGAGGTAATTTTATCGGGGAGATCATTAATGAATATTAGGAGCAATAGAGGTCCAAGGATAGACCCCCGAGGCACTCCCGCACTTACATCATATTGTTTAGATGTACGACTGTCGAGGACAACCTGGATTTTTCTCTTATCTAAGAAGGATTTAATTATGTTAAGTATTCTACCAGTGATTTTTTTTTACACAGTGACCGCCACTTATCAAGGCCCGGAAGCCACTCAGGGATAAGGGTTATTGCAAGTACATAACGTTAGTGTGGAGATTTGATGAAGTGATACCGTATGATCTAATTTTCCTGAGGAGACCCTCATGATACATCCTTTCAAAAGCCTTAGATATATCTAGAGCTACCGCTCTGCCCTCCCCCGCTTTGTCCAGTGAATGGTATATACGTTCAGGGATTACAGTGAGGATGTCTGTTGTGGAACGGTCTTGTCTAAATCCATGTTGTTTGTCAGTCAGAAGTTTAGCATCTGTAAGGTGACGGACTAGAGCATGGTAAATTCAGGTCTCAAATATTTTGGCGAAAAGTGGGAAGAGGCTAATGGGGCGATAATTAGATGGGTCAGTTCTTTCACCATAATTCTTGAATACTAGTACCACAGAAGCAGTTATCCAGCAGTCTGGAAAGCATGATTCATTAAGGCATTTGTTGTAGAGTTTGGAGAGAACTGGAGCTACTTCGGCTGAGCACATTTTTAATAGCACAGCTGGGATGAGATCGGGTCCACATGCTTTTGAAGTGTCAAGGTTTTTTATGATAGTATGAACCTGAGCAGGGGTGATTTTTAGATCATCTAGCGTGGCGTCTGTCCGCAAAGGAAATTCAGGCAGGGGGTGGTTGGAAGGGTCCAGTGTGGAGTTTGAGGCAAACCGACTGGCAAGCATATTAGCCTTGTCGGTTGCTGAGCAAACAACCTCGTGATTGTTGGTTAGTAGGGGAATTGTTGATTGCCCATTATTTACTACACTGTTGTAGATTTTCCAGAAGTCACGCATTCCTAATTTTTGTGTTTCAGTGCGTTTTTTAGTGGTTTCAGTAAATTCTCTCCTAGCTGTCGCTATTTCTTTCTTAACGTTACTTCTAGCTTCCATGTACTTCTGTCTGTTTGAACTGGACTTATGTTGGTTAGATCTGCGGTACGCATGCTGCCTTTGAACAATGGCAGTTGCGCAAGTAGAAGTAAACCATTGGGGAGAGTCGGGCTTGCTATAAAATTTCCGCATGGTAACATGTGCTTCAATTGCCGTTTTGAACCATTCAGTGGTCTCATTTGCGCACTGTTCAGCAGGAAGAGAAAAAATATTTCCCCATGGGGCATCTCTGATATCAGTCAGCCTTTTTATAATATTTGGTTGTTTTGAGCAGTGGCTCTTCAGTTTTGGGTCTAGAGTTTAGGGCGATTTCGACCATTATCCCTGCATGATCAGCATTCCCGAGTGGGCTGTCATCATTTGTTATACAATTCTGGGGAACTGTGGTCAGAAACAGATCTAGAAGTGATGCTTGTTCTTCTTGCTGGTCAAGGAAACAGGTTGGAAACGTAACCATTTGTGATAGGGAGTGAGATATAGCGAAGTTATGTGTTGTGCTGCCCGCTGCATCTGTGTAAGTAGAGAATCCAAGCCAGTTTTTGTGGTGGACATTAAAGTCACCAAATACATGTACTTGTGTGCTAGTGTCGAAGGAGAGTGCTGTGTCTGTGCTGTCAGTGACTTTGTTAATTATGGTGCAGTCCTGGGTCGAGAGAGAGAGAGCGGTAGAGAAAATAAAAGTAGCTAATGTTATGTTGCATGTTAAGTCTAAAGCACATAAAGGCTTGATCGTCCGTAGTTTAGTTTCTGTAGTCAAGGGGAGGGTGTTCTGAATATAGACTCCAAGCCCGTGCATGTGTCTGTCAGAGTCCTTACGGCAGAGTTTTTTTTTTTAGCGTTTCAGTTTACGTAAGGGATGCTGAACAAGTGGTTATGCAGAATAGCAGACATGCAACACAAGCAGACCATCAGTTGTCCTGCCATCTACTAGGATTGTGGCCTCGGGATAACCCACCGGGGATGTGTGCAGGGGCCCTTTCCATGCGCGACATGGCATTACAAACAAGGCGACCAGGCTAGTCTTGGTGTTGTTAGAGGTCATATTGATGCTTTCGACGTATGACCAAAGGAAGTAGTCCAGTGGATTCAGATTTGCCAGCGGCCACCTGATTATACCGACGGATCACCATAGACTACAGCACATCCAGGTACACTTTGGTGTTGATTTTCAAGCCCACATCGAAGATGTAAGGTGGCATGACGTTGCCCCTCCACCAAAGACTATAACCGTGGCCTGCACACCAAAGACTATAACCGTGGCCAGAAACTTCGTTAAGCTGTACTCTAAAGCGTTAAACTGTCCGAATTTACATTTTGAGGATGCTGGTAATGATTCTGTTGTCATAAATTATATTCCTAGAGAGCTTGAGTTGTCCAGCTGCGCATATCCGATCTCGCTCGTTGAACATTCTGCAACCTTCAGAGATAATAGAAGGCTCCTATCGCTCTGGGGTTTGGTATACTACTGACCATATTGTAGATTGCCTGCAACAAAAAATAAAACCGGTATTCATCAAACGGAAATGGAGTCATGTCGTCTTTAATAGGGCGACAATTTCATTGTTCCACCATGAATTGTCACTGCCTAACAACTGTAGAGGATATAAAGGCAGCAATAATAAAGCAAATCAATTCAAATTTCACTAGAAATGGTAACATTTCGAGAAAACCTTTTTGCAGCATACTTCTAGCTGGTCGCTTAATGCTGCAGCATCTGGGAAACAAATTTCTTTCCAAAGAAACTTTATGTTTGAATTCAAGATGCCAGCGTTTATCAGAGTCACATGATGGGACATCGTCATATTGCATTGCGTCATGTTCACAATTACTGTATATCAACCATTCTGGGAAGGCGTATGAAAACGTAACGGAACGTACCTTTTATATCCTACTCTCATGGAACTTGGCCGTGTTTCCGAGTGGTTTGTGTAATGCCGTTCATCGCATCTGGAACAAAAACTCTCTCAAAGCATAGTAACAAATGCAAGTCTCATTTCTTTCTGGACAAATGGATTTTATTCAGTCATAATGTTTTCTCATGGTCGAAGTCGCGTCATCATTTCTCATCCTTAGAATGGAGAGGAGGTCTTTATTTTGCTATGGTTTCGGCCGCCACTGATTTCATCGCCTACACGAGAAGTCTGTCAATCCATATTCTCGGGAATCAGAGAAACATTTTTCTGATCTGCTCTCTCTCTCTCTCTCTCTCTCTTTCTTTCTTTCTCTCTCTCTTTCTGTCTCTTTCTCTCTATGTCTCTCTTTCTTTCTCCCTCTTTCTTTTTCTCTTTCTCTCTCTCTCTCTCTTTCTTTCTCTCTTTCTCTCTCTCACTTTCTCTCTTTCTGTCTCTTTCTCTCTTTCTCTCTTTCTGTCTCTTTCTCTGACTACCGATTTAGATTTTCTCATATAAATCTTCCTCCAAACTCGCATTTCACAAATCGTTCTGTAACGTGGCGATCCACATCACGATATGCCAACGATTGCTTCGCCTGTTCGGCCAGTCTTATCACTTTTTATTAACAAACAACCTACCTATGTTAATAACTTTTAATCCCCCACTCTATATCTGTGCCTAAATCAAACCTACCTATGCTAATAACTTTTAATTCTCCCAGTCTATATCTGTGCCTAAATCAAAACGTGGATTCCATGAACAAAGCTTCTTTCTTAGAACTGCACGCCTGTGGAACTCTGTTCCGTCTGCCTGCTTCCCACCGGACTACAACGTGGATGTCTTCTAGTCCAACGTTAACAAATTCCTAATGAACCGCCCCTTAAGTAAACACTTCATCAAATCTCCACACTAACGTAATGTACTTGCAATAACCCTTATCCCTGAGTGGCTTCCGGGCCTTGATAAGTGGTGATCACTGTGTAAAAAAAAATCTATATAAAAAAAACAGTGAGCTCCAATTTCTAATTCTATATATTGCTCTAGCCACAACTGCTAGTTTATCTACGTTGGGTCCATTATACGACAAATACTTTACATTTTGTTTATTTCCTTAAGAGTCTCC
>NC_136482.1:104123069-104438069 GCF_053919585.1 Euprymna scolopes | reverse complement strand
AAAGACTCGAAACACACTTTCACATTTCCCACAGCTATGACGAAATATGACATTGCGATCATTTAATTAAAAATTGAAAGTATTTATGCGATTTAAATGGCAATATGCCTGATTGATTTTCTAAAATCGATTTTTTTATAACATCAAAAGTTTTTTATCACTTCTTAAACAAAAGCTCTTCCCTAATTTCCTTACGTATTCCTCTCTTTCTGGATAACCATGGCAACATAGAAACCAGTTTCCTCTAAAGCTCATCACCTAACCAAGTTTGTAGCCTTTTTCCATTTTCACAAGGTCCATTCCGTTAATCTCATAGATATTCACCTGTTATCTGTAGAATTCAAAAGGTTACCTGCCCATCTATATTTCTCGTTCGTTCAGTGGTAGTGGTGTCGTTTACATAAATTTGCTGTCTGATCCATGTGTTTATTTTTCTTTTATGTAGACTAATTCCAATGATAATACATTCTATTTTGCATTTTGTCAATCTTAACTTTTCTATTATTCATTATTAAGTGCATAAAATTTGCTACCATATGTCACAACAGGCATGATGTCTGTGACATAACCAATCCGAAGGGAGGTTGGGCTCCAAGGGAGAAAGCTAAAACTTTAAATTCACTATAAAAAACGGGTAAACATAACCTTTTATTAAATATGGTGCGCTGAGAGAAAATCACAAAATAATAAACGATTGTGTTATATTCATCTTGGGTTTATCCGTCAATAACAACGTCACTTTAAAGGTTGAGCAATAACATATGCGGTGAACTGGTGCAAATAATGCGAACCCATATATTGGAGAATGAATGTTTACGCTTCGAAGATAGTCATCTGACTTAGGGATCACGAATGTGACACCGAAGGTTTGATAAACAGCTCGCAACCTTTCCAGGTGCTATTGTATGGGAATTCTAAAACGGGGCTAATCTAGACATGGAAAAATGACGCTGTCGTGGTTGATTGGTTGGAGGAAACACCTCACGTTACCCCAATCTGCACTATTTAATCATGTGCAGAGCTGAAAAAAGTTTATTTACCCCCACCCACACACACACACATCTCTTCACCAAAACCGCACTATTAAGAAAGAAAGAAAGAAAGGGAAGGCCTAAAAACTAATTGTCGACTATATAAGCCAAATAATTGTCAACTGAAATATATATATATATATATATATATATATATATATATATATATATATATATATATATATATCTTTTTGTTTGAAAATTAATCAGTAGACTAGAAGAAGCTGAGTTTGTTTTCTTTCCTCTGTACATTGGGTTCTTTTCTACCGAAAGGCGAATTGTGAATCGCTATTTCCTTTTCCTTTGCTGGCGACTGACCAGCGAGACGACGACATATCAACCTTGACGCGAGAGAAACTAATAAGCACCGGCCGTGAATGAAAGAGTGACCACCGCAACCAACGGGTCATACTGCATGAAAAGGGTCGCATCTGATCATTGTCGATCAGATTAGTGACTCGGACGAGATCAGAGGTCACAATCTTCGTTGAAACTTTTCGTTTTATGCTTATACTAGATTTTCTACTCTTTATGATGATGTCTACACTGGAAAAGGTTGCCCATCAAACATTAATAACATTTAATTCGATTATTTTTCCAAAAATGTAAATATTTTCCCAGAAACAAATTATATAAAAAGGGTAAAATACTTTAAAATGTCCAGTTTGTCAATGACAAAGAAACACCACGGAATTCTATAAAAAACATAAAAGTACTTCTTTATTCGTTGCATTTTTATACGAAATAATGTTGAGTTTTATATATACTTAATGACTTCGTTTTCAGACGTCTTCAAGTAAAGATGTTAAAGAGAGCAAAGATGCAGTTTGATATTTTAAACCATATTAAAGTTGTGCCCATACACTGGATATTTGCTTTCATTCTGGGTTTTAATTTATAGTTTTCTAAGCCGAGTTTAGTATAATTCGGGATGTGCTTTCCTTCTGTTATATTAATCCGAAAACCAGCTACTCGTTACTTAACCTATACAGGATAGAAAAGATGACATGATCCCATTTCCGTTTGATAAAACTCAGCTTTGTTTTGTTTTAGTTTTTTTGTTGCTTTTTGTTGTTTCTTTATTAAATACCATCTATTAGTTGACCAGTTGTGTACAAATCCCAAGAGCAATAAGAGGCTCCTATCATGTCTGAAAGTGACACAATGTTCAACGAGCGAGGTCAGAGATGCGCATCTGTACAACGCATGCTCTCTAATAATCAAAGTTATGACAACAGGCCCATTGCCAGCACCCTTAAAATGCACTGCTGGATTGACACGAATAAAAAGGACGTGCCCAGAGTAAAAACAATGTTTTCAGCCAGGGTTATGGTCGTTAGTGTGGTTTCAAGTGAGGGTCACATCATACCACCTCATATCTTTGAAGTCGGCTTGAAAGTCAATACCAAAGTGTACTTGGATGTGCTGAAGTGTGTGGTGATCCCCCGGTGCAATTAGGTGGCGGCTGGCAGACCTTGATTATAGTAACAGGACTCCGCATTTGCTCACAAGTTCAAAGAATGTCAATTTGTATATAATTAACGAGAGCCAGGCTTGGCTTAAGAAAGAGTGTTACGACTTTGTAAGCTTCTCTCACTGGACACCTCCATCTCTGACCTGAACCCGCTGGACTACTCCGTTTGGTCATAGGTCGAGAATATCACGAACATGATATAGATATGTTTACTTGTAGATATTAATTAATAAATGTTCGATTAAATATATTTGGTGATTATGCTTAAATAGCGTTCCAGACAGAGGAGTAAGGGGGCTCAATAGTATACACAATATATTATGGGAAAAGTACTCGACAATATTTAAACGAATATAATAGGTGGAACTTTCGTCAGTTTTGAAGAATTAAATGAACTTAGAAAACGCATTTATTAGCGATCCATATATGTTTCGACTAGATCAGATTGTGCACTGACATCGACATTCTTATGACTTTGTGAGCCTTATTACTTCCGCACTGGCTCATGAAAACTTAGTAGCGAATGATTTATCCTATTTTCAAGAGGTAACAAATGTACATTAACTCTCTATGCTGCCGTTTTTCGTTTGATTTAAAATATACCATTCACAGTCAGTTATGGAAACCCCTCAGAATATCAGAAGGGGAAGTGCTGCACTTTGCCTAAGGACAATTGTCCAAGGCAGAAGTGTTCATTACATTGATGTATTATACACACCCGCTTTTCTAAAATAAGTAGTCTAATGAAGTATTATTATTAACAACGCACTTAACATTAAATTAAGAGCATTTGTTTCTCTCGGAGAGAGAAGGTGCAGTTTTACCATAATACAATATTAATGAACAAAATATGAGTATGCCACTTAATGACTCCATATGAACGCGTATCCACATTGCCATATTCATATGGAACTGATTATGAAAGCACCTAAGTAAGTATGACGCGACTATCCAGCCAGAGTTTTATTTATTTATTTTTTTAATATTCTTCGTCGTTTCTAGTTATCCACATGCACATTCCAGCTATGAAGAAGATGACAATACAGCGACAAACACACTGTCTTAATTATGGTAATCTAATCAATGCGACTCGATGCAATATAAAATGCATATCCAACGAATTTCCATAAGTGTTTCAAGTCTATTTAAGTAACTTTTCAATTTTTTTTTTTCAGTTATCTTTTATTTTTATTTCATTTATTTTTCCATTTCATGTTACAAGGCCACTAACACGTGGAGTGTTCCTGGTTTAGGACAACAAAATTAAAGAAATAAAAAAAAAGAATTTGTCTTTCCAAACAAACAACCGTCGGGTTTGAGATCACCACTAACACCAAACTTCGTCTACTGTCTCTCACCGACCTAACCTGTCAACTCCTTTTATACATTTCTCCCGCGTGATTTCACGCGATTTTGCGTGACTTCCACCAGAGCACACCTTTTAAAACTATGGGCGACATCCTGATCTCTCTCTCTCTTTCTCTCTTTCTCTCTCTCTCTCTCTCTCTTTCTCTCTTTCGCCCAACCTCCCTGACACACACCTTCGTTCGTTTGATCTGTTTTTCCCTATCTTTTTCTCCTTTCCTTCTGCTAACTTTAAACAAAAACACAAATGTAAATGGCTCAGCCGTAATTTTAGAAATGGTGGATATAAATGACATCGGGATCGGAGAAAGAGGAGAGATGGAAAAAAGAAAAAGAAAAATGTACGTGGCGGTGATAGCGATTTAAAGCACAGGTCGCATCGGCAGAGACTTTTAACCACATGGCGACGCAACAAAATATTTCAAACAATTCGAACTTTTAACAACATTTTGAACGGCTGTATACAGTAGAATGAACCACACAAATAACAGCTAGCTATAGATGCAGACTAAGACACTAATTGACCATATCGTGCCTGGTTAGGAAAATACGTGTTAGGTGGCTTCATGTGGAAACGGCCAGTAGTTACTGCCTTTTTTCAACTGAAAGAAATCCGTGTCGAATTTTCTTCCTTTGTTAACATGTAACTACCACGTTACATTTAGACATGAGTTTATTAACACGATAAATTATTCCTCGCGAAGATTTTAAGTTACAAATTCATGAATAGGAAAATAGTAAACATTCCGTAAAATATATCTGTCATGCGATGACAGGAAAAAAAAATGAAAACACTTTGCATCATTGTACAATAATTTCATGAATGGCAAAGGCAATCCAAATTTGTATTTATTTATTTATTTTAGGCCTCTTGATTCCTTAGGGAACATAGGGCCGCGATAACGCTCCTCCAACGGAACCGATTTTGGCCGTCCTCTTCAGTTCAGCCCATGTCATTCCGGCAGCCCTGATCTCAGCCTCAATGCTTCTTTTCCATGTTTGCCTCGGGCAACCAATTTTACGATTGCCTTGCGGATTCCATTCAAGAGCCTGCTTGGTGATGTTGGCTGTAGGCTTCCGAAAGGTGTGGCCAATCCAGTTATAGGATTCTGATGTTTCAGGTGTTTATCCTGATCTTTCCCTTGGTTGTCGGCGCATTGGCTTCCCGGAGGCTTTTACTCACGTTATAAACTTCCGCTCACGTCATAAACTCTACTAAAGAGAACCCTTCCTGGGCCAAGAAGTCCACAGAAGATGTCGTTGCGGTTTCTATAAGTTTCTTCCTTTTACAGAATTGGGGTTTTGACCCTATTCTAATCCCCAACTTGGAGGACCAGTGAGTGATCTTAGTCTGATCTCTACCCTTCAATCTGTCTGGCTAGGGTGATGACTCTCCCGCCAGCATAGCTATCCGGATCCTAGAGACACGCAAGCCCCCTAACCACGCCAAGGTTGAACTCGCTAGGGGAAATTTTTAATTACACCAAGGTAATAACGTTGAGATACTTTAAACAAATCTAAGGCTAACTAAAAGAAGAAATGGGAGTCTGGTGAATAACATTGTTAAGAAACATCATTATGGTAACAGTAATTAGCGTTGCGTACATGCGTTTATCAATCATAGCTTTCTTTGCCTCGTATATTTTAACAATTAGTCACCTCGCTTGTGTTTAGATAGTAACAGTTTAGCACACTCGGAAACGTTGCTATAGGAACCAGTTGCGCGGAACTATGAAGGGAATCATTTGGGCAAGACTGATTTTTCAAACTGCCGCATTTGTTTATATGTGAATTTGATGGGCTTCCAACAGTTTTCGCGAAATATTGGAACATCTATTATTTATACTGAAGATAGGATGCGTATTTTCTTGGCATCTGATTTGTTGATATACACATTTTTTTTATATTTCACTCATTACTCAAATCAAGAGTTGTTTTTGTAGACACTGTTCGGTTGTCATTCTATATAACTTTTGTCTCTCTCTCTAGCTCTCTCCTCTCTCTCTCTCTCTCTCTCTCTCTCTATATATATATATATATATATATATATATATATATATATATATATATATATATATAATATAAAGCTGAACGTCTGTGTGTGTCTGGTCACGAATAGGCTCCTATATGGTTGACTAGTATAGAAAACTGATCACATATAATGATAGAAGATGTATCGAGACACAGGAAGGGGTACGTTTGATCTGGCATAATAATGATTCATTAAAATTGTGGGGTCTGCGTACGCGCCTGGTCCACAAAGTATGGAAATAAAACATTTAAAAATTAAAAAAAACGTTTACAAGTGTTTTTGATATAGATGTAAATAATAATACTTTGATAAGTATGTTTTAACTTAAATAGGGATGGTATAATAAAATTGTGGGGTTTGCGTTCGCGCCTGGCCCCCATAGAATGGAAATAGGCACAAACTTTAATAAAGACTTTTAATATCTATCTGCGTAAGTATACTTTGATAATTATGTTTCAGTTTGAAGAAATATGGTATAATAAAAATTATGAGGTGTTCGTTCGCGGCTGACCTCCATAGAATGGAAATATGTCACAAAGTTTAACAAGGTTTTTTAATATAGATGCACAGAATATTGTGATAAGTGTTTCAGTGTGAACAGGTATGATATAATAAATTATGGGGTTTATCTATTTTATTTTTACTTTCATCATATTTTGATTTGGTTTTGATACCCCTAAATTCGAAGCTATCTCTTTACGACCCTTCCTTTTCATAATCTATCATGCTTTCATAATCAGAGTCCATTTTCTGTGGGCTGTTTTTGAACCCAATCAACGAGGGTACTTTTGCTATTATATATATATATATATATATATATATATATATATATATATATATATATATAAGGTAACGTGCCAAAGAAACCTATAATCCTATTACATAATGACCGTTAATGAAATTTTCTAAATATCTTATATATCGATAGTCAAAGTAACAACTGAGTTCGCATCTGGAAAACTCAAAATCATTTTAATAAAATTAAAATATAATGAAAATACAACAAAAATACGATAAAATTACAACTGAAATAAACATCTTTAGATTACAATTAATTTAAAATAAGGACGGTAACTTTAAACATCTTTGTTTTGTTTTGTTTTTTCATAATTTATTATGCTACTTAAATAAGTGTAATTAATGCAGTGCTGTGATAGAAATATAAGTTTTAGAACTATTATAAAGAAGAGTGTTCGGTATGAGATGGATTTATAATACGATAGTGTATATTTGTATTTCAGGTCTAATCATGCTATTAACTGCATTCGAAAGGATTTAGTTTTCTCAATTTAAAAAGTTCTTTAATTTACTTTACTTAATCTATTTAGCAACTCTGGTTATCAAACCGTGGCAAGAAAATAACTTCCTTTTGTATTATTTGTTTAATCAAACAGTGTTGCTTCCTTTTTAAATCGAAACTTTCTCAAACGCACGCATGCTAACCCACTTATATATATATATATATATATATATATATATATATATATATGTATATATGCATATATATACATATATATATACATATATATATATGTGTGTGTGTGTGTGTGTGTGTGTGTGTGTGTGTGTGTGAATTTAATTTACAAACAAATGGCTACACATAAGCATACATGTTTCAGCGAAAACCCAGTAAGGGAATCGCTTCGTCAGGCCAAGGACCAATTTTCTGTAAACAAGAGAGTTGTCCTTGGCCTGACGAAGCGATTCCCTTACTGGGTTTTCGCTTAAACATGTATGCTTATGTGTAGCAATTTGTTTGTAAACTAAATTCACTTATTTTTGCTCTGTCTAAACAATGAGCACTCTTTTGGGTGACACACTTATATATTTTGTTTTAAACCAACAAATAATTACTACCAATACAATATATATATATATATATATATATATATATATATATATATATATATATATATATATATATATATATATATATGGATTGGACAAAATAATAAAAACACTTTGTGAATTTTCATCAATTATAAAACACCTGTAAAATTAAAAGGGGTTACCAAAACTCTAGTTTAATTTTTATTTATTCATGGTTAATGTTGTCTTGAATGAATTGGTTGGATTCATTTCTTTTATTTCATATAGTACAAATAAGTTGGGCAAATTAAGATGGCAGGTATATTAAATCGGTTGCGCCCATATAGCAGGTGCTACTGTAACAGAAGTGGCTGAGATGGTGACCGTATCCAGATGAACTGTCTCGAAGATGGTGCCATCTTACGTAAAAGAAGGGAGAACATGCTTCCCTAAACAAAATTCTAGAAGAAATCAGAAGCTTTCCGAACGAGATCTTGAACATAGAAGTGGCATCTATGTTTTATTTGAGCGAAGAATCGTCACACACAAGTACACCTTATGTATTGTTTTATATATCCACACACATACACACACACACACACACAAGCATATATATTGTTTGCAGAAACTTTCAGATAAGTCACTGGTACCGTCGGTTTCAACCCCGATAATTAGGGGTCGTTTTAGAAACCCATATCAAGCTCTCTTCAATGAATACTCATCGTCTAAAAGAGATGCGTATTGGCTGAAGAGAGCTTGATATGGGTACCTAAAACGGTTCTAAATTATTGGGTTATAAACCGACGGTACCAATGACTTATCTCATCTAAAATTTTCTGTAAATAAAATATAAATAATACGCTCTTATTTTTGGATTTTCCTTTTAGTTGAGCACTCTGCCAGATCCCCCCCCCCCAAAAAAAATTAAGTATTATATATATATATATATATATATATATATATATATATTTCACATATACACATACAATATTATAAGATGGTATATTCTGTGTGTATATTTTCAGTATTTACTTCAATACTGCTCAATACTTTAGCAGAGCTTAGTAGTAGTAAAAATATATGTATGGCAATTAAGCTACGAAGCGGCATCTATGTTTTATCTGAGCGAGCAATTGTCACACATACGTACACGGATATTTGTTATTTATTGTTTTTATATGTTCACGTGGTATTCAGTCTAGCTAGGTTTGGTTGCCGATGTATCGGCTTTGTGATAAATAGAACCTGTAATACTTAAAAACTTACAGGATTTTCTAAGGTTATTACTCTTAATGACCGGGCGGACATTGAGTCAGCTTCATTACGTTTATGGCTGTTCATACCTTATCCACAGCATGGCTCGTTATACGTAGTTTATAGGAAATACTTTACTCAGTAGCCCGGTTAATTAAGATACTAAAACCTGATAAATAATATGCTATACTATTGTCGGTTGTAACTATGGAGTCATATGTCAGCAGAACGGCAATATGTTACAAGAATTACTTTACACCATAGTAAGAAGAAAAACTCATAAAACCTGCAATGTATTATAAATGCTCATTATCGTGCCTCGCCTTGTTATGTGAGTATTATCAAAATCATAGCATTTGATTTTGGTTTTCTATCCGATTGCTTCGGATGGAATCGGATACAGCAATAATAGTGAACTTATGCTGTATACAAGGGTAGTTCAAAAAGTAAGGTCTCCTATTTTTAACTCACAAACTAACGCATGGAAGAGCTACGAAAACGGGAGTTGTACCATTAAAACAAGTGACCTTTTGTGCTCCAGAATTCATTTTTCTACATAATCATCACCATTCTCAATGCACTTTTCTTAGTCTCTTTTGATGCCTCGGTCAAAAAAAAATCCGAATTGTCACTCACATCTCTGTTGCTACTCTGAAATCGACGAATCCATCTCCTAACTGTGCTGACATCAACTGCATCGGCTTCGTGAATGATCGACAGGGGTTGGTGAATGTTGATCGGTTCAATTTTTCTGCATGAAAGAATTCAATGACGGATCTCTGATTCTCACGCACGTTCATCACATGGATTGCTTTGTTAGAGTCTCACACCGACAATATCTGCAACATAGATGAAAGGCAATGAATGCGTGTGTTCAGTCATCATGACAATGTAATTTGCAATATCCTCTGATCAATTCGGAGGAAATAAAAAATAGTATAATATACTTATATGCTGTATATTATCTTAGCATCATATCATAAGGAATAATAAATCATATTTACTTTTAAGGAGATTTTATTTATGAGGCTAATTATGTTGCATGGCCTTGTTAGTTAAGCGTGAGCAGGCCGCTTCGATGCTACTGATGACGAGTCTAGTTGTAATGATTTCTTTGAGTGCACTCTGTCTTAAAATAAACTCCCTCAAAGAAGTACGACACCCATTCTTAATGTTAAATTTGTTAATCATAGTTCTCAAAATAAAAATAAATAACAGGAAACAGAGCAAACAGGGAGAGAACGATATGAAACGGAAGTCGCTCTACCTTTTTCCTGTTCTGACGTTACTATCAAAACGTGTTGATGGAAGGGGGGATAACTCACTTCTCTCAATTATCTAACAAATGGAACTCTGATCCCTTAACTAAAGGTTGTCTCCGGACTGCGTGCGGAAACGTGACATCTTCGCACCCATAGTATCTCAGAATCATGCATAATGTGCGGCAGGAGTTACATTCTGACAGGAACTGAACTCAGTTTTCAAATCTTTGTTACTTTATGTGGCCTAACAAACAAAACAATTGTCTCCTTTTAATACGTTTGATTTAGTTTGGTGGTTTCATTTTACGGCATATCAACCTTTTCCGTGCTATTTACCAACAAACGCCTGTCATTTTGGTAAACGTTTTTATGCTTTACATTATTTAGGTCTTCAAATATTTATTCGTGGTGTTTGGTTTGGTTGTTTTGTAGAGGAAAATATTTGTTTTTGTTTCGTTAATGTTTGGTACATTTTAGTTCAGAGAAGCCAATATCTTCAGACATCCTAACCTCGCAGCACAATTTTTTAATATGTAACAGAAATTACGTCACATTTCGCAACGATTGTTTTTTATTTATAATGCGTAAACATTCTATTTTAATATTAATGCTGCTAAAAGCGAGGATTTATCTCCAGTTAAACGTGGTTCTGCATGGAAAAGTAAAGTCATAGAATTAAAACTGGAATCTTAAGCAGCGAATCTACAAATGACACAGGAATTCCCAGAAGCCAAATATGTATTTATGCATGACAGCATCGCTGTCACTGGCTTCTCGTGTCTCCTTGTTTAACGAAAAGAAATACGAAATATCAGAAAGCTAGTTAATGGAGTCGCTTCCAGTGAGCCAGTATTTAAAAGCTGATAGAGAACCCCAGGGCAAAAGCGAAAAACAATGTCTGGCAAGAAGCAGAAGCAAAAATGCTAAACCTGACATTTGGGATGCCATTTAGACAACTTGTAAAAAAACAATAAGCTTCGAATAAATCCTTAATCTGACACATTCAACGGATTAGCGTTTCATTTCTCTTTTAGAAAGAAAATAGTAGACTACATCGATAAGTAAGTATACGGCAATTCTATATACGTTTAGTTCATACAAATGTAATCTTATATATTCTTCGATCCTTGTATATATATGTATGTATATATGTATATATATATATATATACAGAGAGAGAGAGAGAAAGAGACAGAGGCAGAGAGAGATGGTCACACACACACACACACACACACACACACACACACACACATATATATATATATACATCATCGGATATCCCTGCTACTATATATGTACTAAAACGTTGGGTATCCCTGCTTTATATATATATATAACAGAGTAATGTGACGTTGTCCGGGATTGAATATTCCACCCTCATACTTTTATTGTTATCGAAATCGGTAAAATTACCCATTTTTTTCACAGATCGATTCATTGCCTTCTCTAGATAGGAACCGCCTCCATTCCACAGTGTACCAGGAGAAAGCTTCCTATGCTTTTCCGCGGTAACTTAGTCCATAATACATTGCAGTGTACATTGCACTTTAAGAAATCTACTGTTGATTTTATAAAAATTATCTGTACATAATAGCTTCATTTTAAGTATAACATGAAAAAGCCAACTATTATGGTTCAATTGTGCTCTAAACAGAAACATTCATTTTTAACACGTTTCTGTCTTATGAAACAACCAACTGTTGATTTTATGAAATTATTATTACATAATCACTTGAATTGAAATTAAACGCACAAAAGTCAAATATCATATTTCAATTGTGCTCGTAAAAGAAACATTCATTTCGAACGAGCCCTCTCTTATAACAGAATCTACAGTTGATTTTATAGGCTGGATCTTTTTTATTGTGCGGTGATAAAACTTCTCAAATGCACTTGTGATGTTAGGTTATCGAACTTCCTTCTTTACTCGAATGTTTTCAATTATCGATTTTCGATACTTATAATACACATTCCGATACAAAACCTACGTAAGAACACTCTAGATACATCAAGGACCTTCGTGTGAAATTTGAAAAAAATCGGTCCAGTCGCTTACAAGTCCAGAGGGAACGAACTCATAAAATCCAGATGGGTATAGTCATCCACAGACAGACTGTTCCACTGTATTCAGATTTTCAATGTGAATAGATTGGCAACCATCCAGCAGAGCCAGGGATCGAACCTTAAACCATTTGATTGATTGTTAGCGGTTCTACCCTTTGGCCCATGAATTCGGTGTCTGCTAACGCTAATATAAAATGTCTATTTATATAACACTAGCAGTTCAGCTCGGCTTTGCTCGAGCCCTATGCACTGTTTATAGCTTGCCCTACGTCTGAATCCATTTTATTTAAGATTTCAAATGTTTAGACCAAAATTTGTCTGAGTAATTTCGTAGAGGCCGCAGAGGTCATTTTTCTTTTTACTTTGACCAAAATTTTGACCCCTTAAAATTTGCTATTTTGGTCTCAAATCAAAATACAAAGTTTTACCCATGTCCAAGTAACCTACATCTAAAATTTCAAGTCTTTATAACAAAAATTGGCGAAGGAATTTGGTAGAATCTGCAAGGGTCTACTCTTTCAACTTTGACCTTTTCGCAGCTAAATTTTCGCCTCAAAACCGATTAAAATGCTTGCCGCATGTCTGAATGGCCGTTATGTATAAATTTCAATGATTAGACCAAAAATTGACTGAGTAGTTTGCTAGAAACCGCAAAGGTCAAATCTTTTGAACTTTGACCTTGTGACAGCTCAAATTTTCGACCCAACCCGATTAAAAAGCTTGTCTTATGTCTGAATACCTTTTATGTAAATTTCCAAATGTTCAGATCAGGAATTGGCTGAGTAATTTAGTACAGACCACAGAGATCAATTATTTTAATTTTGACCCCTATTTTGACCCTTTAATATTTCTTTTTTGGGGCTCACATCGAATTAAAAATATTTGATCCATATCTAAGTAACCTACATCTAAAATTTCAAGTGTTTAGACTCAAAATTGGCGGTGGAGTTTGGTAGAGTTTTCAAGGGTTAAATCATAGTATTTTAACCTCTTAACAGTCAAATTATTGGCCTAAAACCGATTAAAAGGGTTTTCACAAATCTCAATACTCCTTATGTAAAATCTCGTGTCTATAGACCGAAAATTGTCAGAGTTCTTTTGTGGGGAAATGTACACACGCACATTTTCACTTTTATAGATACTAGCATGCCAGGTGTTTGGGGGTGTATGTTGAGCCAAAAGAAAAAAACAGTCAATTTTTTTAACTTTGACCCCTATTATGACCCCTTACCATTTATTGTTTTGGGCTCAAATAAAGATATTAAGTTAGATCCATGTCCAAGGAACCTATATCCAAAATTTCAATTGTTTATACCCAAAATTGTCGGAGCAGATTGATAGAGTTCTCAAGGGTCAAATCGTTGAAATTTGTACCCATTAACAGCCAAATTTCTGGCCGAAACCCGATCACAACGATTTTCCCAAATTTCAGTACCCTGTATATCAAATATCGAGTCTGTAGACTTAAAATTGACAGAGTTATTGCGTAGGAAAATGTACACACACAGACACAAAGATACACAGACACGTTCACTTTTATAAATTAAACGAAAATATATACGTATGCATAAATATATATGAAAACAATTTTGTGTTTCCTGTAAACTTTTTAAGCAAATATTATGCAAGTATAAATGATGTAGAATATTTGCATGAATATAATTATACGTAATAGTTAACTAAAGATGATCATCCCATAAGAAAACCGAAAAACTAATAGGGAATTAATTAAAATGAATGTTTAAAAGTTAATTCAAATTAGCTAGATCTTTTGCTAGTGAATGCAATTCCACAACCAATTGTATTTTCTTTTTAAATAAATAGAAAAGAGGATTTTTAATATGAATATCAATACATACAAAAGATAAACGAATTTATAGGAGTATAGATAGATATAGCTTTCACCGCCGCTTTTACCGTGCACTTTTTTTATTTACAAACTAGCATGGAAGCCCGGCGTTGTCCGAGTGTTTTGAGAGGTGTGTTGAGCAAAAAAAAAAGTGGTAGTAGGAAGGCAGATTCGAACCCGTACCGCGAAGGAGGAAAAGAACGGGGAAAAACCTAGCGTATTTGCTGTTACGACCACCGCCAAACCGGAAGTGACGTAGGTTTAAATTAAGGCTTGACAATCCAAAAAAGAGGATGACTTTTAAACATATCGGCGAAAAAAGCGACCCCTACCTGAAGAAAAGTGCCCAGTTTAGGGTGACGAAATTAATGTTTTTAGCCAATTTTTCGATATTTGTCGTCTGAAACGCTGTGCTTTCAAAACGATACTAGCCTTGTGGAAATCCGTCGCCTTTGTCAAAGTTTTACGCAGACATGCAAACATACATACATACATTTATATATTGGTAGCTCAAGTTTTCGACTCAAACCGATTAAAAAGCTCGCCCTATCTCTAAATACAATTTATGTAAAATTCCAAATGTTTAGACGAGAAATTGTCTGAGTAATTTGGCCGCAGCGATCAATTTTTTAAACTTTGACTCCTATTATGACCCGTTAAGATTTATTGTTTGGGGCTCAAATCAAGTTATTAAGTTAGATCCATGTCCAATGAACCTAGATCTAAAATTTAAAACGTTTAGACCCAAAATTGTCGGAGGAGTCTGGTAGAGTTCTCAAAGGTGAAATCGTTGAATTTTGACCCCTAACCAGCCGAATTTCTGGTTGAAAACCGATTACAAATATTTTTCCAAATGTCAATACCCTGTATATCAAATTTCAAGTCTGTAGACTGAAAATTGACAGAGTTATTTTGTAGGGAAATGTACACACACAAACAGACTCGTTCACTTTTATAGATATACTAGCATTTACGCCCGGCGTTGCCCGGGTATTTGGAGGTGTATGTTGAGCAAAAAGAAAAAGCGGTCAATTTTATTAACTTTGACCCCTATTATTGTTGTGGTGGCAACCACTTATTTGCATATGCGAATAACATAACACTATAAATGGCAAGCCTAGGTTGGCCTTGGTGTGTCTTACTCAAATGCCACCAGAAGTGACGCCGAAGAGCGTACATGTCCTCCCACCAAGACTCTCTGACTCGACACCGTCATTTGTACATATTGTAAATATACCTTTTCTTTAATACACTTATTATTGCGCTATCTTGTTGTTTGCGTCTTCATTGTATTTCCTTACTAATTATTGTTCAACCTTGCAACCACAACAGTTGGCGACGAGATATGAAGCATCAAATATAACAGTTTGACGAAGAACTATTCAACAAAACAAAAAAAAGTACAACGCAAAGGTTGACCATTTTTTTAAGGAATGCAAAGTGTTGACGAGCAAACGGATTTTACGCTAAAGAGAAGTTTCAACTCAAGTGAAAAAGAAAACTCTAACGTGGCAAAAGCGACAATTTACGCCGTTTTCTGGGAATCCGACTTGCAAACGAATGCAAAAGTGAATTTTTGTTTTGTCGCTACACGACAAATCTTACTAAAGGACCAACTTGCAAACGAAAAGCGAACTTTGTTCTGTCGCAAAAACGACAGGTCAGACTCGTATTACGAAAAGCAAGGAAGTAACCTACGAAAAAGTTCACCAGTGGATTCTAATTACTGTTCTCCGTAAACAAAACAACAACTAAAGGCCTTTTTAATTAATGTTTTGGTTGACGTCGGTACTAAAAGGAAATACCACAGCTAAAACTAAAATTCAAGGAAAGGATTTTTTTTCTTGAAGTTGTCACTGAATAACGGATAATACAGTAAAACGTCACGGAAAAAAAAGGTAATCTCAATTTAAGAGGTATTTTAATTACTAAAATACTAGAGGAAAAAATACTCAAAGAACTAAATGTACTGCATACATTTATTCAATTGTGACTCGATTAAAAAAAAAACCCAAACTTTTGTTTTGTGGAAAGAGTTACTTATTAGTAAGTGCCTAAAAAACGGAAATTCAATTCCATTTCGTGATTCCAGATAAACCTGTTTTATTTTTTTTTGCAGCGTGACTCGCAAAAAGAATATATCATTGCAAGCAGCGATATTATTATTGAAAACAGGAGCTTACAGCAATTTGCTTTTTTGTTGTAACCCAAACCGGTGTATATTGTACATGGAACAATATTTTTTTAACTACACACTAAAAAAAAACATGGAAGACTTATCAAAAATGTTCATGTAATTTTTACAAATACAGGCTGAGCGTGATGAACGCAGACAAGCTACACAAAACGAGCTTTTGCAAACACAAATACAGGCACAGGCTGACCGCGAGGAAAAAAGAAAGGACAGATTATTGAAATGGCAGTAGGAACAAGAAGAAAAGCAGAAAATGGCACAATTAAAGCAGAAAAAAACTGCAATTGGAACAGGAAGAAAGGCATAAGAAACTACAATTGGAATATGAAGAAAGACAAGATGAACGTTTTGCTAAAACACTGGAACTACTAAAGAGTAATCGAGAAAATGTCGATAGTGTTAATTTCTCCCATACAACTATTTTTAATAGTATGGACACATTTCATTATGTGCCTGAGGAAGAGAAGAATTTTGAAGCATACTACACAAGATACGAGGATGTTTTTCAACTGGACTGTAAAAATTGGCCAAATAGTCAGAAAGTGAGCCTCTTACTCAGAAAATTGGGTACATCAGAACACAGCAAATTCGTAGATTACATATTACCTAAAAAACTGCGGAATTAGAGTTCATGGAAGCTGTAAAATTACTAAAAGAATTATTTAATCCAAATATATCTCTTTTTCATAAAAGATGGCTGTGCATGAATCTAAGAAAGATGGACAACCAAGATTATTTGACATACGCATCAGTTGTCAATAAAAACTGCGATAATTTTAAGCTTGCAGAACTAACGGTAGAAGATTTTAAATGTCTAATCTTCGCTCAAGGGTTAGTTTCCACGAAAAATGCAGAAATACGTAGACGAGTGTTGTCTAAGCTGGAATCTGAGCAAGATTTAACCCTCCAGAAACTAGCAGAGGACTGTGAAAGGGCCATTACACTAAAAAAGGATTAAAAAAATATAGAAGAATCCGGAGTGGCATATGTAAGAAAAGTTAGAAAACCATACGCACCAACCAAGAACTTTACAAAGAAAAGCAATGGAACGGGATATTCCAAAGATAATAACCATAAATATAGTACAGAATATAACAAGCCTCTTCCTAGATATAACTGTAAGAGATGTGCAGAAAAGCATTGGGAATCAGATTGTCCTTATAAGAAGAAAAAATGCTACATTTGTAAGAAGGTGGGACACAAAAGCGATTGCTGCAGATATAAAGATTACACCAGAAAGAGAGTACAGCAAAAAAATCAAATACAAAATTAGACAAAGATCGGCGAAAATACGTAAAAGTGGAAATATTTAAAACATCAATAAAGTTACAACTCGACTCCGGCTCCGATGTTTCTATAATAAACCTGAATACGTGGAAAAAGTTGGGAAAACCGGCCATGATGAAAACTAGTAAAGCAGCCCGGACGGTAACTGGTGGTGGTATAAAATTTGAAGGGGAAGTTGTCCTCCCGATAAAATTGAAAGGGATAAAATTTGAAGGGGAAGTTGTCCTCCCGATAAAATTGAAAGGGATTTCGAAGAAATTAAAAATATTCGTACTAAAAAATAGTGAAAATCTGTTTGAAATAGATTTAATTGAGAAATTCGGACTATGGGATAAGCCAATCAATACATTCTGTAAAAAATAAGAATGTTCTTCTCCAACAACAGTAAATATAAAAGACGATTTAAAAGAATTATTTCCTGAGGCATTCACGACTAACTTAGGTCGCTGCAATAAATTCAAGGCCTCGTTTGAACTTAAAGAAAACCCAGCCCAATTTTTAGAAAAAAGCGAAATGTTCCGTTCGCTGGGTTAGAAAAGATTGATAAAGAATTAAATAGATTGGAACAGACGGGAATTCTATCAAAAATAGAACACAACGAGTGGGCAGCCCCCACCGTATACGTAAAGAAAAAGAATGACGAAGTTAGAGTGTGCGCAGACTTTTCGACCGGGGTCAACTCCCTATTAAAAGATCACCATTACCCCCTACCAAGCCCAGAGGAAATATTCACGAAGTTGAATGGGGGTAATATCTTCTCCAAGATAGACTTGAGCGACGCGTATTTGCAAATACCGGTCAAGGAGAATTGCTCAAAAATACTATGCATCAATACGCATAAGGGATTATACAAATATAACCGATTGCCTTTTGGCATCAAAGTAGCGCCTGCCATCTTTCAGGAAGCGATGGACACCATGCTAAGTGGTATTGAGTGCGCATGTGCATACCTGGACGACATTGTTGTCAGGAGCAAATCCCTAGAAGAACATAAGGAACATTTGAAACAAGTATTTACTCGAATACAAGAATTCGGCTTTAAAGTAAAAGAAAGTAAATGTGACTTTTGTATGAGCGAGATTAAGTATCTTGGACACATAATAAACAAACATGGACGACGTCCAGACCCAGACAGATCTGCGGCAATAAAAAATATGCCAGCACCCGATAATTTAACAACCTTGCAGAGTTTCTTAGGACTCGCAAATTATTACCAATCTTTTATTGAAGGATTGCATAACTTGCGAGCCCCCTTAAATAATCTGCTTAAAAAGGATACACCGTGGAACTGGACGCAAGAATGTCAAACCGCTTTTGACAAAATAAAGAGCGCAATAACATCCGAATTATTCTTAACGCACTTTGACACAAACTTAAAAATAGTCGTCGCTAGTGACGCTAGCTCCTACGGCTTAGGAGCATGCATTCAACATATTATGCCGGATGGGTCTAGAAAGCCAATAGCACACGCTTCGAGAACGCTGATACCAGCCGAAAGGGCATATTCACAAATCGAAAAAGAAGCGTTGAGCATAATCTTTGCCGTGACTAAATTTCACCGATATTTATATGGTAGACAATTCATACTTGAAACCGACCATAAACCGTTAGTCACGATCTATGGATCAAAAAAAGGATTGCCGGTATACACCGCAAATAGATTGCTGCGCTGGGGTACAATACTACTTAATTACGATTTCCAGCTACAACATCTAGCATCAAAAAAGATTTGCCATGCGGATGGACTGTCAAGACTGATACCACAGAAACACAATCTGGAAGAATCAGTCATTGCAGCAATTCGGACAAATGTTGAAGTAAAAAATATGGTAGCAAACATCATTAAGGAACTACCCGTAACTTTGTCGGACATTAAAAGGGAAGCCGAGAAAGACGAATATATAAAGGACATAAAAGAGAAAATTATAACGGACACAAAGGTGCAGGAAGTTTTCTCCATATGTGACGATGTGTTACTGTACAGCGAGAGAGTGGTAATACCCAAAACATTGCAGAATAGGATGTTAAGAGATTTCCACACAGGACATCCGGGGATAAATCGAATGAAGTCGTTAATGAGAAGCTACGTGTACTGGCGTAACATGGACACTGACATAGCGACAACAATTGATAAATGTAAAGGATGCCAGTTAGCGGCAAAATTTCCACTTATAGTACACAAACCTTGGCCGAAAACCGACCAACCATGGTCGAGAATCCACATGGACTTCGCTGGTCCAGTAGGTGAAAACTATTATTTTATTGTAGTGGACAGTTTCACAAAATGGCCGGAGGTAATGCGTTGCAGGAATCCAACAACGAACAACTCAATAGGGTTCCTACACGAGTTGTTTGCAAGATTCGGTGTACCAGACACACTGGTCACTGACAACGGAACGCAGTTCACATCCGCAGAGTTTAAGGAATTTTGCGACACGTTCCGAGTGAAGCACATCACGACTCCGCCGTATCATCTAAGGTCGAACGGCCTCGCGGAAAGGTTCGTGGACACGCTAAAACGAGCGTTAAAGAAATCCATTGGAACACCAACAGAAAAAGCTTTGCAACAATTCTTGCAAATATATAGGATTACACCACATCCTAGTACACCATCAAACATATCACCAGCTGATCTAATGTTTGCCAGAAAGGTAAAATCAGCGTTTGACAAACTATTGCCAAAGCAGGCAATTATCCGAAACACTACACACACGAGAAGAAAGAAATATAACTCGGGAGATCGAGTATATTTTAAGTGCTACAGAAATAACACATCTTACTGGGAATGTGGAGTAGTGGATAAACGCATTGGTGATTGTACATACATGATTAAAGGTCCACAGAATATACATAAAAGGCACCTAAATCAGATAAAAAAACGTCATATCCAAGATGATGATGATACGACAACAGTCGAAGAGGAGGACACCATAGATATCATATACGAATCTTTTAATTTGGAACCGCCTCGAAATGCACCTGAACCCCGAAGATCAGGTAGGAAAAGAAAAGTGAATGAACCATTAATGGTAAACCCAAAAAGAAAAAGATATTGAAATCTGTGTGACTTCAAATCTTGGGAGGGGGGTGTTGTGGTGGCAACCACTTATTTGCATATGCGAATAACATAACACTATAAATGGCAAGCCTAGGTTGGCCTTGGTGTGTCTTACTCAAATGCCACCAGAAGTGACGCCGAAGAGCGTACATGTCCTCCCACCAAGACTCTCTGACTCGACACCGTCATTTGTACATATTGTAAATATACCTTTTCTTTAATACACTTATCATTGCGTTATCTTGTTGTTTGCGTCTTCATTGTATTTCCTTACTAATTATTGTTCAACCTTGCAACCACAACAATTATGATTCTTTTGGGCTCAAATCAAGTTATTAAATTAGATCCATGTCTAATGAATCTATATCTAAAATTTCTAGTGTTTAAACCCAAAGTTGTTGGAGGAGTTTGGTAGAGTCTCAAAGGTCAAATCGTTAGTCTTTGACCCCTTAATCGCCAAATTTCTGGCCGAAAACCGATCACATCGATTTATCCAAATCTCCATACCCTGTATATCAAATTTCGAGTCTGTAGACTTAAAATTAACAGAGTTATTGTGTAGGGAAATGTGCACACAGACAAAGACAGATACACAGACACGTTCACTTTTATAGATATATAGATAGATAAAGAGATTCACATTATGCAAAGCCAGCAGCGCGTGAAATCATTTACAATAGTGCTCTACCAAAGGAGTGAGCCTTAAACAGTTATCCACAGACTGTTGGCTGTATCAAATCAAAGCTCTTCAATGCCGCTAGACTAGCAAATATCCCAAAACCATGAATCGAGCCTCGCGTTGGTGTTGAAATGAGAGGAGCTTGAATTTAGATGCATTAAAAGCAACCAACTGCCGTTTTCTTCTATTGCGCCACAAGGTCGGAAGATATACATATAGATAACCTTTGATACCCAAAATTATTATATATATTCATAACCTTTGACATCCAAAATTATTATCAATCAATTTCTCCGATCCTTTTAAATAAGGCTCTAATCTTTGCTAAAAGAAATTCTGACTTAACTAATTCAGAAATTAAATTAATTCTCCTAGCGAAAAAGTACCTTATACAATTTAACAATAAGTTAATTTCCCCTCTCTGTCCTGCTCTAAGTAAATCTGACGACCTATTCCACAAATTTCAAAATTTCATCATGACAAGTTTCAAGAAAAAATACACGATTAAACCCGGTTCTCCAACTTCCAACGTAGACCCCTACTACCATGTCTCCTTCTCCAACATCAGGGGTCTACGTTCTAACCTTCCAGAGGTTGAAACCTAATTACAGGAGACTAAACCAGACCTTTTATTTTTAAGTGAAACTGGCATTGGACAGGCTATATCCCTAGAAGAGTTTGCAATTAAAGGATACTCTAACTTAACTTCTAAATCTGACCCCCAAGATCGCCATGGGCATGGAATATGTGCCTATATTAAAGATAGCTTTCCATGTGGTAGGGACATCTCCAGGGAAGATCATAACTTACCCTATATGTGCTTCCGGGTTGCTTTAGCTCACACTACGATATTTTTATTTACTCTCTATCGCCCCCACAACAGCGGAGTTACTATCTTTAAAAGCATATCTGAGAAAATTGACCAAGTCCTATCTGCTTATCCTTCAGCTAACATTCACGTATGTGGAGACTTCAATGTTCACAACGTCGAATGGTTGACCCACTCAAACAAGACCGATGATGAGGGGAGGTTCTGTCATGATTTCTCCATTGCCTATGACCTCACTCAGATTGTTCAGGAACCCATCCGTGTGCCCGACAATGACGGCCAGTATGCGAGCCTACTAGACCTTTTTCTCACAACTTGCCCTGAACTATGTTCAGTTTCTGTTCTGTCGCCTCTTGGATCTTCCGACCACTCTGTTGTATCAATTAAGATAAAAATGAAATGTAATAAGTCCCCAGACGTACCTCTCCATCGTACAGTATATCGATACACTAAGGCTGACTGGGATAGCTTCCGTACATTTATAACTGATCTACCTCTGCATTCCATATTTAAAAAGGATGTGTCCTCTATAGTATTAGACCTGACGGAATGGTTAATTGTAGGTATTGATCGTTTCATACCCTCGGAAAAGGTTCAGCAAAAACCTAACAGCCAGCCATGGTTCTCTCCAGAATTTGCTGCTGCCATTGCGCACAGAAATCACTTTTTCCACTGTTTCCATTGTAATAGATGTATGGAAACTAAAGCCGCTCTCAGGACTTCCAGCAACCATTGTAAGAAAGTAATAAAGAGCGCAAGATGGTTGTATGCTCAATCTGTTAAGTCCAAAGTAGCTGAGCAGCGGCTTGGTTCCCACCAGTTTTGGCAAATAGCAAACAGAATTCTGAACAGAAGCGTGTGCTCCATTCCAACTATCATCAATGGACCTGAGGTAATCTCGTCAGCATCAGACAAAGCCAAACTCTTTGTCAAGAACTTTGCAGCTAATTCTACCTTTTGCGATCAAGGCCGCCAACCCCCAATATTTCCTCCTGTATCTGAAAACACACTATGTGATATACGTATATCTGTACGTGATGTTGCCAAGCTAATCAAAAACCTTGATTCCAGTAAAGCAACTGGCCCGGACGGTATTCCAATTATAGTACTCAAAAAACTTCAACCTGAACTAGCGCCCATACTTACAAAACTATTTAAACGTTGTCTTAAGGAGAATAGTTTCCCATCTCCCTGGAAAATTTCATCAGTATGCCCTGTATTTAAGAATTCAGGTGATCGCTCATCCCCCTCTCAGTACAGGCCAATAAGTCTCCTGTGCGTCATGAGTAAGTTGCTGGAATCTGTGTTAAATACAGAAGTAATCAACCATCTCAACAAAAATAACTTTCTTAGTGACACTCAATATGGTTTCCGTTCTGCTAGATCTACAGCAGATGTGCTTACAGTTATATCTCATAGGATTAGCAAATCTCTCGACGGAGGCAACCTTTCTAGGGCAATTGCTCTTGACATATCTAAGGCTTTTGATAGGGTATGGCATAAAGGTTTACTTCATAAGATCTCTAGCTATGGTATAGCTGGAAATGTCTTCTCAATTATTAAATCATTTCTTTCAGATAGGTTCATAAGAGTAGTAGTTGATGGGCAAAAATCAGAAGCCCACAGTATTAATGCCGGTGTCCCTCAGGGGTCCATCCTGGGCCCAACTCTTTTCCTGATCTACATTAATGATCTTCCAAATCACATCCTTACATCATTTGTAGACATTTATGCTGACGACACTACCATTTATGGTAGCACATCTAAGACAGTAAACGACCAAGTTCTCTCCAATTCTCTCTCCTCTGATCTTGAGCATGTAGTACAATGGGGAAAAGAGTGGCTGGTTACTTTTAATGCATCTAAAACCAAGCTTCTCTCTTTACATCATCAACATTCTGATCCACATCTGGCATCAATTGAAATGAATGGCTCTCGTCTTCAGGAGGCCTCAAGTTTTGACAAGCTTCTGGGCTTGACCATTACTCCTGATCTTAAATGGAACACGTGCATCAAATCTGTTGCAAAGGCCGCTGGAAAAATGGTGGGATCTTTCTATCGATCCGGTAGATATCTCACTGCTGATGCTATTCTCTATCTATATAAGAGCCAGGTACGTCCAAGGATGGAATACTGTTGCCACATCTGGGAAGGAGCTGCTAGAAAGGACTTGTCCTGCCTTGATAGAGTTCAAAATAGACTTCGTAGCCTCGTAGGAGATGTCCTTTTCTCTTCCTTGCAACCTCTATCTCACAGAAGAGATGTTGCGAGTTTGTCTCTGATGTATCGTTATTTTCATGGAAAGTGTTCGACTGAGCTTCAACCTATGGTCCCCCCTCGCAAAACTTTCACAAGAAACACTCGTCTAGCTGTAAACACTATCAATAATTCCCCCCACTCTTTATCTGTGCCTAAACCTAAACGTAGATTCCATGAACAAAGCTTTTTTATTAGAACTGCACGCCTGTGGAATTGTCTTCCGTTTTCCTGCTTTCCGGCTGACTACAATATGGTTGTCTTCAAGTCTAACTTAAATAAGTTCTTGATGAGCCGTTCCATATAAGTTATCAAATTTAACAAATTTTCATTACTAATGATTAATATATTGTCCAATTTCTACTGTACACTCTTTAACCCTTATCCTTGAGTGGCCTCTTGGCCTTGATAATGTGTTGATACCTATGAAAAAAAAAGAAAAAGTCCAATGTGAACAAGTTGTAATTGAATCGTCCCCCTAAGTAATCCAAGTTACAAAATTCCCACTGTTTACTATGCTAAAATCACAATGACTAATGCATACCTATTAACCCTTATCCTTGAGTGGCCTCTGGGCCTTGATAAGTGATGTCACCCATGTAAAAAAAAAAGTTTTGGACTAGAAAGGACACCCCTAATATTTTGACATCTTGATGGGTTCTTCTGACTCTGCGATCGTTACGGATTTAGTAGGGCTCTTCTTTCTGAAAGAACTTAAATACCAGTTTAAACATATCCAAGGGGCCTTTATAGAGACGATGCCCTTTTCAATACAGCAGCCAGGCCAAGAGAGTACAACAAAACAATTAAAAAATTACATATCTTCTTTAATAACTTTGGCCTTTCTATAATTATCGAACCGAACAAAAAACTTTAAATTTTCTAGACTTTACACTTAATATTAACACCGAAACGTGTAGCCCATATCATAAACCTAACCTTACGCTTTTATACGTTCATAAATCTTCTAACCACGCAAACTCAATTATAAAATCTATAGTACCATCCGTCTCTAGAAGAATTTCTACTCTTTCTGTCGATAAAATAAACTTTTAATAATAGTGCTACTTTTTTTCAATAACGCCTTAAGGAACTCAGGACACAATGAAAAGATTAAATACAACCATTATGCTACTTTTTAAATCTTTAATCACACACAATATGACTCGCAATAAACCAGTTCAAAAAACAATATCTGCCGCTATCAATATCAATGAACCAGTCTACATATATAATCCTAACCAAAATATTAATCGTAATACCTCTAACCTACCTAGTCGCATCAGGAGAATGAAAAATATTATGTTTAATCCTGAATTTAGCGTAAATGTAAAAACTAATATACCTAAGGAATTCTTCAACATTGTACAAAACTTTTTCAAATACCCACACAGATATAGTTCTATTTTCAATAAAAACTCAATCAGGATTTCTTATTCAACTATGCCTAATTTAGCACAAATAATCTTAACATCTAATAACAAAAAAATTAAATCCGCCCAAAAAATCTCCTTCGCAATTAAACACAAAACTAACTGTAATTGTAATAACAAACATCTTTGCCCACTCAATAATGATTGGATCCATAAAGATGTTATATATTCGTGCACAATTACAGAGCTCCCACGCAATCCTCCCATAACAGACACTAATATTTTGTCTTCAAGTTATCTTTCTTCCCATCCTCCATCTGATATAGTTACTAATGCAATGTACCACTCAATCAGGCCCTCCATCTACAATCATACAACTAGAAATAATAATAATAATAATAATAATAATAATAATAATAATATTTCTCCTAACAGCCATCCTAACACTAACAACCCTCATTATCCCCTCTAAAACAGTCCTCGTATAATCATTGCCCCACCCTTTGTTCAACTCAATGAAAAAAATTCTAACTATTTCCCTAATACAAATCAGCAAATTAATATTAATTTCAGACCTCGAGCTTTTAATTACGTACATACATATATCGGCGCTACTTCAACATTAATTAAGAAAAGAATATCAAACCACATTTCTTTTCTTCTTTTAACAAACAAAATTTTAATAATAAAAAGGAACTTCTCTAACCACTTTAATTAAAAAACTTAATTCTAACAATACCTCCTTCTCAATCAAATGGACTATCCTAAAAAAAAGTTTAGTCTTATACTCCAGGCTCTAAGTCATGTCACCTCTGCACAACCGAAGCTACAACTATAATTACTTCCCCTCAAAGTAGCAATATAATAAACTCTAAAAACGAACTGATCTCTTTCTGTAAATATGTATCTTAATCGTATTAGGGTAAATTTGAAATTACGTAGCTATTAATTCAACCTTTCAGATATATATATATTTCTATAACATTATCGTTTTTTCTACATGCTTTCTTAATACTTTATAACTTAATAATTTTTTATTGTAATTCTTTATTTCTTCCTTGTTTGGCCGGTTTTTCATCTTCAATTTCCGTTTTAGTGTTTAAATATTCCTATCTATCAAATATATCACTCTACTTATACATTCATATCCTGCATGTATATTTACTTATATTTTACTATATGCATTTACTTACATACTTACTTGAGTAAAAAATGTTTGGGTTTTTTTTTTAATAATTATTAGATCAGGGTTAAGGTTTCGAATGAAGCAGATTTCATTTTTTCCCCATCATATTTTCCCTTTTGGCAATGGTTTCAACCATTTGTTTGATTAAAAATTCGATATTATGCGTAAACGCTTACCTTCTTAAGTGGTCTTATGATTTTGATTAGGACTGTATATATAAGCTTATTTCAACACTGGAGTGTTACTTTACACCAATGGAAATGAATGGTCTTTTCCTTAGTAAAACCAGCAGCTTTGATAAGCTTCTGAGATTTGTCTTAACTTCAGACTTTAAATGGAAGATTTACAACCATTACTAAGGTCGCCACATCTAAAAAGTACTTCACATCTGATTTAATCTTCTACCTGTAAATACGTACTAAGATAAAGTGTTGTTGCCACATCTGGGGAGGTGCAGCTTGACGTACTCATTCCATCATTGAAGTTTAGTAGGGGATGTCCTCTTCTCTTTATTATAGACACGTTCGCACAGAAGATGTTGCCAGTCTTTCTTTGCTCTACCATTATGTATATATATATGGCTAGTAAGAGTCACCAATACACACATACACACACGCACGCACACACACACACACACACACACACATATATATATATATGTGTGTGTGTGTGTGTGTGTGTGTGTGTGTGTGTGTGTGTGTGTGTGTGTGGTTTTATCGAGCTTTTACATCTGGCTGAGATAATAACTTTATAAATATTAATTCTTTAATATTTATAATATACATTAATTTTACCATCTTGGATCATTTTGGTAAATTTAATTGTAATTTTTATTATATATATATATATATATATATATATATATATATATATATATATATATATATATATATAGTTGTCCACATACAGTACGGTTTCGTTGTATCACATTCATCAGTGCGGCTGTGCAGATGCTACTTTTCCAGGGATGTAACCTACAACCGTTGTGTTGATAGTCGGCAGTTTTATCCATCTGTTCATGGTATCGATGTCTTATATGACCTCAATGAATGTCCATTTAAATAAACAGTCGCTCACCATTTTTACAGTGCTCAAGCTGCTTGTTTATTTACAAACAAACAGCGACCTCATATATATATATGCATGTATTAACCTAGTAGACGACATCATCGATGGCAACATTCGTCAACAATATGGAATGGCACCAGTCGTTCACACAATCTTTGAATCTTGGCGAGCTACCGATAATCTTGCTAAGATATCGTATACGCTGACAGCTCTAGCTCTATACACTGTCCTGGTATTTGAAAATCATCAGGGTCAACGTTGACTAGACACAAGACCAAGAAATGGTACCATTAAAACAAGTGGCCTTTTGTGCTCCAGTAGTTTATTTTTCTACATAGTTACCACAGTTCTCAATATATTTTTGTCAGCTTCTTTGATGCTTCAGTCGAAAATATTTGGTGTGCGTATTGTCATTCAAATCTCTGACGCCACTCTAAAATCGACGAACCCATCTCCTAACGTTGCTGACACCAATTACATCGGCTTCGTAAATGATCGACGGGTGTAGGTGAATGTTAATTGGTTAAACTTTTTTCTCTATAGAAGAACTCAATTACGCATTACTGTTTCTTACGTCTGTTCATGACAGAAATTGCTTTCTTAGAGCCTCAAACCGTCAACATCTGCAATAGGGAGATGAAGTTATCATGAATACATGGGTTCAATCATTATAGCAATGCAATTTTCAATCCCTTCTAATTCATTCGAGCAGAATAGGAAACATAAGGTATTACATTTGCAATCTCCCTTGTATGTAACCATCGTTAAATTCATGAGTTAACAGTTTTTATTACATTTTCACCCCAAACAAGGTGCAACGCCACTTTGATGTAGAGGGCTACTATTAGGGACATACTACGAAGGGAGCTGAGCAGCAAGATGTCTCTTCACATTACACTTGAACGTTATGCAGTGCATGTCAGTACAGTTGGGGAAGCATGAACACGGAATAGAGTTCCAAAGTTCTAGCAGTTCTGGGGAAGAAACTATTTAAAGCTGTCTTATATCTGTAGATCTCTACTGTGTATGGATGGGATTTTTCTGCTTGTCGGGTTTGTCGAGGGTATTTACGTCGAGAGGACACAATGGCTTGTAGTTCGTCGGGGCATCCGCCATTAAAATACTTGTAAAACAAGCAGAGGGATGCAATATTTCATCGATGAGACAGAGGTTGAAGCTTAGATGACTGTTCAAGACCTATCAGGTTGGCGACCCTTTTTTGAACCATGTCCAGGAGTGAGAGACTAGTAGCAGATATACTCGCACAAATGTGACAACAATACTCCATACATGAGCGAATGGTGGCCTTGTAGAGGTACAGGATACCCTCAGGCGTAAGTAACTTTCAATCACAGTAGAGAAAGCTAACCTTCCTCGCAGCAACCGCGTCAATGCCCCCGATGTATCTATTCCAGCTAATGTTCCTTGCGAATGTTAAGCTGAGGAATTTGAAAAAAGTACTTTCAGATAATGTATCTTCAGCCATTGCTACTGGTGGTTGGGAAATGGGCTTACTCTTGGCAGCATTTTGACCCCATTCTACTCCAGACTTGAGGTCTTCCTTTAGGGTTTCCGCCATTGCCTAGGATATATGTTCATTCGTTTTCCCCTCGTGACTGTCATAGAGCGTGGTGTCTTCAACAAATATACCAATCTCATAGACTATTTTATCAGTTATTTATTGAATATCATGACCAATAGAGGTTCCAGGATCGACCCCTGAAGTAAACCCGGATTTATATTTGCCCCTCCATGGGATTCATGATGTCACTTCCTCTGGTGACGTCACTTCCGGTATCGAGTACAGGTGCCGGCAGTCTGATATTGGCACTTGACCAAGCCGATCGTGTGCAAACGTCCCACCGTTCAGTAATGGTATTACTCCACTCACTTTGCCTGTAATTTATGTGAATACATGTTTCGTTCCTAAAAGCCGGTGTCCCTTTCGTTTATTACCATTTAACCCCATAACAATTGGCGGTGAGGATTCAACTTTCACACAGGTTAACTCCATAACAAAAATTCTAATTGACTTTAAAAGAACGACGGATTTACAAGTTAAGAAGTGCGCTGGCAATTACGTTCAAAAAACAAAAAAGTAAAGAAAAGAAAATGAACACATGGCAAAGTTATCAACAAAATTGTAAGTAATCTGTTTGCATTTAAATTGCAAACAACTGGGCGAAACGCATTTTGTTAATGATTAAAAATTAAGTCGGTTGCCTATTGAATTAAGGAAAAAGAGAAAACTGTTGACCCAATTTTCACCGCGAGAACAATCCTATTGTAAATATCGACTATTTATTCGTATGCAAATTTGTACATTTTTCCAATGAAGTGAAAAAGTTTTTTTACCTTGTTTTGCTGCTAATTTATGCAATATTTTAACGAGAGAGAAATGTTTTTCCCCCTTTTCGTTTTACTTGGACTAAATGAAAGACTTTTTTTTCAATGAGTGGAATTTTATGAAATATTCTATTTGTAACTGTCGGTCTTAAAGTGAAAACCTTTTTTTTGCCGCGTGGGAACAACTCCCCCAACACACACATATAAGAAAAAAAACAGCTATTTTGGTTAACTTCCAGATAATTCCACAATTATTTTTATTCTTTTGCAACTACAGTTGCATACCACAGTATATTTTTTCTTGTTTTGTTTCGCAAGTAAAAAAAATGTTTTTGTCCACCCTCATATTGGGTTACCTCTAAGGTTTTTCCAAGAAGCAAGAGATAAATTGTTCTTTTCATACGCACACACTCAAGGAAAGAACATTTTCTGTTTTTTAATTATTATTTTATCTCTCTTCAGTCAAAAATAGAAATAAGTTTTTCTCGTGCGTTTGGAAAAACCATTAAAAGATGGAGGATGTTAAAGCAGTATTAATACAGTTAATAAATGTTCATATGGACCAGCAGCAGAAAGCTGAGGAAAATTTAGAAGAACGTTATAAACAGCTCCAGTACGATTTCAAGAGAGGCAACAAGCTTTGGAGGAGAGAATGTTACTTTAACAACAGAAGAGCTATTGTTAAAAATATTCGATAGAACGGAACACAGAGACAACAGTTTTGCTTTTTCCCAAAGTACAATATGGAACGCTATAGAAAGGTTCAACTACAAACCGGAGTTGGATGGGACGTTTGATGCTTTCTGTCGGAGATATGATGACATATTAACCGTGGATTGTCAAGATTGGAACAACGCTAAGATAGTTCGCCTACTTTGGAGGAAATTAGGGACCACAGAACATAGTAAGTTTGTGGATTATATTCTCCCCAGGAAGAGGAGTGAATTGGAATTTTCTGAAGCGGTCAAACTATTATCCAAACTGTTCAGCACGAATTCTACGCTCTTTCATAGAAGATGCTAATGCTTGAACCTGCAAAAAAGCGACGACGACGGTTACCTAACCTTCGCCTCTGTAGTAAATAAACACTGCGATGATTTCCGTCTATCTGACTTATCGGCAGATGATCAAATGTTTAATTTTTGCGCAGGGTCTAGTCTCATCCAAAAACGCTGAGATTAGACAACGTGTTCTCTCTAGACTTGAGAGCAAACAGAAATTGGCCGAGAATTGTCAATGGGTAGTCTGCGTAAGGAACAACTCAAGACACGTCGAAGAGGCAGACGCAATAATCATTAGAAGGACGGCCTTCAGACCGGAAAAATACTCACTCCGAAAAAGCAAAGTTGGAAGTAAGAAAACTCAGGCTATACCTAATAAGTACCACCCAGTCACAAGACTCGGATCCCCTACAAGCCCGTGCTTTCACTGCGGCTGAAAACATTGGTCGAGTCAATGTTTCTATAAGCATAAGTACTGCAACGAATGCGGCAGGAAGGGCCACAAAGCGACCCAGTGCGGAAAGAACAAGGTCAAGAACAGCATCCGACAGACTAGATTCGATTTGGATTCGGATAAGAACCGGCGCAAATATGTCACAGTAAACGTCGCAAATAAAACTGTGCATCTACAATTGGATTCCGGATCAGACCTGTCCATCATTAACCTTAATACATGGAAAAGGCTAAGGAAGCCAACCATATGGAAGACGAAAAAATCAGCTCGAGTTGTGATAGGCGATAAAGTGGAATTTGAGGGAGGGCTTACACTCCCGGTGACCTTAAACGGCATTACTAAAAAAGTGATAGTGTATGTACAAAGGAAATCTGAAAACCTGTTCGGTATTGACTGGGTGGAGCGATTCAAATTGTGGGACCAGCTTATGAATAAATTCTGTCATAGGGTAGAAGACTCGTCTGCGAAGGCGCAACAACTGAAGCACTTTAACTAGGAATTTCCAGAAGTATTCTCACCAGGACTAGGAAAATTAACAAAGGCTATAGCTAGATTCAAGCTAAAAAACACTCTGCCTGTTTTCAAGAAGAAACGAAACGTCCCATTTGCAGCAATAGAAAAATTGAAAAAGAAAACTTCAACGGAGTCTGCTAAGGGGGCATAAAAACTGAAACTGCAAAGCCGGAAGCTAAAAATAACGTGTTAAAAGAATTTCCCAAGCCAAAGCAACAATTTCTACACCCAATCTGAACACACCAACAGCAGTCTCACCTGCAGAAACGATGTTTGCGCGGAAAATTAGACCGTTTTCACCAAACAGTCAAGGCCACTAGTGACCACTTATGTACCCAGTAAACATTTCATACCGAGTGAAAGAGTGTTTTTCAAAAGTTATAGAAACAACACATAATTCTGGGAGTGAGTACAATTACTAAGAGAGTCGGTGACATGGTATATATCATCCAAGGACCAACATATACCCACAAACGTCACCAGAACCAACTAAGATGTAGATCAGTTGAAACCAGCGACAGTCCACCATTGGAAGATGATCCGATAGACACTGTCTTCGAATCTTTTGATCTTGAACCTCCTCAACCAACACCTGAACTACTGCGGTCATTCCGTAAGAGAAAGGTTACCGAGTCATTGTTGGTAAACTCTAAAAGGAAGAGGTACTGACAGCTTTTATGAACAAAAAGCTTGGGAGGGGGTGTTGGAGACGCCCCTCCATGGGATTAATTGACTCATGACGTCACTTCCTCTGGTGACGTCATTTTTGGTATTGAGTACCGGTACGGGCAGTCTGAGATTGGCACTTGACCAAGCTGGTCGTGTGCAAACGCCCCAGCGTTCAGTAATTGTATTACTCCACTCACTTTGCCTGTAATTTATGTGAATACATGTTTCGTTCCTAAACGCCGGTGTTCCTTTCGTTTATTACCATTTAACCACATAACAATATCATATTGTTCAGACGTACACTATCGAAAACAACCTGGATTCTTCTCTTATTTAAGAAGGATTGAATTATTTTAAGTATTCGTCCAGTAATATCATAGAAGCTGATTTTCATGAGAAGACCATCATGCCATACCCTGTCAAAGCCTCAGGATTTAAATTGTAATTTTAAACTATTTTATTATAGATTTTAAATTACTGTATTATATAAATTTTAAAAACCATATTTCATAAACGTAAGTTACAATCCATTTCAATTTATCCATAGGGAAAAAATAAAATAGTATTGAGATTAATATAGTAGAAAACTCCCTTAGGCTAAATAAGAATTCCCCCAAAAATTGTGAAATAGTTGAAATTGTTAATGTATTTCGATATAATTAAATGGAATATTAAATTTTAATCGATATTGAGATAAATTTTAAGTTTTAACTTTAGAAAATAAATTTTTAAAAATAAATTTAGTTTTAATATTAATGGTACTTATAAAAATTTTGAATTTAAATTAGACTTTAAATTTTTTATGTATTTAGTTTTTTTTATCTTTTCTTTTTAAGTGTGAAATTCGTTTAATATGTTAATAATAATTAATATCTTCAAGATTAGCAAAAAAAAATTTTTTTCATTATTTTTACGAAAAACATTATTTTTAAATCTTTGAAAAATAAAGAAATAATTTTCTTTTAGCGAGCTCAATATTTCTAAGATCCCATTGAATAGGGAAATGTTTTGAAGGATCGATACCAAAAAAAGAAAAAAAACGATAAATAAATTTTGCTAGGAATACGATACTTTCTTTCGCCATTTTTTTTTTCTATATTAACTCACTTATAGTAGACTAAGTAATGACATTAGATGCAGGAGTTGTCAACAACACATAATGGTCCCGAAAATGGTTACTCACCAGGTACTCGCCAGCTTCATCTTTGCTTAACTTAAAGGGCTACGTAGGCAACAGAAATATATATATATATATATATATATATATATATATATATATCGCTTATGAAAAAAAGAAACCTTTCAAATTCACATGGCTAAATGAAGTTTATTTAGTCCTATAAAGGCTACCGTAGTTTATTTTAAACTATCATTAAATTTAGTTGTTTTTAATTTTGCCACATACAGTGATATAAAAAGTTGGAATTGATTGAAATTCGGGTACTCGTATATTAATATGTTTGCATATTCTTATAGGAAATCATCCTACATCTTATTTAGACAACAAAAATACTTGGTTCTAAAACCTTTTAGAAAAAATATTTATATGTTTTATCTATCGAGACAAAAATGGCGGTGAATGGTGTGGTTTTGGAAATTTTTAAATTTAAAATTCTATTAAAAATAGTAGAAAAAGATTTATATTATTTTGCTTTTCATATGATAAAATTCAGGCTTTTATCTTTCTTGAAAAAAGGTAGCTTAAGATTAATGGATTTTATTGATTTGCTTTTGCTTTTGTTTTTGTTTTTGTTTTCCATTTTTTTCGCCCTGGCTACTCTATTGCATCTTTACCAAGAAAAATAAATGCAAAAGGTGGCGGAATGTCCACTAGTTGAAATTCGTCACTCAGCTTCTCCTCGTTAAATCGAAACCTATCGAGAGATAAGTAATAATATATTGCGTATAGAGAAAAATCAATAAATTAAAAAAAAAAGAAAGATGAAAATAAAAGTCAAAGTTTTTCAGTGGAGGACAATGTGCCGAGAAGCAGATTTCCTAGGGCTGTAACAGTTCGAATAGCCATATGCGTCATGTATTCTTTTTTTAACAGGATAAAAATCGTAAACTCTTCTGAAAACTAAATTTACGATATTAGAAGCAAAAAAGAAGAGTTGTTCCAAACAAATAGCGTATGTTTAGAACCTCTTTAAAAACGACAGTATTTTCTTTTAAAGGGGAAATTCTCTCTTCTTTTTTCTCTTTCGTTTTTTATATGTAAGAAGAGCATATTATTCCCATAGTGTTTCTAGGCAGTATTTCGGCACTCACTGAGTGGAACGAAGAATTAATAAAATCATTGACCAACCTTATTTGTATGTACATACATTCATATTGTACTTCTTTGCTTTTCACGCAGGATCGATTTAAACAAGGCCGATACCCATTAGTCGCGTGCTTTCGTGTAATGAATGAATGCGTGAATGTAGGATTGGCATGAAATTCTTAAAGATAAACTAAAATGACCGAAAAATGGGCTGAAATGACTTAAATAAATAAAAAGTAAATGGATTAGAATGACTTCAATGAACTTAAGGAGGAATTGAATGACCTTAAGAATGACTTGAATGCTTAAAAAATAACTGGAACCCTTCAACTTGAATGATCTGGAGAATGACTTGAATGGCTTTGAGACTGACTGGTTGTAAAGTAGGTGATTATTTTGCATTAAATTAATACAGAACAGTGATCCCCCACTTTATATCACAAAGTTACAAACATAAGTACAGCATGTAGTAAGAACAGATACTACACTTTGATCTTGGCCAAAAGGCTAAGAAAATGGTATTTATTTGCTCCACCACTGAGCAAATCAGGCACAAGCCGATTTTTAATGTGAGGAGTAAAGGGGAAATGGGGAACAACTCCCCGGAGAGTAGGGGAGCTGGATAGTGACAATTGGTATGAAGGGTTGACCCTACATTGACCAAGGTCTTATATGTGGAGTCGCCCCCACATATGGTCTTTGCTTGCAGTATCTGCCGGAACACTTTGATCTCGGCCAAAACGTCAAGAAAAGCTGTATTTATTTGCTCCCCCACCGAGCAAATTAGGCACAAAGCCGATTTTAAATGTGAGGAGTGAAGGGGGAAATGGGGACCAGCTCCCCGGGAAGTAGGGAGCTGGATAGTGACGATTGGTATGAAGGGTAGCCATGCGAATAACAATAAAGTATGATGGTATTAGGACTTGCCAGCCATGCGAATAACGATAAAGCAGAGACAAGCTCGCAAAGTCTCTTCTGTGAGAAAGAGAAAAGTGCATCTCTCACTAGACTGCAAAGTCTATTTTGAACTCTGTCAAGACAGGATAAGCTCTTTCTGGCAGCTTCTGCCCAGATATGGTTCCCAAGGTCTTATATGTGAGGCTTTACTTGCAGTATCTGCCAGAAAGATACTACACTTTGATCTCGGCCAAAAGGCCAAGAAAAGCTGTATTTATTTGCTCCCCCACCGAGCAAATTAGGCACAAGACCGATTTTTAATGTGAGGAGTGAAGGGGGAAATGGGGGCCAACTCCCCGGGGAGTAGGGGAGCTGGATAGTGACAATTGGTATGAAGGGTTGCCCCTACATTGACCAAGGTCTTATATGTGGGGCTGCCCCCACATATGGTCTTTGCTTGCAGTATCTACCGGAACAGATAATACACTGTGATCTTGGCCAAAAGGCCAAGAAAAGCTTAAAAAGCTAAGAACAGCATGTATTAACAACAGACCTTTGATCTTAACCAAAAAGGTCAAGCACAAGTCTTACGGGCAGACCGACCGACGGAGTGACTTAAAATGATGGTCTTACTTTATCTTTTTTTCTAACAGAAGGCAAAAGAGTCTCTGTTTACTTCGTTATTATATCACTGGTTTTAACGTTTCGCCCAGACAATTAGAAACCCTGTTTGCTTTTCTCAGATCTCAAACAATACTGGACTTTAAAAAGGAATATTCGTTTCTGTTCCACACCAATGACGGGGATCACGCGGAGTTGAACCGATCTTCTCGCATCGAAGATTCACTCAAAATTGTTTTTTCTTAATCACCGAAACTTCTCAACCAATCGAATTGCAGAACTTATTTCTATGCTGAGCTTCTAAACATAGCTCACGCTCATGGGATGTCACGTCGAATCCTGTAAGAATGATGGCATTACAGAACTTGTTCCTATGCGTAATTTCTAAAAAAAAAAAAATACCTCGCTTGTGAGTCGCACAGTCGATATCACGTAGACGCGTCATTAGAGCATAAGGTCGCCCAATTCACGCGTGCTTAGTCTAAGATCATTCTCTATTGACGCGTTTAAAGCATTCCCATCGACGTTCGATTAGTGCCAGGTCTCTGTCTTATCTTCCAAGCTCAAATCTCTGGAACGAAATTTATAAACTAAAGCACTGTTAAATTGCATATTTAAAATATATATTGGGTTAGCTGAAAAGTTCGCTCATTTTTTAGTTTTATCTTACCAGTCTGCTAAACATTGTTTTTTATTTCTATTTTTTGAAATCCTGCATTTGGTGTAGCGGGTATGTTAACGTAATTGCGTAATAAGCCTCCGAGCAAAGTAGTCGTTGTATTTCAGCCCTTGAAATTGAAGATTAATCAGGGCACTTACGGCATCTGTAAAATAACGTTTCAGGAACCTGTGGATGAAGAGAATACTATAAGAAAATAGATTTATCAAAATGGTTTGTTCGATTAAAAAAAAGAGTATTTGTAGTGGTTTTTGCAAGGGAATCACCACTTATCAAGGCCCAAAGGTCGCTCGAGGATAAAGGTCAAAAAGTATACACTAGTATATCATAGTAATCGTTTGAAGTGTAAATTTGGTAAATTGGATCATTTAAGGGGAATGGCTCATCAAGAACTTGTTTACGTTTGGCTTGAAGACGACCATATTGTAGCCAGCTGGAAAGCAGGCAAACAGAAAAGGGTTTCACAGGTGTGCAGTGCTAAGAAAGAAGCTTTGTTCAGAGAATCCACGTTTAGGACTCGACACAGAAATCCACGTTTAGGACTCGACACAGAAATCCACGTTTAGGACTCGACACAGAAATCCACGTTTAGGACTCGACGCAGAAAAAGAGTGGAGAAAACTATTGATATTGTTTTCAGCCTGACAAGTGTTTCTCGCGAATGTTGGGCGAGGGGAGATCATAGATTGGAGCTCAGACGATGACTCATGCGAATAACGATAAAGCAGAAACAAGCTCGCAAAGTCTCTTCTGTGAGAAAGAGGTTGCATGGAAGAGAAAAGTGCATCTCTCACTAGGCTGCAAAGTCTATTTTGAACTGTCAAGACAGGATAAGCTCTTTCTAGCAGCTTCTGCCCAGATATGGTAACACTACTCCATACTTAGACGTTCCAAGCTCTTATATAGGTAGAGAATTGCATCTACTGGTAAGAAAGAAGGATCACACCATTTTCCAGCGACATTGGCAACGGATTTGATGTACGTGTTCAATTACAGAGCAGGAGCAAGCCGAGAAACTTGTCAAAACATAGAACCTCTCCGAGACGAGAGCCATCCATTTCAATTGCTGCCAGATGGGGATCAGAGCGTTGGTGATGTAAAGATATAAGATTGGTTTCAAATGCATTAAAAGTAACCAGCCACATTTTCCCTCATTGTACCACTCGCTCAAGATCAAAAGAGAGAATATGTCTACGAATGATCTAATGATGTGATTTGGAAGGTCATTGATGTAGATCGTGAAAAGAGTTGAATCCAGGATGGACCCATGAGTGACTCCAGCATTAATACTATGAGCTTCTAATTTCTGCCCATCAACCACTACTCTTTTGAACCTCTCAGGGAGAAATGATTTAATAATTGAAAAGACATTTCCAGCTATACCATAGCTGGACAATAGAGCTTTATGCCATACGTTATCAAATCCCTTTGATATGTCAAGAGCAATTGCCCTAGAAAGGAAGTCTCCGTCGAGAGATTCACTAATCCTATGATATATAACTGTAAGAACACCTGCTGTAGATCTAGCAGAACGGAAATCATATTGTTTGTCACTAAGAAGGTTATTTTTGCTGAGGTGACTACATATCTATTTAACACGGATTTACGTAACTTACTCATGGCGCACAGGAGACTTATTAGTCTGTACTCTGAGAGAGATGACTGATCACCTGAATTCTTAAATACAAGGCATACTTATGAGATTTTCCAGGGTATTGGGAAGCAATTCTCCTTAAAACAACGTTTAAACAGCTTTGTAAGTACGTGAGCTAGTTCTGGTTGAAGCTTTTTCAGTACGACAATTGAAATGCCGTCAGGGCCAGTTGCTTTACTGGAATCAAGGTTTTTTTATTAGCTTGGAAATATCACGCGCAGATATTTGTATGTCGGGTAGCGTGTTTTCTGATACAGGAGGAAATACGGAGGAGGGGGTTGTCGGCCTTGGTCGCACAGGGTAGAATTAGCTGCAAAGTTCTTAGCAAAGAGTTTGATTTTGCCTGGTGCTGATGAGATTACCTCAAGTCCATTTATGATGGGATAGAGCATACGCTTTGCCAAAACTGGTGTGAACCAAGCCACTGCTCAGCCACGTTGAACTTCGCGGAATGAGCATACAACTCTCTCGCGTTCTTCATTACTCTCTTACAGTGGTTAATGGCAGTCCTGAAAGCGACTTTAGTCTCAGTATACCTGTTACGTTGGAAGCAATGGAAAAAGTGATTCCTGTGCGCAATGGCACATTCCGGAGGGAACCACGGCTGGTTGTTAGGTTTTTGCCGGAATTTTTCGTGGATAGGAAACGGTCTATACTTATAATAAACCATTCCGTCAGGTCTAATACTATAGAGGATACATCCTTTTTAAACATGTAAAATCTTAAAAATGTAAATCTGATATAATTGTGCTGAAGTTATCTCAGTCACCCATAGTATATCGATATACTGTATGATGGAGAGGTATGTCTGAGGACTTATTACATTTCGTTTTGATTTTAACTGATACAACAGAGTGGTCGGAAGATGCCAGTGGACACAGAACGGAAGATGAACACAGCTCAGGGCAAATTGTGAGGCAAAGGTCTAGGAGACTTGCATGCTGGCCGTAAATATCGGGCACACGAGTGGGTTCGCGAACAATCTGAGTGAAGTTATAAGCCATGGAGAAATGGTGACATAACCTCCCCTCATCATCTATTTTGTTTGAATTAGTTAACAATTCCACATTGAGATCATTGAATTCTCCACAGACGTGAATGTTAGCTGAAGGATGAGCAGATAGATGTGGTCAATTTTCTCAGATATGCTCTTAAAGATAGTAATTCCGTGTTGTGGGGGTGATAGAGGGCAAATATAAACGCAATCGTGTGAGCAAGTGCAACCCGAGACTACATACAGCGTAATTTAGGATCTTCTATAGATATGCCCTTACCACATGGAAAGCCATCTTTAATGTATGCACATATTCCATGACCATGGCGATCTTGGGGGTAAGATTTGGATATTAAGTAATTGTATCCTTTAATTCCAAACTCTTCTAAGAAAATAGCCGATCCAATGCCAGTTTCGCTTAGGAATAATAGGTCTGGTTTAGTCTCTTGTAATTGGGTTTCAACCTCTGGATGGTTGGAACGTAGATCCTTGATAATGGAGAAGAAGACATTGTTGTGGGGGTCTACGTTAGAAGTCGAAGTCGATCTGGGTTTAATCGTGTGTTTTTTCTGGAAATTTTTCATGATGGAACTTTGGTACTTGTTGAATAGGTTGACAGACTTGCTTAGAGTAGGGCAAAGAAGAAAAGTAAGAGAGAAAAAGAAACGAAGAAATATCTTTTTTGTAGCCCATGATAAGGAAAGGCCGTAACAATTACCACCTACTGCATGGTCCAGTATCCATTCACCAAATGACAATACAGCAACCCCAGTACTTTGCATCTACTGATATGACTGCCTCCTTAGTGGTTAATCCAAGATTCGGGTCAGTGACTATCAGATGGATAACGTCAGCCAAGATAAAATGTTTATCTTCAGCATCCTTACAAGTGACATGGCTACAAGGATATACATAGAAACAGAAGTTTTCCGCCGTCTCTGGCGACTGTTCACGTAAAATACTGCCAACCTAGAATACAGCTTTTTCTTCGTTCTTTGTCAGAAGAATCACTTATTAAAAAATGGGGTCTAAGGGACAAATATGGAGAAGCGACATTAAAAACATAAGATAATATTAAGTATTGTACTTAAACACGTCAGCTGCTACATTCCCCTCTCACTAACTGAAAATAAATAGAATTGTCGAAGCTATTTATGCCATATTTAAAATCAACTTGTTAGATATAATGTGTACATGCATGGACAAGAAAATCTGTTACTAAATAATACAATCAAATAAAAAATATACCAATTAAAAAACTGCAATAAATATAATATTAACATTTGCTTATAATGAAACAGAATACATGTCACAATTACTTCTCGTTCTCACCGGCCACATATGATCAACAATAACCAAACAAAAACCATAGTAGAAGCAGAAAAATAATAGACATTTTCAAGAATTCTAAATCGATGCGAAAATGAATTGCCAATACTCGGTTATGTTTTTTTTTTTTTTTTTTACTTAATGTTTGGGTTTCTTCTTCCTTAAAAAAAACACAAAAAAAAAAAAACAGCGAACCTTTTGGCCAACACAATATATATACGCAATATATTATTGCACTAATATCCACATGAAATATTTTTCTTTTTCTAACTTTCCAGTCAGAGATTTTTCTTTTCTTTCTTTTTTCTTTTAAATTTACCAACTGAGATTTCTTTCAGATTAGTCTGAACACGAGCGAAGCATATTTTTTCGTTGCTTTTGACGAAGTTAGGAATTAATAAGGATTAATGGGGATTAGTCTATTCAGTGTCATATTTACTGTAGAAGCTTTTATTGAAACTACGGCACCGATCTGGGTGAAATTTTTATGGAGTTTTTTTATAAGGTGCAGCGATCGAAGTATCATGACATACATTCGATGAACAGTTTTGGAGTATTATGAATTAGTATTTATGGCAAATTAGAAGAAAAACAGTTACACTGACGATTCATAAGGATGGCAAAGGAAAAGACTTCGGAAAACACTTGGCATGGCTAGAAAATGACACCTAAACAGTGAAACTGTCCTTTATATTATTTTTGTACCAATTTAATAATAGCCGCAAAATATAATGCGATTTGAACCAACTACATAAAAGCAAGGATGGATAAAGCACAACAAAACAGTCAATGTAGACTCTGCGGTCAAAGAGACGAAACAACAAACAACACAATAAACTAATGCAGCAAACTAGTCCAAAAAGAATATAATAATAAACACAGTCATGTGGGGGAAGGCAGTACACTAGGAATTATGCAAACAACTGCATACTGAACATCTAGACAAACGATACAAGGACAAACTATGCAGTAGTAGTTGAAAACGTAAGTCACAAATCTTAGGGGATATTGACGTACAAACAGATAAACCAATCCAAGTAAGAATACCAGATGTCATAATAGTTAACAACAGGAACTGGACAGAGAGCTCAAAGGGATATGGAAGAAAAGTCAAGATAACATCAATAATAATAGAAGCACTAGGAGCAATCCTGAAAAACTTCGAAAAAATGAATAGGAAAGGTAAGAACTAGAGGGATGACTAAAATATTAAGGAAAATCATTGAATACAGAGATTAATACCCATTAGCTACAAACACTAACCGGACTTATAGAAACTGTAACAGAAGTAAAACAAAAACATAAAAAAAACGCTGCACGGAATCAATACAACTGAAACTGTATACTTGTAAGTTAATTCTTCTTTAATAAAAAAAAAAGTGTCGGGATGAACTGGAATAACACAAAATAGTCGTGAAGTGTACAGGGGGGATAGAAAGAGGAGGAGAAAAGGCAGACATCGACTTGATGAGTGCAAAGAGGATGAAGGGGAAGCTTGGGGAGGCTTATTGCTACTCAGTCAAGTGAAGATGACTGGTCGTTGCCAGTGATAAATCAATGGTAAACGGCTGTTGTGATAAGGGAAATCTGGGGAGTCCTGTTGTTAATCAGACTCCAGAGAAACTCCACAAACTCCAAAGAGAAATTTATGATGATTGCCTGTGTGAAAACTCCTAGTGAGTAAAATAATAATAATAATAATAATAATAATAATAATAATAATAATAATCGAGCAGGGCCAAGGAGGATGGGAAGACCGAAGAGAGAGCGCTGAGCAGACCTCCGTTGGACAAGTAAGTGCCAAGAGAACTGGGACCTTGGGGAGGCTTATTGCCACTCAAATTCCAGTCGAGACCAATGGCCGCTGCTAGCAAGAAATCAATGGTAAGCGGCTGTTGCGATAATGCAAATTTATTTGCAAATGTTATCGAAAGAGGTTGAAAGTACTGGAAATCTGGGAAGACTTGTTGTAACTCAGCTTCCAGAGAATACTACAGGTTGTTTTCTAGGAGAGATCTTTTATGACCTGTGTGAAAGCCAATAATAATAATAATAATAATAATAATAATAATAATAATAATAATAATAATAATGCATTTTCTAAAGAGACCTTCTTATCTCCACTTTTCTTGATTATAGCCATGACCCTACTAACAACCTTATGTTATGCGATGTATGATGTACATTTACGTAAGCAAACAAAAAAATAGTTCTTATCTATATGAGTTACCTTCTACTATAAACACTAATGAACACAATTAGACTATTTAATTAGGCTATAGATGTGTAATTATGAATGGAAAATGCAATAATAATGATAAAGAGGGGGAAATTAATAACACTGAAGATGTCGAGTTATCTTATTATGCTTAGATAGCTTAATTTCCTCATTTCTAGTTCGTTAATTGATCTGACTTAACTTGCGCGTCATTAACAAATACCCTGGAATTATCGAAACGGACACAACCAGTCGTGCAGGTATGAAAACGTCAATTAAAAACGTAATATATAAAAATAAATAACGAGACAACTTCTTGAAATTAAATTGGATAAGAAACACATATTAAAAGGAATAAAATTCGAACAATCCACCTGATTCATAAACTTAACAAAAGAACTCGGGAAACTGAATTTAAGAAACTGGAACCAATGATTATTTAGAAGCCACTACACTAATAAGAACAGTTTGTCTGGCTCTATCTAAAAATGAAAGGAAGGGGGAATAGAACACATGTGTTGAAGATTGCGTAGATAATATACTTAGAAATTAAGGAAACACTCCATACAAGCTAAAGAGAGGCTGATTAACGCCGCTTAAAAGAGCATTACCATGAATAATACGTTGCCTGTGACATACGGATCACAGTACCTTGAATATTTGTGAGATAGACGCATCCGTCGTCTTGTGTATCGTTATTCACGTTAGCAAGTGCAAAGAAGTAAACGTGATGACAATAACTAAAGTAAGAGAATTTATGTAGAATATATTTAAAAAGTGTGTTTTAATTTATTGGAATAAATGCAACGCACAGCATGTGGTTCATAGCTTAGTCGACACAGCAGACGGGGGTAGTCGTGATACCGACTAGGAATCGCATTAGACTAGTTTTATTCAAAAGAGTGATAGGAATGAGAATGGTCATAAATAATTATATAAGAGCAACCATTTTGAAAAAAGAAAAAAACATGTAGTCATGAAAATGCTTAAGTGTCATCGAAAAGAAAAGAATAATAGTAACAATGAAATTGATCATCTATGTGACAATAATTTACGTCAGTGATTTCAGTTTGGTGCTTAGAGATGTCATCTGGTTTTTCCTAAACTCTTCATCTTTGTGTGAAAGTGGTACCACTTCCGGACAGGTTTTCCTAGCTTAAAATGTACCAAACATTAATACCGTAACCCTTTTCCCTATCCCATTGCAAAACTCATTCATGTTCTGCGGGGCAGAGAACAAAACCGATAAAATCCACGATAAAACAAACAAACCCAACACCAGAAACTAGCGATTGAAGACACACGGAGCTTGAAGAATAAAAACATTCTACAAAATAACTGGATGCAACATGAATACTATTTCCAAAATAACTGGATTCTACATTAGAATGGGTTGATATGCCATAAAACAAAACAACCGAACCAAACCTAACGACAGGTTCGAACTTACGACCCCGGGCCTTTTAACTCAACGTCAGCTAGTAGATTATCTGCTCGATTGTGATGTGTAAATACAGTTTTTAATACAAAATCGTACTGTGTAGTGACATCTAATTAGTTTGTCCCAATTAAAATGTCGATTTATCATACACCTGGTCCATCTCAAATCCCAAGGAGATCGTCTCCATTTTGCTATTTTTATTTTCATTATTACTTCATGGCCATTTTTTAAGAACACCTTCATGTTGACATTTTTTTTTTTTTTTTAGTACTGACTATATATTGGAATGTTATTTTAACTATTCTGTCAACGTAAACATTTTAAATATAACCAGAATTTGAACTTATGACGGATAAAAAAAAATCCTCGAACAGCAGTTTTTACACCATTATATATCTTCTTACGAACATATAATGACACTTAAACTCATGACTAGAATACTTTTTCCAATTTTAGACAAAATTCTTTTAATAACTAGCAGGGCTACCCGACGCTACTTCATAGTAGTCACCAAATTTTTTATCCTTACACACACACATGCACACAAATAAATGCACACACACACACACACACACACATAAAAACAAATTCTGTTACAAACCTTTTACAAATGTATATAGTTTTTACAAAAATGTTGGGAATCAAGTAGGTCTGACTCCACAGAGTGAATGAGGTATTGGGGTAAATGTTGCCAGTCAAGAGTAAGTTTTCATAGTTTTAAGATAACTTTAGGCACAAAGACCATGTACCCTCCCCCTCCCTAACTTTTTAGATGGTCGTGTGCCTAAATTTGTTGCATCTTTTTTCAATATTCATTGCAAATTGTAAAACTTCATGCAATAAATTATATAACTAAGATCAAAGTGTAGTATCTGTTTTGATGCTGCGCTTCACTTTTGTTCTGAGTTAGTGGAGAAATCCTTTATAACTGAGAAAATTTTTTTCTTCCTATCACGAATTCCCCCTTTTGGGGAGCTGGATGTCCTCCATATTAAAAACCGAATTTGTTTACAACTCTACACTAGTGGGGAGAAAGTAAAGAAAAAAAAACAAAAAAATACGGAATAGTTAAAACATACCTCCCTTTTCATATTAAGAATGGCTTTCTAAATAATGTTATTATTTCAGCACGGTCCGTAATTCGTATGTCAGCTTATTTATTTATTATATTGTCGGGTGAAATTACAGAATAGTTCAAAACATAACCCCCCCCCCTTTGTCATAAAATAATGGTTTTCTAAATAATAACTTTTTATTTCAGCACAGTCCGTATTCTGTATGTCAGTTTACCCCCCCCCCTCTTTTAAAAATATATATGAAATAAAGTAAGTATGAAATCGTAAATTGCTTCAACCATTTCCAGGACTGATTCCATATCACCCCATCACTTAAAAATAGATATGAAATAAAGAAAATTTGAGGTCGTAGGCATTTCCGGGACTGACTCCATATCACCCCCCTCTCTTAAAAATAAATAAAGAATAAAGGAATATTGAGATCCTTAACAGAATCAGCCATTTCTGGTGCTGACTTCATATCCTCCCTGTCTCTTATAAATATATATAAAATAAAGTAATTTTGAGATCATAAACTGCTTCAGCCGTTTCCGGGCGTGACTTCGTATCCCCACTTGCCCCTTCCTTTAAAATATATATAAAATAAAGTATTTTTGAGATCGTAAACTGTTTCAGCCATTTCCAGGATTAACTCCATAGCAGCCCCCCCCCCATGCTTAAAATATATTCTGTGTCGATTATTTTGTATCTTTGCTTTGTTTTGTTTTTTTTGAGGAGGAGATGGTGCCTGGTAGGAAACTATATTACGCTTACTTGGCCATTTTGCTAAGATGAAAGTGTAGTATCTGTCTGGTGCAGCATTCCAGCGACCTCATCTCCCCCCATCTGTTTTTAAGGAGGAGAAATGCCTGGTGAACATACCCTAGCCATATTAAGAATGGCTTTCTAAATAATAACGCTATTATTTCAACCGCATTTTAGTTTCTTATTTAATAAATTGTTAGGTGAAAATACAGAATAGTTTAAAAATACGTGTCCCTCCTCATATTAAGAACGGCTTTCTAAATGTTATTATTTCAGCACGGTTCGTATTCCATATGTTATTTTCCACCCCGCCATCTTAAAAGCATATATGAAATAAAGTAAATATGAGATCGTAAAATAAAAGATATACAGGCTTACAAATTTAAAATCGCGAGTAAAATTTACGTATTATTTCATTATTTTTTATTAATAAAAAAAAAGTTGGTGTTATTAGCTAGAATTTAAATCAAAACATCTGGCGTTCCAACTTAATGCTGTGTGCTCTATTAAGTGTGAGCATGCGCGTACCGGAAAATTGTCTACTCGGTGTTAATATACATTTTACATGTAAATTTGCTCATGTCTGTACGCGTTATTCATGCATCAAAAGATATTATTTGCTGTAAACGATCCTTGGTTAATGAATATTATTTCCTAAAAATGGCAGTGTTATGCAACCAGTAGTTACCTGTGAGATATTTACACACACACATACATGTACTGTTATGTTTATATAGATTTCGATCCTAGAAAATGCCAAAAAAATCCCAGACTTAAGCTTAAGAAAAATATTAAAATTCATTTAATCTTGTTTACTTGATGTCTAATATCTATGGATCACATTTAGTGTATTTCTATCTATATCTATATATCTATAAAAGTGAAGGTGTCTGTGTGTCTGTGTGTATGTCTGTGTACATTTCCCTACACAATAACTCAATTTTAAGTCTACAGACACGAAATCTGATATACAGAGTACTGAGATTTGGGAAAATCTTTGTAATCCGTTTCCGACCAGAAATTTGGCTGTTAAGGGGTCAAAGTTCAACGATTTGACCTTTGAGAATTCTATCAATCTCTTCCGACAATTTTAGGTCTAAATACTTGAAATTTTAGATATAGGTTCCTTGGACATTGATCTAACTTAATAATTTGCTGCGAGCATAAAACAATAAATATTCAGGGGTGATAATAAGGGACAAATTTTAAAAAAACTTTACCGTTTTTATCTTTTGTTTTTTTTTGTTTTGTTTTGTTTTAAAAAAAACAAAACCAATCAAATACAAACAAACCCATTACATAAGAACGCCACCCCTAATATACCTGACATCAATTACATTAAACAATATGCAATCTACTTCGGTTCCACATCTGGACTTATTAAACATAGGATTTACATCCACAAGGACTCTTTTAAAAATACATCCCTTGTAAACCAAAGTACTCTATCTAAACATATTTGGCGACTCAATGATAAAAATATTCCCTTCAATTTAAAATGGGAAATAATAGCATCATATAAAGCATATAAGGCGGGGGACAGATTCTGTGCACTTTGTAGATATGAAACCCTTAAGATTATAAATTATAATGATAATAAAAATAAAACCATTCTCCTAAATTAAAAAGATGAAATTTTCTCTGAATGCATTCATTAACGTTGGTTTAGATTTGACAAATATAAACCACTATAAGTCATTAAAATTTTCTTAGAATTTAAACTGTATAATTTATGAATTAATAACTTTATTAATAAAATTTGGATCATTATTATTATTATTATTAGTTTATCTGATATTTTTACCATTATTTTCTATCTTATTTAAATATCTATTTAAATTTAACTTTTACATGTTACTATTTTTATTAAATTCCATAAATTATTATTATAATTTCTATTAAAATATCATTATTACTTTTATTTAATTACTACCAATAAGATTCTTCTCTAAGGCAACATAAACACGGATTATCTCCCTTTGATCATTTTCCTAGCCAAATACGATTATCTCCCTTTATTTTTTTAAGTATATTTTTAATTTTTAAATTTGTCGTTATTAACGAATTCTAGCCGATAAAACTATTCAACATTTAAAACATTCATAAGTTACATCTAACACCCAAATGAATGCTTTGACGATGATAATTACGAATTTTAAAAGGTGAACCATTATAAGGTAAATTGTCTTAAAAATATCTTATTATAATATTACATTTGAACCTAATTCCAATTTATAATTTTATTCTAATTTTTATTCTCAATTTATCTTACTATGTTTATCAACATCAAAAAGTAACTATTTCCCTTTATATTTAAATATTTTCCAGATACATTTGCCTTACTTAAAAAATGCTAGGTTTATATTTGGTATCTTTAGAAGAAAAAACTACCCAATATTTTTACTGATGAGGAGACTTTGTTTCAAAAAACTATATGTTAAAATTATTGCCTATGACTTAATATCTATTTCAATAAAAAATATCATTTCCGAAACAATCGTACAATTTATTGACTTTGTTGTGTTCCTCCTTATGAAACCGATTTTTAATTTTTAATTTCAATTATAAATTATCTATCATCCTACTGAATATTAAAACAGCTCTAGGATATATGCCTATTGAGCTTATTATATATCTGAATTACAACGAACACTGTTCTTTCTTTTATTTTAATTACATTAGTGATTTTACAATCACATTAAAATACACTCTGCTCTTTAGACTACTGTGTTAATCCCCTTTAAATATATATATATATATATATATATATATATATATATATATATATATATATATGAAAGTGAGAATGTCTTTGAGGACACTTCTCAACCTATACTCTCAACTAAATTTTGATATACAGACTTTAAATAGTTTATATAGGATATTCAGATATGTGGAAAACTTTAGAGTCTCTTTTTATCAGGAAAAATTTAAAAAATGTGTACGTGGGAGTCAACTTTTCCACAAATACGCATGCATGACTAGTTCACACTACAGAATACTTATGTTAAGAATAAATAATTTGAAAACAGATTTTTAAATATTGTGCCACGCTGACCTCATGGTTATCGTACTTTACACACTGTCTTTTGGATTGTGGTTTCGATCTCAGCTCGAGTCTTCTTTATTTCTTTCTTTTACTTACAAGAAGTGAAAGGTTTAGAAAAAACATAATACTCGCATGTACATAGCTCAGTTTCTGTATAACCTAAAATGTATTTTACAACTGGGCAACGCCAGGCGGCCTGACAGTATGTATATAAATATATATACATGTTAGGTTGGTGCAAAAATAATGTCGTTTTTTTCACATGAATTTGAACGTCAAAAACAACATTATTTTTGCACCAACTTAATATATATACATGTGTGTGTGCGTGTGTGCGTGCGTGTGTGGTTAGAAAAGTAGAGAGGTGGATATTACCTGATATTCTTAGTCGAGATGTGACATGTAAGTCATATTCATCGTTTGATATATTTACTTGCAAGGCTTCCAATGAAATAATTAAGAATAAAATTGTCCAAAGATTTTCTTTGTGGATGTTTTCTTCTTTTTATCTAATTTATATAATTGGATTAAAACTAATTTCTTTCGCTGTCATAATTCGGTCACAGGACGGCAGCAAATTGCATTAATAAAATTTTTCTTTCTACTTCCGAACTTAAACTCATTAAAAATGATTAATTTCGTCGGTAATTATTTTGTCGTTTGTTGATGTAGCCCGCGGCTCTTATTACCTACATTTATTCAGTTGTTTTAAAAACGTTCCACTTCGTTCATTACTAGATGATGTTGAGCACGCAACGTATGAATATTGCATTTGTATTGGACATAAACATGAATTTTCACCTGATATTAGAAAGATTTGTAATTTTTCGTGTGTTTTTAGCCGTGTTTTTATGAGTAATGCTGTCAAAATTAATCACCACTCGAGTTTCAGACATGAGTCCGCATTTAATCACTGAAAAGTTGTTCATGTAAAATCCTGTGTGTTTCTTTTTTCGATGTACGTTAACGCTATAAGTTTAATTGTGGAATGTATGGACTAATAAATTATTATGTTTGAGCTGAATCTGAATTCAAACTCGCGTATTTTAACATTATTCGTGGCATGCGGTTTCCTGTTACAATAATTTGGTACTGTGACAGCTTTTGAATCAAGCAAAACCAACTTTTGGTTCGACATCTTCCGGCATTTTACTTAAAATGTCGGAAAAAAATCCAAATTAAAATGAATTAGCATCGAACTAAAAATGAAGGAGCTTTTTAATATACAGGATGACCCACTTAAAAGTAGCCCGGTCTCTTTAATCTTTCTCTTAAAGACCAACTGACACCACAAGACAAAAAATGCAATTCTTTTTCCAACAAGATGGCGCTACATGCCACACGTTTCACAGATCACTGACACGAGTTTATGACATGTTTACGAAAGAGAGAACAATAAGCAAAGGATTATGACTACCACGTCCCCCGGACTTGTCATCATGTGATTTTTATCTTTGGGGAACTTTAAAACAAATAATAATAATAATAAAACAGGTAATTTGAACAATAAAAGAATGTTCCTCATATCTACTACATTTTGGGGTTACTTTTAACTGGGTCACCCTGTATAACATAATGAACAAAATATCACTCATCAAATATTTAATGACTACTTATTGATTTGGGAGGGGTAATGGAATATTTTTATTACAGGAAACTTAAAAGTGAAAAGTTACTTTTAATAAACATTTATGAATTTATAACAAACTCAACAACAATTTTTGTATATGGTAATTATTTTTGCAGTTTCCTGTGACGAAATTTTACTATTTGTATAGCATTTGAACGAAATAAACCCGAATTTTTGTTTGGTCAACATTACTAAATTGTACATTAATGCCCTTAACCGCCTGTGAAGGTAACTAGATAACTATTTTTTAAAAAAAGTACCTAAAGTGTTACAGAATAAAGTTACTGTATGATACTATACCCACCCACCCATACCCACAGTCTGGATCACCGAAAAATATCAACTAGGAAGAAAATGAAAATACAAAATTAATGCGAAAGTAATAATACGAAAGTAAAAATCTATACGGGAATCGATGAAAATACGAAAATAGATGATAATATGAAAGCGACAGATCGATTGTGATGTACAGACGAAGTGACATCATGAATAATAAGACAATGGAAGGATCGGAGGATGTATTTATTTCCGGTTGAAGTAAGCTGAAAGTAACTGTGAGGATCGGTTATATCAAAGTTCCGGTAGAAAGTAGATAAATTTGGACGACTACAAATTGTGGCCAGACGAGTTGGAGGAAAAAAATGAGATGAGATTCTGGGAGATGGACGAGTAGATCGATAGTTTATGGTCTTGACCTACAGATGGGTTCCTGGGATCTCAATTATGTCTCAGCTGATACGCTGAGCTCGAAAGATGGGGATTTAACTCAGAAGTAGGGATACTAACGCAGATCTTCAGCAATACACACACACACACACACACACACACTTGTTCAACAAACCATGTTTACATAATTGACAAATCGTTGCCCGGGTGTTTGTGCTGGGGGGGGGCTTCAAAAAATAACAGTTTTGGTAAGTAGTTAGGATCGAACCCGAAGCCTTGAGGCGAAGGTGGAAAAGAAAGTGTGCAAAAAACCTGACACGTTACTCGCTCGGCCAACAAAGAGCAATTTCATACGTTTCTGTGACGTTTTCCAAGCTAAAAACAAATTTTTATTGCATATCTCTTTTCTAAAATGTCCTCGCGTCTTAATTGCATTTTTGAAATTCACCAGCTGTAACAATCAAGCTTTAGTAGGGTGTATTCCAATTCCTTCTGTAGCTGTTCATTTGAACCTGAAATCATAAAAATTGGTCAGTCATCTCATAAGATGTATAACAATAACATACTGAATTTTCAAAAATCTACGACGATTTAAAATGCCTATACAAAAAGTCTGGAAACTTATTGAAGGCATCTCGCATATGAACGCAAGCAAGCCAGCTATGATATCAGATTTTTAGTATAATATGCATAATTTATTTGATAAATACATATGTTATTCATGTGATATTAGTTACAATATACTAGAAAAATGTGACCTGTTTGGTCATCCACTGAGTTTGAGTGAGATTTTTGAATCATGAAAAAATGAGACTGCAGAGCAAGTTAAATTTTTTAAAGCTAAAAAATAACATCCAAAATTAGTCTTTCGTTTACTATACCTCCCTCCGCTCCATCTCTGTCTCTCCCCCCTCTCTCTAAATATATATATATATATATATATATATATATATATATATATATATATATCATACAGACACTTTTTCTCTGTGTTTCTCTAATTTTCTCTCCATCTGTTTCAGGAAAAGTGCTGCCCCTTTCCATATGAATAAGAAGAACATTAGATACGTGAAAATGAGATATGGATAAGCCGAGACTCGAACCTTGTAAGCAAGGTTAAGAAATAGAAGTTTAGAAATCGGATTGTTAAAAAGGTCCATTGTTAAATTCTATTGAAAATAGTTGGGTATTGTTTATATCGTAAAAAGAATTGATTGTTCATTCTTTACAAAACTGAATATTAAAAATGTCAGCTAAAAAGAATGAACAATACAAATTAAAAATACATTGTTAAAAAAAATAGGTTGGGTTAAAAAATAGGTTAGGAGAGGATTCTTTGTTTGCAGAAGTGTTTTGGACAAACATGCATAGCCACGTGAATTGGTCACGTTTGGGAAACACACTTCTGACGTCATAGCAAAATGGGGATTCTCAATATAGGAGCTAGAGTTAGTCAGATCAGGGCAGAACAGAGTTGACGGTTAGAGGAGGATCCCCTTAGAGGCGAAAAGGTAGAAGGTTAATTATGTAGATACAAATATGAATTCCTGATGTCATCAGCATTCGACCGGTCTAATGAATAAAGAATCATCTTTGTGTTTTTGTAAAATTGTCGTCATGTGTCATCTTTGAACACTCACACAGTAATGTGTTAATCATCTTATAAGAACTTTGTGTAACCCTTACAAGGTATGTATCTCCCCTCCTCTGTGTTAAGAACTTGTATATATCTCCATTCAGTATCTATATGAAGCCTAAAAAAATATAAGAACTGATGTATAAATGTCTCCCTATCATCATCGCTATCGTTATATCCGTTAACAGTATTGGCCCAATATGAATCGCGTCATCTTAAAAAAGTCACATGCAACACATGTATGGGATTAATAGTATTAATGCTGCAGTGATATACCGTATTATTTTTAATAGACTATTCCAATCTGATCTTGTGGTTGCTCTGGTTACGTTTGACAACTAATAAAAGAAAATGCCAGTGGGGTATGGGCTTAAACAACACTCAGTGAGGGGGTGAGGTTAATAAACAGCAAAGTAAAAGATGGTTGGTTTGCTTTGTGAAAATGAAAATTATGTCTAATAAGTAAGACTATTACAAGTGCTCGTCCAAGCTTCAATCTCTGGTCCCCCATCGCTAATCTTTCGCGAGAAACACCAGTCTAGCTGAAACCACAATCAATAATTCTCCCCATTCTTGATTTGTGCCTAAATCAAAACGTAAATTCCACGAACAAAGCTTCTTTCTTAGAAGTGCACGCCTGTGGAACTCTCTTCCGTTTGCCTGTTTCCCACCTGACTACAACTTGGATGTCTTCAAGTCCAACATAAACAAATTCCTGATAAACCGCCCCCTTAAGTAGGACACTTTATCAAGTCTCCATTACTAACGATTACTACGATATTATCCCATTGACTACTGTACATGCAATAACCCTTATCCCTGAGTGGCTTCCGGGCCTTGATAAGTGGTGACTCCCATGTAAAAAAACAAATGGAGAGTTATGTGGTTCTCGGTTGATTAATTGTGTCTAACTGTGTCTGATTTATACTCGAGAGTCAAAACAATAAAAAAATATGCTGTTGTCCTAGCCCTACTAATATGAAACATCTTAATGTAATTTAAACCCCCATGACATGTGTCAGTTTAATAGTTCCATTTTTGTTAAATATGAAATCGAACATTTTTAAACTGAAATAGATATTTCATTTTCAATTTCAACGGTTGCCCTTTTTTAATTTTTAAATCGATCATTTTAGTTTGTAATAAAACTATATTCATCCAAAATTGGATTTTTTTTAAATTTGAACATCAATATTTTGAATTTAAAATTAAATAGATATAGATATATTTTAGAAAACAGAACTTGACGTATAACCGCAAAAAAGTTGTTTGTGTCAAAGTCCATAAAATTTTAATTGAAAAATCAATTCAGAAATGTTTTAGCTCAGAACTAGGAACACATGAGAACATATTATAAAACAACATCGGTTCCAGATATTTCCGGAATATATTTCAAATAGAAATATGTGACAAAACGTTACTCTTTTATCAAAAACAATACAAGTATTCGCCCTTGTTTCTGTTAATGATGGTGCAGAAAACGAAAGAAATTATACTTTGGTAGACGTCAAGATCGATATTTTAAAAGCGAAAAATGTACAAATACAACAAAAGACTAATTAATTCCCTCAGAAATATGTAATTATGAAGACGACGCCATTTTCTTTGTTTCTTTATCAATGTTTTGCAAAAAAAATTTTTTTTGAAGAATTAAATAAGAAAAGAAAACACAATTATAAAAGTCATTTTGAAAAAGTTTTACTCGAATGTAATTTCGGATTTGACGAAAGTGTAACCATTAATGAGAACACGGGTAACTTATTTGTTGCATCGTCTGGATTAGATCGATATTTAATGAACTGTTCTTGTGTTTAGAATTCGATATTTAAACACACACCTTAATTAAAGTTGCTTCTGTCATACTGAGTTATTAATATATTACCAATTTTTTTCAGTTTTTATTTTCAAATTAAATTAAATTTTTGGCGTTATTCGAACTAAAACCTAATGTACTATCTATTATGCTCTGTCCTAAGTATTATGTCTTCCTAAAATACTTAGAATAAGTTTATAAACTACCACCTGGGACACCCTCATTGTGGAATACCGATAAGTCCGATCATCACTATATTAGTAAACAACTAGCGGGACCTATGACATTCCACAGGGAACTCATTCACATGTAATATATTGATGTTGGCATTCTGTAGATGTTAAGTGCAAATAGAGATGCTCTGATATAATTGTAGCTCCTTTGTTCAAACTGTAAAAGTATTTATCTAAGCTAGCACGAACGCCCGGAAAAGCCCGGTCGTAAAGTACGCTTAAATATATTTTAATTCTTGCAGATTTCGTATATATTATTATGAAGTTAATGCGCTATCGATTTTTATATGTTACAAAGTTGCGATTTCAAAAATAAAAAAATATATCCATATGACTTGGGTGCATTAGCTTGAATCAATACCGAAATAAAAACTTATAAAAAAAAGATATATACATATATATGCGTGTGTGTGTGTGTGTGTGTGTGTGTGTGTGTGTGTGTGTGTGTGTGTGTGTGTGTGTGTGTGTGTAACTTGGGTTCCTTCAGCTATATCCGAAACTGACACCAAAACTTATGAAGAATTCTTGATAAAATTATTTATCAAAAAATATAGACTACTGGAGTGCAATCATTTATAATCGAAACCGAATCAAATACTTATGAAGAATACTTGGTAAACTTATTTATAAAAACATAAATAACTTAAGTGGCATTAGCTGTACTCGAAACCGAAACCAAAACTTATGAAGAATTCTTGGTAAAATTATTTATAACAAGAAATGGAAATACATAACAATAACACGACCCGGATGTAAGCGTGACACAGAAAATAACACACACATTCTCGTATTAATATATAGATGACCACAATTCCATACACGTTCTAACTCGACTCACACCCAACCCTCGTGGATAGGTAATTTAATAGTTAATTTCTTGATCAATACTTTACGATGAAAATTTCGAATAAAATGACCTGTATTATTTGGATTGTTCGAACTACTGCTCTCATTTTGAATATTATTCTTACAATAATTCGACTGATGTAAACTCCGACCTCCTTCATGTACATCTTGGAAAATTCAGGAATATTTATGTCGCATTGAAGAAACTTTATGCCAAATTCGGGAATCTTTACGACATTTGGAACGGAACCCTTTATTTAATCCATAGATTGTGTTCATTACGTAAGGCATGGCCGAGTAAAAATGTTAAGTAATTATTCATCATGTTCTCTGTAGCACATTTATTGAAGATTGAACTTTCAACACCAAGAAAACTGTCGCTCAGAACTGATTATTACTTAATTGCAAATTATAAATTCTCGTCTCCAAAAAAATAATGAAATGACTTGTAAGAAAAAATACATAATCATGGAAGTAATTTTGAAAAAAGTTTGACTGCAATTTGGAACCATTAATGAAAACATTGCTATTTCTTGCATTCGATTGATGTTCTTTTTTTATTACATTTTCACCTCAAACATTGCCACTGTGGTGTAGGGGGCTACTATCAGGGACATGGGCATCAGGGGTACTGTGTAGAGAGTAGGGCAGCAAGATGTCGGTTCACGTTGCACTTGAACTTCTGCATATAATTACAGTTGGGGAAGCAGCGACCCGGCAAGAAATTCCAAAGTCTTGCTGTCCTGGAAACAAGAAGAAACTACTGGAGTAGAAAGTTCTCTTACATCTAGGGATCTCTACTGTAAAGGGGTGGGATTTAGCTGCTTGTCGTGTTTGTCGGGGGTATTTACGTCGAGGGGACACAAGTGCTTGCAGTTCTTCAGAGCATTCACCGTTAAAGTACTTGTAGAAAAAACAGAGGGATGCAACATTTCGTCGATGGGACAGGGGCTGAAGTTTAGATGACAGTTCAGGACCTATCAGATTGGCGACTCTCTTTTGAACATTGTCTAGGAGCGAGAGACTAGTGGCATATGGACCAGTCCAAATATGACAACAATAATCCATACATGGGCGAATGGTGACCTTATAGAGGTATACATTACTTTCGGACGTTAGTATCTTTCTAGCACTGTAAAGAGAACTTACCTTCTTCGCAGCGGTCCTGGCGATACTCTTAATGTAATTGTTCCAACTCATGTTTCCTGGGAGCGTTAGGCCGAGGAGTTTAAGGGATGTATTTTCAGGTAAAGAATCATTGGCCATTGCTATTTGTGGTAGAGAAGGTTTCTCGTAATTATTGAAGGAAACGAGTTTAGTCTTGGCAGCATGTAATGTAACCAACCATTTATGTCCCCATTCCACTACAGATTGGAGGTCGTCATCTAGTGTTTTTGCCATTTCTTTAGATATGTGTTCATTTGTTTTCCTGTCGTGTCTGTTTTAGAGTGTGGTGTCGTCAGAATATATACCCATCTCACTGACAATTTTGTCAGAGAGGTCATTTATGAATATTAGGAATAACAGAGGTCCTAGGATAGACCCCTGAGGCACTCCCGCATTTATATCATATTGTTTAGATGAACGACCGTCGAGGAAAACCTGAATTTTTCTCTGATCTAAGAAGGATTTAATTATGTCATGTATTCTTCCAGTGATAACATATGATCTGATTTTCCTGAGAAGACCTTCATGCCATACCCTGTCGAAAGCCTTAGATATATCTAGAGCTATCGCTCTACCCTCCCCCGCTTTGTCCAGTGACTGGTATATACGTTCTGAGATAATAGTGAGAATGTCTGCTGTTGAACGAGCTTGCCTAAATCCATATTGTTGGTCAGTCAGAAGTTTAGCATCTGTAAGGTGATGGACTAGAGCTTGGTTAATTATGGTCTCAAATATTTTGGCAAAAAGTGGGAGGAGGCTAATGGGGCGATAATTTAATGGGTCAGTTTTTTTGCCAGAATTATGGAAAACTAGTACTGCAGAAGCAGCTTTCCAGCAGGCAGGAAAGCAAGATTCATTAAGGCATTTGTTGTAAAGTTTGGAGAGAACTGGAGCTACTTCAGCGGAGCACTTTTTTAATAGCACAGTCGGGATGAGATCAGGTCCACATGCTTTTGCAGTGTCAAGGTTTCTTATGATAGCATGCACCTGAGAAGGGGTGATTTTCAGATCGTCTAGTGTGACGTCTGTCCGCAAAGGAAAGTCAGGAAGGGGGTGTTTGGCAATGTGGAGTTGGAGGCAAACCGACTGGCAAGCATGTTAGCTTTCTCAGTTGCAGAACAAACAACCTCTTGATTGTTGGATAGTGGGGGAATTGTTGATTGTCCATTATTTACTACACTATTGTAGATTTTCCAGAAGTCGCGGGTTCCTAATTTCTGTGCTTCAATGCATTTTTCGGTGGTCTCAGTAAATTCTCTCTTAGCTGTCGCTATTTCTTTCTTACAGTTACTTCTGGATTCTATATACTTCTGCCTGTTTGAACTGGACTTATGTCGGTTAAATCTGTGGTACGCATGCTGCCTTTGCGTGATGGTGGCTGCACAAGTAAAGGTAACCCATTGGGGAGAGTGGGGCTTGCTATAAAATTTCCGTGTAGGAACATGTGCTTCAATTGCTGTTTTGAACCATTCAGTGGTCTCATTTGTGCACTGTTCAGCAGGAAGTGAAAAGATATTTTGCCATGGGGCGTCCCTGATGAGATCCCTGATGGATTCCCAGTCAGCCTTTTTATAATATCTCGTTGTTTTGAGAAGTGTCTCTTCAGTTTGGGCTCTAAAGTTTAGGGCTATTTCAACTATTACCACTGCATGATCGGCGTTCCCTAGTGGGCTGTGGGCATTAGTTACAGTCATCGGGAACTGTGGTCAGAAACAGATCTAGAAGTGATGCGTGTTGTTCTTGCTGGTCTGGGAAACGGGTTGGAAACATAACCATCTGTGATAGGGAATGAGATATAGAGAAGTCATATGTTGTCATACCAGCTGCGTCTGTGTGAGTAGAAAATCCAAGCCAGTTACTCTGGTGGGCATTGAAGTCACCAAATACATGCACTTGTGCGCTAGTGTCGAGGGAAAGTGTTATATCTATGCGGTCAGAGACTTTGTTAATTAGGGTACAGTCCTGGGTCGAGGGAGAGCGGTAGAGAAAATAAAAGTAGCTAATGTTATGTTGCATGTTAAGTCTAAAGCACATAAAGGCTTGATCGTCCGATTCTAGTTTTGTTTCTCAAGTCAAGAGGAGGGTGTTCCGAATATACACTCCAAGCCCGTGCATATGTCTATCAGAGTCCTTACGGCAGAGTGGGAGATATCCAGGCATGTTAAGGTAGTTAGAGGGGATGAAGGAGTGTACGTTAGCTTCACTTAGTGCTAAGATATCAGGGGTGTTTTTTAGGAAAAATGCTTCAACATCATTTAAATTAGTTCTAAGCCCACGGATGTTCGTAAATGCAAGCCTCAAGGGAGAAGGCAGGTTGGTTTTGTTTGAGTTTGGGCCTGGTTTTAGCGTAATTTTTTATTGTACTGTCATTTTTTTAAGAGTTTCAGTTTGGGTAAGGGATGCTGAACAAGTGGTTATGCAGAATAGCAGACATGCAACACAAGCAGACCATCAGTTGTCCTGCCATCTACTAGGATTGTGGCCTCGGGATAGTTTACCGGGGATGAGTGCAGGGTTCCTTTCCATGCGCGACATGGCACTACAAACAACCCGATATTATACAACTGTTGATGGAGCAGCCGCTCTGAGCGCAACCAAAGAGTTAGAGCACGTGTATTACCAGTCGGGAACAGCAGCTAGGAACTGTCTATCCGGTACACTCAACCCATCAGACGATGGCCAACCCAATCTACTTGTACTGGCATTATGGCATTCAAGCACTCCCAATTGCCCAGTTTAAGGGATGGGATGTGTCGGGAGTGGGGGAAAACGGTGTTCATTGCCCTAGTCAGGAAACAAGATTGACCACTGAAGGTCTTTCGACTCCCTGTGATTCGACCTCTACGCCTAGCTAATAGGCAAAGAAGGAGTATGGAAGCCGGGCAATAGACAGTGCCTATCTTGCGTACAGCATCCGATATTGACACATACTTTAATTAGTGTTTATTCGGCCATAATCTGTAATTCAAATATGAATGGTACTCTTCTGTTTAGCAAATACAGATTAGTCGAAATAAAATAAATGAAAGTTGATTAGGCGCACATATCATGTATATATATATATGTGTGCGCGCGTGTGTGTGTGTGTGTGTGTGTGTGTGTGTGTGTGTAAATTAGATAGGTGTATTTTGAGGGGATTTTGGTGGATAAACAAAACAATATAATCGCCTAACACCCTTGTCTCTCTTTCTCTGTCTCTGTCTGTCTGTCTGTCTATCTGTATCTCTCTTTATTTCTCTTTCTCTCTCCCTCTGCTTATAATTTTTTTCTGTCTGTCTCTCTGTTCTCTTTCTCACTTTCTCTCTCTCTCTAGAGAAAGGGAGAGAGAGAGAGAGAGAGAGAGAGAAATTGAACACCTTTCGGCTCATTGTAATCGTACTGTTACAATGTTGATGAATATTCCATTAAAAAGAATCCTTATGTGTCTATGTTTATCAATCGAAGGGAAGGATATACGGAGTATTAGCAACGCTGTGTATAATGAGTAGGGCTAGGACAACAGCATATTCTTTTTATTGTTTTGACTCTCCAGTGTATATCCGTTGATATCTTACATGTTTTTATATAGAGTAGTATTGTTCTCTGTTGATTAACTGTGTCTAACTGTGTTGGATATATACTCGAGAGTCAAAACAATCAAAAGAATATTCCGTTGTCATAGCCCTAATAATAAGTTATACACTCCCCACGTGACTCGAGTATGCAACACCATGATAAGAGAGTGAAACAAATATTTTACACGATTCGTGGAATATAAGTTACTATTTTACATTTTTGCAAATCTGTATGTACGTAATGATCATACTAGATTTAATAACATTTGAACATAACGTAAACACACATCTTATTGATCTTTCTTATGCATGGTCCTAAATAGCCCCTTACGTCCAAGTGGCGATATGCCTTGTTAGGGGGTGAACGTGAATAAAAACAAAAAAAAAGCACGGACAATTCATCGTATGTTACGGCAATCGCCGATGTGCCCGTGATATTTCAGTGGTGCATATGTGCATATATATGTGTGTATGTGTGTGTGTGTGTGTGTGTGTGTGTGTGTGTGTGTGTGTGCGTGTGTGTGTGCGATTAATACGGGCGTTGTTCCAAAAGTAAGGCCTTCTATTTTTTAACTGAAAATATAAACGTTAAAGAGCGACGAAGACGGGAGTGGTATATTTAAAACGATGGAGCTTTTATGCAGCAGAATCTATCTTTCTACATAATCACTACCATCCTTAATGCACCATCCTTTTTTTGTTACCTTAGTCGTAAAAGTCCGGGGCGCGCTTTGTCACTTGCATCTCTGTCGCAAATTTAAAATCAACGAACCCATCTCCTAACTGCACTGGTATAAATTGCATCGGCTTCGTAGACGTTCAACAGCTGTCGATGAAAATTGAACTGTTAATTTTTTTCCTGCAGGTCGGAATTCAATTACGCCTCTCTGCTTCTGGCGCACGTAATTGATAGACGCTGCTTTCTTCGAGTCTTATACTGTCAATATCTGCAACAGAGATATGAAACTTTCAGGTCGTGAATGTATAAGTTCAGTCATCATAACAATGTGATTTACAATCCTCTCTGAATCATTCGAGCGGAATAAAAAATAGAGAGCATTACTTTGGAAACTTCTCTCGTATAGTATTTAAAACACTGTTGCTAGGGTAAGGATGGGCAATGCCAGCTATATTCAGTTTAAGTTAGTTTATAGGTATTCGAAATCAGTTGATAAATTTTCCCCAAATTTAGGTTTCGAGTATTTTAACGGATTTATGAGCATATGACGACAACCTCATGTTTGAAAATGTTTATATTTCAGATTTAGATTAAATTTCATCCATAGCAATTAACCTTAATCAATCAAGGTTTCCTGAATTTCAATTTTTTTTTTTTTACTTAAGCCTTAACTTTTATACTTATTTCTATAATGAAAATCACGCAATGGATTTTGATCAAAATTGGAATAAGGATCCTAGACATAAGGTAATGTAGGGTTATATTTTGACTTAAGTTTTCCTAATGGGGCATTACAATGGTGAATTAGTTTTACCTTTCCTGGAACGAATATCTTTCTAGTTAATAGCAGATTACGTATGTAGACATTTAAGATAGTACTGTAATGCGTAGGTTGTGACAACGGTTTAAACATACAGTTTTCTATAGCCCACGAACAAAGCTATCTTTTTTTTCTCATACGCATATTTTCTTTTCATACTTGACTGAGAAAATCCAAACGACGCGTCGTTGGCCAAACAAAAAAAAAGAAAAGCCATTCAATTTCCTTTTTTCTGTGTTATTTTATTAAAATAGATGTTATGATGTATCGTACTTTGTCTTAACAAAAGGTTATTTTTATTCACTTTTCAATTCATTCTTATGATTGTATCATCCGGTGTAAAATTCAATGTGATTGTTGTCTCTACAACTGAGGCTTACATAATGACTTGTTCCACTTCCGGATGTCCCAGTTGTCCCCCCGTTTCCCCCCCCCCGCTGTCGCCGTCTGTCCGAAATAAGGACGCCTTCAGAGCCAATGAAAAGAAATTGCCATTTCTTCACGCTCATGTGCAACCTGTGGAACAAAGTAGAGAAAGACGTAAAGAGAGGAAATGTCTTCCAACGTTCTATGTTGATGTTTCAGTATGTGCGTGATAATGTTTCACGCAATACATATTAATAATTGAGAATATCTATCTATCTATCTATCTATCTATCTATCTATATATATATATATATATATATATATATATATATATATATATATATATATATATATATGCAGCATGTTTACACCTCCCCGAATATTATCAAACACAACGGAGATACATTGCTTTATTACTCTATTTTTTATTTTTTCGATTTTTCGTAGTCTTCTTTATATGGAAATCGAAGACACTAATATAACTCACCTACTTCACCAGAGCTTACTCCTAGTCGAATGGAAAGCGCTACTAATTCTTTTAGAACTTTTGGATTTCGATATAAAAAAACTACACAAAAAAATTGAAAAAAAAAAATGAATAAAGCTAAGTACTTCATATATCTATATAAAAAAGCTAAGTACTTCATAAACTATATATATATATATATATATATATATATATATATATAAGGAATTTTGTGGTACATATATACTTTTCATTCTGCACATGTCTGCAGTTGGCGATTTCCTTTCGCTTTGTTAGTATTTTCGCCGATATTTGTTCATTTTCTTTTTATTTGTTCCCTTTTGTAACATTTCACGTATATTGTTTTATCTCATCTGTTAGGCTCTAATATTAAGATTTGGTAATTATTCATTTATTTATTTAAACGCAAATTATCTTAATCTAATCTTTCATAGAATAATGGGCAAAAAATACGTTATATTCGTTCTTGTAGAACCTACTATCAGGCATTTTATAGGGTTTTTTTCAACTTGTTTATAGTATAAGCTACTTATATATATATATATATATATATATATATATATATATATATATATATAATGGACTCTGATTTATGAAAGTATGATAGGTTATGAATAGGAAGGGTTGTAAAGAGATAGCTTCGAATTTGGGGGTATCAAAACCAAAGCAAACTATGATGAAAGTAAAAATATAATAGATAAACCCCATAATTTATTATACCATACCTGTTCACACTGAAACACTTATCACAATATTCTGTGGATCTATATTAAAAAAACTTTTTTAAACTTTGTGACATATTTCCATTTTATGGAGGTCAGGCGCGAACGAACACCCCATAATTTTATTATACCATATTTCTTCAAACTGAAACATAATTATCAAAGTATACTTACGCAGATAAATATGAAAAGTCTTTAATAAATTTTGTGCCTATTTCCATTCTATGGAGGCCAGGTGCGAACACAGACCTCACAATTTTATTATACCATCCCTATTTAAGTTAAAACATACTTATCAAAGTATTATTATGTACATCTATATCAAAAACACTTGTAAACGTTTTTTTTTTTAATTTTTAAATATTTTATTTCCATACATTGTGGGTCAGGCGCTTACGCAGACCTCAAAATTTTAAGGAATAATCATTATGCCAGATCAAACATACCCATTCCTTTGTCTCGATACATCTTTTATCATTATATGTGATCAGTTTTCTATAATAGCCAACCATATAGCAGCCTATTCGTGACCAGACACACACAGACGTTCAGCTTTATATTATAGATATATAATTATAAACTCAAATGACCTTGTAACGGGTGTTGTAACCAACATTCGGTTTACGACTTCCAGTTGTGCATGCGTACATAAACAAATAATCAACGCGACAATAAAACGCATTGTTTTACTGAATACGTTTTCAGCGTCCCGATTGTTGTTTTTTTTTTCGCGTTTCAATTATCCAAATAAACAATTGTTAATACTTTTTGCATTTTATTTACATCATTCATTTCTGTATTACGTTTAAGTTATTTTAACGCAATTTTCTTACAAATAAATCTACTTTAACCCGTTGACAACCATAATTACAACAGCGATTTATCCACAGCCTTCCTTTATTTTATTCAGTCTCCATTTTGTAATACACCTTTCTTAAAAATATCCATACATTTTCTTCTACACTACCAACATAAATAACCCCGCAAATGTTTTTTTTTAATTTGCATTGCAAATAATTAATCAACGCAACAATAAAACACATTGTTTTACTGTGTACGTTTTTAGCGCCCCAATTGTTTTTTTTTTCGCGTTTTAATTAAAAGATATATCAAAATTTGAATTTAACTTTAAGTATTACGTTATCTGTTCAGTGAACATTTACCTATAAGTATGGCAAATCACTTATAATTCAATGGCTGTAAGATGTTTTTCCAAAATAAACAATTATAAACAGAACCACTCATAGAAATTTATCTATATTCTTTTTCATTTTAATATACTTTCATAGAATTGTTTCTGTTATGTCACAAAAAAACGATTTTCTTTACGTAACAAGTGTCACGCACATATATAAATTCCATAGTTAATATAATATACTGACGACGGGTCACGGGTAGTCTAATATATATATATATATATATATATATATATATATATATATATATATATATATATATATATATATATATATAAAGAGAGAGAGAAGGAGATAGATAGATAGATAGATAGATAGATAGGTATAGGCGAGGTGCCCGTATGTGTGTCGGTGTTGACGAAATTGGAAAATGATTTAAATAAATATTAATTCATTTGGCGTAATTCAAATTAACCCAAAACATTAACTGCACTTCAAAACATATAAATGTTCAAAAATGGATTTTCATTAAGTTGTTATATCATCAGAGGAAATGAAATGCAATTCGCAAAGTTTTCAGCTATGAATAAACAAATATTTTGCTTTTCAGCATATATATTGAAAATGTTATTTAAAGTGTGCTTAAAAGTCATAGAAAAGTATTACCTCAATGTAATATCTGACAAGAAAATTCACTTGATTTTTATTCTGTGACTTATCTCATATATATATATATATATATATATATATATATATATATATATATATATATATATACAATACTGTTTCGTTGCATCATAGCTCATCAGTACGGATAGGCAGTTATTCGACCGCCCAAACGAGCTTTTGCAAACAAAGCTTTGGGGATAATCAAAGTTCAACATTGCTTAGTGGAACAATTATAAAAAGAAATAAGGGATGATTATAAGAGTTAATTTTTTTAAAAAGTCATGACATGATTAGATGAATAAAGAAACGGAAAGAAATTAACCTTTTAAATTCATGGCATTTCGAAGCAAAATCCTTCTTTTAAAAAAAAGGAAAAAGAGCCAAGTTTATAAATCTAAAAAAAAAATAACTTGTTTAAGGACATTACCTTAGAAATGAGACAGAGAAGGAATATATGCATGCAGCCGCATGAGGGATGTTAAAAGTGTAGGAATAATATAGCAGGGTGAGGAATACACTGGGGAAGGGTAGTAGAGAAATACAAATATTTATATAATATGCAGTGAAAACATATGTAAATATAAAACATAAGACCAGAAAGCAGCCCAAATGTTAGAGAGGCGGTCAATTAATTTGGCTTCGGACTGCCATATCTTAAAGAAGTTCTTTTTTTTTCTTTTTTTTTTTTTTCATTGATCTGATGATGTAATAAAGCTTTTAATAAATAAAATTATAATAATTTTTATTTAATTTCGAATTCTCATCTCCTGTTTGGTATATACTGCATATACGTGCAAAACATTACATATGTATGCTTTAACTTGGGAAAAATGCCGCAGAAACGTATGAAATGCTTCACACTGCTTTTGGACCATCTTGCATGAATCTAACATACAAGGAAGGCAGGGAGTCTGCGAGGCATGATAAAAGGCTGTGAAAGAGGAATAAATAAAGATTTCCATCGATAAAGATCGTCGTGTGTCTATAGAGACACTAAATGCACAGTTTGATGTTAGTATAAGAACTGTACACAAATATATTCGCAAGGGACTGACGATGCAGAAGATTTGCGCGAAGCTTGTCCCAATGGTGCTCAGAGAAGACAAGAAAGAAAGCCGTTGTCATGACAACATGGAGATGGTCGATGATCAATTCAGATCCCGCAGTTCTTGATGCTCTGGTGACCTGCAATCGAAAGCTGAATCTACTGAATATAACCCAGAGACTAAGAGACAAAGTTCCCAGTGGAAGCATGCGCGCTCTCCCAGACCCAGAAGGCCAAACAGCAAATCCCCGTAGATGATCCCTCATTTTTTTTTTTTTACAGCACGGGAATGATCTACACGTACTGGGTTCATACTGGACAGACAGTCAACAAAGCCTGTAATGTTGAGATTTTAAGGAAGTTCAGGAAGAGATTCCGCCGGAAGAGGCGGGCACTCTTTAAATCAGGTCCTTGGTATTTACACAAGGACTATGTACCAGGCCACAACTCCACCCTTGTCACAGACTATTTGATCAAGATGATATCAAGACAGTTTCTCGCCTTTTATATAGTCCACACCATTCTCCCTGTGACTTTTGGTTATTCCTTAAACTCAAGAAAAACTTTAGAGGCTGTCAGTCTGAGACAATTGAGGAAATGAAAAAGGCTGTGACGAGGGCCATTGACAAGCTCACACAAGGTGCCTTCCATAGGGCCTTGTTAGAACAGTACAACAATGCATTGTAGCCGGAGAATATTTATGTGTGTAACATCAATAAAAGTGGCCATATAAAAAAACGTCTGGAAACTTATTTAGAGCACCTCGTATATATATGTATATATATATATATATATATATGCATATACATTTATATATCTATCTATCTATCTATCTATATATATATATATATATATATATATATATATATATATAAAGTATACTTATTTATATTTATATAAAGTTAAACATGTGTATATGTTAATACATTTTTATGTAGAAAATTGACTCATAAACTAAATAACCAATTACTTTGAATTTTGGAACACAACTGTTAGACGTAAGAGTAGGCTGTAGTTAGTTCAATTTAGTTTTATGCAAAGGGTGTGAAAATTCTTCGATAAAATCCAGTTAGCCTAGACTTTTGTGAACGCAATTATACGATTATCGTATACATACGCTCCAAGACTTCAGTATAAACAACAACTTTTTATACGATCGTTTCTGAGACGCTATTAATTTTTTTAACATATGCAATCATCATCAACACAGATGTTACAATTACAGAATATTTTCATGAACAATGTTAGGACAACAAAAAGCTCTTTAATTTTGAAATTTATATATGTACGTGTGTGCATTACCTAGCTAGAATCGTAGACAAAATGCACTTTATAGAAACGTGTGTCTCTCCTAAAAAACAATCTATTAAGGGCAAACTACATAATTATAAAAGCATAATAATAAACTTCTTCTTAAATACAATGTGTTTACATTCAAACACTTCCATGAAATATAATATGACGGATATATATATATATATATATATATATATATATATATATATATATATATATATATATATACGAGCGTGCGTTTCCCCCTCCATCTCTCTCTCTCTCCTTTTCTTTGTATCTCACTATTTTGTGTTTTATATAATTACATTAAACTTTGATATTATGAGTGCGTGTACTCTGAATGTGAAAATAATGACTTCACGCATGTCTTATGCTTCATTATGCATTTTAATAGAGAAGGGAAGAAAGGTGTCGGGTGTATCAACTGAAAGAGGCGAACTAAAATGCACAGAAATCGAGAGAGAGAAAAAAAACGGGGAGAGATACAGAGAGAGAGAATGAGACAGCAATACAGACAGAGAATGTAAACTGTCGAGAGAATATTTTTTGTCAAAGATGTACAAGATTGGGTCGAAGAGTGCAATTCCGTTTGTCTACATGAAAGGTTCAGTCATGAAGAAAGTGTTGATAATTAAGGAATATTGCACGTTTATCAAAGAGAATCGTTTGCGTAAAAATCATCATTTTCGTATAGAGCTATACGCTTTCCAATGCAATGATTATGTAAAAGTAATTCTATTGACCTTAAATCAAACACGTGTTTATAAGTAGATAAAATACTTTTTTCAATAGTTTCATATATATTTGATGAGATTTCTCAGAAGTTTTTAAATAATATGAGAGTTTAGGCGCCGTTTTTATCGCTCACTATAACGTTCTAATTTTCCTCATCTGCATTTATTTATCACCTATTATGAAAAAGAGAAAGAAATGTTGGGAAGGTTTTCGGTCATCCAGGGTAGACTCTTTTGCACCTTCCTTGTAAAAGATAAATAACAAATCATTCGCACCCTACTATGAAAACGAACCCGAATGACTTTTACCATTCTTAAAAAGGTAAGTAAATGCGCACATGAATATGGATAAATAAATAAATAAATATTTATATATATATATATATATATATATATATATATATATATATATATATATAAGCGAAAGTAGCAAGACAGAAAAGGTTATTAAAAAACTTTTCAAATTCGAAAGTGTAAAAATATAAATCTAGAAATTTATATTTATAGAATAACAACCTTATCCAGATTTAAAATGCTCAATATCAATGATAAAGCCTAATACAAGTAGAAAAGGTTAAGATATTGTAGAATTGCGCTACACAATATTTTATTCAAAACAAGGAATACGATAAAACGGCGAGGGGTTCCTTATTCCATGGCGTTTCAAACATAGGCTCTTCTTCTCATAGAAAAAATCGTTAGCAAAAAAGTAAGTATAGATAAGTATCTATTTTTGCTTGTATTTCGTATTATTTTCTTTTCCAATAAAATATCGTAAATTCAATTCTGCAATATCTTGACTTTTTCTACTTATATACATGCACACACGCGCGCGCTCGCACACACACACACAGATATATATATATATATATATATATATATATATATATATATATATATATATATATTATAGCAGTAGAGTTTAGTTTCCTAGAAGTACATCCATTGAAACAACATGTGTCCACCAAAAAAGTGCTCAATGAGTTAACAGAGCAGGTATATTTAATTCATTTATACAAACATTGATGGCTACATATGTGAATACATGTTTCTGTAATCACCGGTTATTGGGGAGATTACGTCTTCAGGCCAAGAATTTACCTCGAAAACTGAAACTGAAGATACAAAAACATTTTTCATATTTTAAATTAGAATCTTCTCATAGAATAGGGGTGTGGTTGGTCCGGGAGGAGGATAAGCAAGGCCTTTGATCAATCCATTTATCTCAGGCTTTTATTTTTTTCTCATCTTAACTTCGGTAGGGACAATTACAGCATTGTAAATTACTTGAGGAGTTAGACAATATGTCGCCTATAACCAACGGTGAAACTTTAAGTAGTCAGTAATTCCAAACGACCACCCATTCTGGACAAAACGATATTTCCGACTTTCAAACACGCATATTTCGGAAGTATACATACACGCAAAATATACAGGAGTTGATGCACACTTTTTGTATATTTTCTTACACATAGACACAAGAATTTAAAATATAAAAATGTAAAAAAACAAATATATATAAAATGCAACAATACTGTATATACATGCATAAACATATAGACTCGCATACATCTGCGTACATATATGCATAAATATATACACATACATATATATCACATACACATCCATATTATTTACACTAAACGTAAATATTTATCCATACAATATACATATATATTTGTATATATTTATACACGTACTTACACCCACACACATGCATCTACATATATAACCATATACCTACACGCATAACATAAACGTATACATAAAAACATATACATATACATATATATACATAGCACATTTACTTACACACACATATACAGGAAGGAAACTATTTCGACAACAGAACATAAATAAAACTATGATTTATTTATCTAGATAATTAAGTCATTTAGTATGAAATTTCCACTAAGTTATTACATATATAGCGGAAGAACACACACCTTCTAACATAAAGTGGCATGTACGTGTTGAGCACTACATACACTCCGAATCCATGAAAGTTACATATAAATCCACATATACACAGTCATACATATAGACATACATATAATACAGATACATACTAATACACACATAAGCATATATATACACAAAATATATGCATATACACCTATATAAATATACATAAACATACACACACATATATATATACATATCTACACATACACACATTCACATACGCACACGTACATATCTGCATATACCCACCCACTTGCACACATATATATACAAACATATAAATAGTTATCGTCGACATACATGCAGACCTAACTGTGATTAATCAATAATTAGTTTCAAAAGAAAAATTTAGCGTATTTTCAACATTATGACCCACTACTTAAGCTTGCGAGGAAATATTTATTGTAAGAACAAAGAAATACGAAAAAGATATATAAAAGTATATATCGCTGTGGTTATACCAATACAAATAAACTACCAAGTAGACATTTTTAAAAATATCTAAAAACAAACCTAAAAATCTATAGATCATAATCCCATTATTCTAATTTTGTAAGTGATATAAGAAAATGTTTTTTGTATCTTGAGTTTCAGTTTTCGAGGGAAACTCTTGGCCTGATGACGTAATCTCACCAATAACAGGTGATTACAGAAACATTTATGCACATATGTAGCTATCAATGTTTATATAAATAAATTATATATATATATATATATATATAGAGAGAGAGAGAGAGAGAGAGAGAGAGAGAGAGAGAGAGCGAGAGAGCGGAACTGGTTTGGTTTGGTTTTATTTGTGTACATGTTTAATAAACATGATAGCAATGTAGAATACTGAGATGGTGAAGTGACGTTTAGACAAAAACCGATACTCGAAAGCTGCTTACAAATTGAAATTCATCGTATTTGCATTTTTTTACAAACTTTCACATATAAATCGTTACTGATTTGGGGGGGGGGGGCTTCTATATTAATAAACCTTATACCTAACTTGTGTTCATGGGGAGGCGAGAAAGAAAGGCGTTATTATTGAAAAACGTGACGGCTTCAGTAACCATTGTCAATCAGGTATGACTCGACCCAAGAATGACAGTTTGTTTATAATATTCAACTAAGTCAAAACAATTTGTGGTGCTAGAAAACGAAAGGTCAAACCCACAGAACTAGTCATCAAGGTATACAAAAACAAAACAATATTCACACATTATTTATGAATATCTCTCTTTCTCTCATTTTATCTCTTTCGTTCTCTTTCTCTTTTGCGTTCGTTAACTCCCTTTCTCTCTCTCTTTTAATAAAAAAGAGGAGAATTGAATTGTAATTCTTTTGTTTTGTTGTAAACAGTTGAAACTTGCAGTCTGGGCGCACCAGACGGACATAGTAGTTTAGCTGCATGCGTTTGGTTTCAACTGGTTTTTATTTAAATATGCTCCGCCAGTGTTAAATGTAAAATAAATTATATATTTTTATAAAAATGCATTTGTTCGCTATTTTTCTACAACCGTTAAATTTCAGCCTGCGGTTGCTGCTATTAATGGTGACGATGGAAACGCTGCCTGTGACGACGCAATGAAGACTCAAGAAGCGACCCATGCGAGCCGGTTATAGCCGACGACATCTCAACGTGTTGCTGTTTCCATGTGCCTATTGTTTGGTATCGTGTCAAACACAGGGAAGCTGGTTGGGTTCCCAGGACGTTCCTCAACCAACTAACTCTCCCAGGAAAACGAAATATGTCATAATATGTGAAAAGAAAATAGAGAAAACGAGAACTAATAAGTGTGGAGCTATACGTAAAAAAAAAGAAATCAGTATGAAGGTTTATATCTCCAACTGTAAGGAGACGTTTATAAAGGGTATATGAAAATTTGAAACATTACAACCGAACGAACCACTAGGGAGCAAAGAACTGCCTCTAGTAGATTACTACTTAATTGATCATGCATTTTCTGTTCAAGCCACGTCTAGTTCTCTTGAGTTAAATTCTTTGCTCTCTACTAATTCGCTCGATAGCAATGATTCAAATTTTGGCACACCCTTTATAAGCTTCTCTAATACGTTCAAATCTTCCAAACTGTCTTTAAATTAGAGACGTGTAACTAATCATTTTTATTTTAGTATTACGAGGTGAAAATGCAATTTCTGTGCTATTATTTAAAAAAATAATAATATTTATCAAAGAAATCCTATTTTAATCACTTAAATTATTTACAGTGGCATGGATTCTTAAATGAGTTTTTCTTTTCATTTGCTTTCTAAGATGTCTTTTAATTAAATTAAATCATTATTTTATATTTCTACAAAATATGGAGAAACCGTATGTTTATTTTCAAATGTACTTATAATGAGATGGTTGTTTTCTGCTTTTTATCAGAATTTAATACTCTAATATTTATGTTTTAAATTAATTATATTTTATATTTTCCCAGAGCAATGCCGAAACACGAGTCCTGCTAGTTATAAATATGATTATTTTCTAAATTAATAGATATGAATTGTCGTTTGAACAGCACTTTTCCGGGTTTTTCTTTTCGTGTTTGCGGGTACGAATCTAAGATCTGTCAGAAGAGAATGACATAGAAAGACAGAGACCGAGACAAGAAGAGAGACAGAGTAAGACCGAGAGAGAGAGAGAGAGAGAGAGAGAGAGAGAGAGAGAGATGTTGACTGAAATGTTATATTGACTAAGTTATAAAACCACTGACGATGTAGCCCGGTGCTTAGCTTAGATGTGTTTTTCAAAGCAACTTTAAATAATCATTTTTTTAAGTTGTGAAAAGTTTTGCTTTTTAGTGATTTTTTTTCTCTTTTGCTTTCTTTTACGTGTTCAGTTTTTCTTCTTTTTTTTTTTGCTGATGGGTGATTTTTTGCTTCTATACAGCGCCGTTAATTGAAGAATAACGTTTCCTAATTGGCAGTCTATTCCCACAGTCAAAATATTTTCGGCGGTAATGATCTTTCTCTTTTTTTAACCAAATATGTTTTTTTTTTTTTTTTCTTAAACCGTGTCTGGTCGCACATTTCGTAAAAAAATGAGAAAAAAGAAACTGGTGCCTTGCAGAAATCAAACTTAAATTGTAGAAAATATTTCAGAGGAAAGTAAATATCTATATCTATATATATATATTTTTGTTAAGATAATAGCGTATGATTCCGAATCAGTGGAGTAATCAAAAGCTTTTTTAGAACTAAATAAAAAGTGTCACTGATAAGACACAACTTCTGTAAGTGCACCCAACAGCTATTAATAAGATAACAAGAAACAGAAAAGATACGCATAATATTACCAGGATAAGTTCCAAAATTGTAACATGCCCCCAAAATATACAAAATGAATTTCAAGAAATCATCTTTCATCTACACATATAACTACGCATTTTTTTTCTAATATATGATAAATGTTAACACAGACTAATCACTTTGATACACCGGTTCCTTTTATATTACGAAAGTTAAGGAACGTTGACCCTAATCATTATCATCCAGGTTACCATTTGGGAATGCTAAGCATCGGATGTCGGGGGACCACCCTGCAAAAAAAAAACACAACAGGTCAACGTCGTCATTTTCGCTGACCGAGATATATTATACATGCGATTGGAGACCGATTGTGGATTTAATATTCCCCACCCAACGATAAATAATGCGCAAATTACTACTTAGATGAAATGTCTTTATATATATATATATATATATATATATATATATATATATATATATATATATATATATATATATATATACCTTCTGATGAGAAGGAAAGTATTTCTTCGAAACCCCGCGGATTAAGGACTAGCCACTTATTTTGTACTTCCTTTTTAAAATTAAATATGTTTTTAACTTTTTTCGAAGTGTTTTTTAACATGTTTTATTAACTACTTGTTCTTATATATATATATATGTGTGTGTGTGTGTGTGTGTGTGTGTGTGTGTGTGTGTGTGTGTGTGTGTGTGTGTGTGTGCCCGATCGTAAATAACGCATAAATATTATATTTTGCTTCATGCTGATTTCTTCTTAATATAGTCGTTTTTATTGATTATTATCCAATATATAGTGATACTTCAAAAAGTTATGACCTGAATATCATCTACCGGGACGTTTAGCGCTCCAGCCTCAGTCGTTACTGAGCCACAGAAAGATGGATACGATAAGTTAAAAATTAAGCGATTTTTAGCTATGAATGTTTAATTTGGAGAATATTCAAAAGAAACAGCAGGTGTGATGTTTTATTCGACTTACCTACAGGCATGGTCAACTGTTTTGTTTTCAATTTTGACTCCTGAGTCGTAAATTTTGCCCCTTAAAATAAAATCGAAAATGTCCTACAGATTCAAAGGCCCTTTATATCAAATTTCAACTTTTTAGACCGAATATTCAGAGATTAGTTTGGTAGAGCTTTTTCGCACACACACACCGACGAGGTAATTTATATATATATATATATATATATATATATATATATATATATATATATATATATATATATATTCTTCATTTAATCACATAACACATAAATTATCATACGAAGATATAATTTTATGCGTAAATTTTCAGTATTTACTTTAACAGTGCTCAATACATAGATAGAGCTTAGTAGTCAGTTATGAAAATATATATGGCAATTAAGCTGCACAAAATATTCCGTGTTTCATTTCTGTGTAGCATGCCTGTGTAGCTTGATTGCTATATATATTTTAATTACTTACTATATATATATATATATATATATATATATAATAGAGAGATAGTCTTTGAACGTTTTAATCTTAAATTCCACGCAATTATGTAGAATGTAGAAACTATGCATAAATAGAATGTAGCGTCATAGTGAAATGAAACCAATCATCAAATCATCTAAAAAGAAACCATAAAAATTAATAAATAATTATTTGGTCAAATCGGAATCTCTTACTTTTTTAACACAGAGATCACCACTTATCAAGGCCTTGAGGCCACTGGAGGATAAGGGTTAATGAGTATACATTAGTCATTGTAATTATAGCGTAGTAAACATAAGTAGTGGGAATTTTGTTAATTGGATTACTTAGGGGGACGTTTCATCTGCCATGAAAATAACGATAAAGCAGAGACAGGCTCGCAACGTATCTTCTGTGGGAAAGGGGTTGCACGGAAGAGAAAAGAGCATTTTCCACTAATCTACGAAGTCTATTTTGAACTCTGTGGCAACAGTACTCCATCATTGGCTGTACCTGGCGTTTATATAGGTAGAGAATTGCATCAGGAGTGAGATATCTACTGGAGCGATAGAAGGATGCCACCATTTTTCCAGCGACCTTGGGAGTGGATTTGATGTACGTGTTCCATTTCAGATCGGGAGTAAATGTTAAGCCTTTAATCGGGTTGTTTCGATTATCGATTTTAAATACTTATCAGGCGCATTCCGATACGAAATCTACGTTAAAACACTCTCAAACACATCAATTACTTTCGCGTGAAATTAAAAAAAACAATCGGCCCAGTCGTTTCCGAGTCCATAGGGAACGAACTTACACACACACACACACAAAGTTTCTTATATATAATATTATATGCGTGTGTGTCTGTTTGATCCTTTCTCAGGGAGATGGTGATGTCTGGGAGGGTGAACCTTCTAAAATTGAACAGAATATACACCAGCCCATCAGCAACAAAGCCGCTGTCTAACTGATTGTCAGTAACGTAGCTGTAACCGGTACGAACTATGCATTACTCCAAGTGTGATAGATGCAACTATTACCAATATCAGATTGACATAAATAATTATTACTACATTGAGCACTATGGACATTTATATTTAAATATTAGTGGTGTAGAATGTGCGTGTTTCCGCACAAATGCATCCTGGCATGCATATATGAAGTGACATTTATGTGAACTTATAAAATCTAATCATCCCTTTTACGCCCTAACGATTAAATTTATTATAATTTTTTTTTAATGCTATAATTCTACCCCCATTTCCTTCTCCTCTCCGTCTCTGTCTGTTTGCATGTTTCTCTCTCTCTCTCTCTCTCTCTCTCTCTCTCTCTCTCTCTCTCTCTATCTCTCTCTGTATATATATATATATATATATGTGTGTGTATATGTGTGTGTGTGTGTGTGTGTGTGTGTGTGTGTGCACGCAAAATTATTGGATCTATCTTTTCTCTGTTGATTTTTTTCGTGTTTGGAAGTGTACGATATTTGTCTATAGTGATGGGACCTTTCGTTCGATTATTTAAGCCGGGATAACAAAGCTACAGTCGTCTAATGCCCCGCAATCTGAAACCATCTAACAAAGTTTATCTATAGTCTCACTGACGACGCAACATGACGCATCGTTTTGCATTTTAGTGAAACTATTTTTTTTAATCTTAATTTACTCATTACGTGTTTGTTTCTGGCACATTTCTCTACATGGCCATCAATTGAGAAATTATATTTTCTAATTGACATTCTATTCCCACAGACAAAATATTTTCAGCACTAATGAGCTTTCTTTTTCTTTTCATTCTCTTTAGTAATTTTTTTTTCTCAGCCAAATATTCTAAAACAGACAAAATATGTTCTGCGATAATGATCTTTTCTCTTTTCCATTCCTTTTCACTAAATATTGTGGAACAGTGTTTTGTCGTAAATTTTCTTAAAATTAACATCTTCAGAGACACTCAATTTTCCGAAAACAATTCAGAAAATAATTAAACAAATAATTTTCTTGCGTGTGTGTAATTGTATTGCAAATAAAATATCGTTACAACATTCTTTTTTTGAATCGTTATTAAAACCATCACTTTTATACTTTGTCATATATTATAATACTAGGTGTACCTTGTTTACAAATTTTTTAATTGAAGTTAGAATACTCTTATCATATTCTTCAGTTTCAAATGAATTATCGCCCTTGTTGAATTTTTATTTTTAGATTTTAATATGTTTGATATTAGCGCTTGTCTGATCAGGACAAAATAATTTTTGATAGATAATAATTTTATTGCCAATAACATTGGTCATCAATACCAAATAAAAATTTGCTGATCAGAAGTAAAATTTGATTTGTCTGCTTAAAAGCTATTTAAGCGTGACATTAATTATGCCTCAGGATAATTTTATATGCTAGAAAACATAATTGAAGGTATCCATAGTTTGTGTAGTCGATGACACATCTGTATTATCCTTTCCTCTTTACCATAACAACCGTTTTAACAGTGTTTGCAGCTACCATTGGACTAATGGATACTACTCTAGTAGCTTGTTTGTTCGGACCGCTTTTTATGAAAATCATTTCAGAGAAGGCATGTAGCCACTTGATATAAAAGCTAAAGAATTACTATATTAAGGTTAGAAACCAATGATAAGTGTTAGATGGACAGATTTTGATCCAGAAAACAACAATTTTCCCATTTATCAGAAACATGGCATTAAAGGATAATTTTCTCCCTGTTCCCAGACCGTGCCAACATTAAAAAATTTAACTGTATTTTGGACAAATATCTTGCTGCCCAACTCACTCCCAGATTTCCCTATAAATGTAGCTCTTCATACTTGAGTGGCCATATGATTTACTAGTGTTTAAAATAAAGTAAAAAACATCCTGTGTTTAACTTGTGCCCAATGAATATTGTTTTTCAACATTAAATAAACCAAAATTGCCGTTAAGCAACCAAATTAAAACTTGATTGATGTTTTGTTTTTATTGCTGGCAGTTCAGCCCGGCTTTGATCGGGCCCTATGTACTGTTAATAACTTTATGTGCATATATATATATATATATATATATATATATATATATATATATATATATATATATATATATATATAGACAAATATTATTGAATAGCACGGAATTATTCTGTTTTACAATTTTCCTTTTTAGCTTCTCCAATCTCCGAATAGTCCTTTTTGTGCTTTTCTCGAAATTGTATATGTTGGATCCATAATCGCGAGCGCTTTCGACAGAAGTACTTCTATCATCTTCAGGCATATTGTAGAAATAAATGTAGGGATTGTTTTTTTTAATTTACTTATATATTTTTTCTAGTCACGTGGTAATTTGTTACAAGTTAAGTGGGCGAATTTTATTTTTTTGCATATATTAAACAGATTTATATATACAAACACATATATACATTATTAAACATTTATCCCAAACATTTCAAAATGTTCCGGCTGCACTCATAATTAATATTATTTATTTGAGGCTTCTTTGTTTTAATGTACAATGCTTCGAGTATTCTTAGCCTATTTACATTTCTCTCACTCTGCAATACTCTTGTATTTTCTACCATAATTTTTCGAAATTCTGAATGTTGGCAGCCATGTCCCTTCAAATGTTGTAATATGGAGCTAGATTAGAGAGGTGGAGAGTCAATCTTCGCGACAATGTGTTAGTTGTTGAACCAACATAGCTACTAATATTGGAGATACACTCTCCTATTGGGCAGCTAAATTTGTAAACTACATTGGTCCTTTCCAACAGGTCATTTGTTTGCGAAATGTTGTTTTTCATTACAAGGCTTGTTGTCTGTATTTTTTTATAATATATAATAAATTTTATTGTTTTATTATTTTTGGGAGCCACGTATCTACGGATTATATTTTTAAGAATATTCTCTTCGATTTTTGAGTTCTTGTGTAACTGGTTACGGTAATATATATTAACAGGTTGATAATTTTCTTGAATATTACTAATCTGATTCAAATTACTAATGGCTAGTTTTATTTCTTTATCTACAAGAGAGTTAGGGAAGTGATTATTTACTAACACTTGTTTTATATTTTTTAATTCATTAAAGAATTTTTTTGCTAGAGGAAATCACCTTTGCGCGGTGTATAAGATTCCTTATTATATTCGTTTTATAGCGGAATGGACATTCACTTTTAAAATTTTAAATGCAGGAATTAATGGATATAGGTTTTTTAAAAACGAAGGTGATAAATTCATCGCTACTAGAGTCAATGAGGACGTCTAAAAACGAGATTTTATGATTAGTACTTAATTCATATGTAAAGTTAAGAACTGAATTATTCTGAAAGATACCCTTTAAATATTCTATTTCCTCTGTGTTATTGACAAGAATTAGTATATCGCCTACATATCGAACGTAAATGGAAAGTTTCTCTATTAAATAAAATACCTTGTTTTCTAGATCAGCCATATAAAAATTACTAAATGTTGGTTCCAATACGGAACCCATTGCCACGCCATCCACCTGTGTGTATATATTTTCCAGATGATCAAAGAATGAGACTTTGGTTGTACACATTACTAATATTTTTTTTAAGATTACTGAACTAATTTTAAGTGGAGGAAGGGTCGGATTGTTATATATGTTCTTTATGATAATTTCAAAGTTTCGTTCACTGGTATATTTGTAAAACAGATTTTCAACATCTAAAGAGGCGGTGATTTTATTATCGATTTTAGTTACTTATAGAATCTGCATTAGTTCTTCCGTAGATTTTACACTGTATTTATAAGGTAAATACGGTGTGATGAGTTCGTTGATTTTTTTAGTATTGTTATATATTGGTGTTGTCACCTGTGAAATTATGGGACGAAGTGGGAAATTAGTTTTATGTGTTTTTATGTTGCCATATAAATATCCAGGTTTATAATCTCCAATTATTAGGGGGAGTTTTAAATTATCTATTACAGCATTATTCGCGGTGATAAGTTTGTTAACTTTAATTTTAAGATCATTAACAGAGCTGTTTTTTACTTTCTTAAATATTCTGGGATCATCCAAAATTGATTGGAGTTTACAAAAATATTCAGTTTTATTAAGTAATACATACATATTGATTTTATCCCCTTTTCTAATAATTAAATTTGGGCGTTTTTTTAGTTCATTGGCAGCCTTTCTTAAATTATCAGTTAAAATAGTTTTACATTTTTTTAATCTATTTTTCATAGCCTCAGCCCTAAGCATATCCTTAATACCTGGATGTGTAGTAATTTTCTGTTCGTTTTCTAGGTTAACAAGATTTTCATATAGGAGTTCTATTTCGGCCTTTTTATTTTGGTGGTTGTAAGTGCAAAATAAATGAAAATTAGGTCCGAGTGCTAGAAATTCTTTTTGATGCTCTTTTAGTTCTTGGTTGGAAAGATTAATATAACTTTGCGTTTGTTGGGTGAGTAATATGTTGCCCTTGTACAGCATGTTCAGTTTCTTTTGTAAAGTGGTTCTATGTGAGAGTTCAAATTGCTATTCAATAATATTTGTTTAATGAGAAAATGCTGCCTAAATATACACAATATATATATATATATATATATATATATATATATATATATATATAAGGTTTCACACATATCCAGGTAACATACATCTAAAATTTCAAGTGTTTAGACCCAAAATTCGCGGAGCAGTTTGGTAGAGTCTGCAAAGGTCAACTCTTTCAACTTTGACCTTTTGGAAGCCAAAATTTCGCCCAAAAACTGATTCAAAAGCTTGCTGCGTGTCTGAATGCTCTTTATGGAAAATTTCAAATGTTTACACCAAAAATTGGCTGAGTAATTTGGTAGAGACCGCAGAGGTAACATTATTTTTTAACTTTGACTCCAATTTTGACCCATTCTCGGGCTCTATGTACTGCTAATATCGTTATATGCATATGTATATATTAAAAAGTGTGAATATGCACGGCAATGCCTTTCTATATAATAGGCTTTCTTAACTACCATAGAGAAAAGTTGGTAGACGGCAATTTTTTTTAACATTCATTGTTTTGGGCTCAAATCAAATTAAAATGTTTGATCCGTGTCCAAGTAACCTAGATCTAAAATTTCACGTGTTCTGGCCCAAAATTGGCAGAGGAGTTTGGTAAAGTCTGTAAAAGTCAACTCTGTAAACTTTGACCTCTTGCCAGCCAAATTTTCACCCAAAAACTGATTTAAAAGCTTGCTGCATGTCTGAATACCTTTTATGTAAAATTTCAAATATTTGGACCCAAAATTGGCTGAATAGTTTGCTAGAGAATGCAAAGGTAAAATCTTTTGAACTTTTACCCCTTGGAAGCCAAAATTTCAGCAAAAAACGAATAAAAAGATTGCCCTATGTCTGAATACACTTTATGTAAAATTTCAAATGTTTAGACCAAAAATTCGCTGAGTAATTTGGTAGAGACCGCAGAGGTCATTTTATTTTAAAATCTGACCCCAATTATGACCCCTTAACATTTATAGTTTTGGGCTTGAATCGAATTATAAAGTTAGATTCATGTCCATGTAACCTACATCTAAAATTCCAAGTGTTTAGACCCAAAATTGGCGGAGGAGTTTTGTAGAGTTCTAAAAGGTCAAATTTTTAAACTTTGACTCCTTAATAGACAAATTCTCGCCGAAAACCGATTAAAAAGATTTTCCCAAATCTCAATACCCCTTATGTCAAATCTCGAGTCTGTAGACCGAAAATTGACAGAGTTATTTAGTAAGGAAGTGTACACAGACAGACAGACATACAGACATTTTCATTTTTATAGATATATAGATAGATTACTAGCAGTTCAGCCAGGCTTTGCTCGGGTCGTATGTACTGTTCATAACTTGGCCTACGTGTGAATACACTTAATGTAAGATTTCAAATGTTTAGACCAAAATTTGTTTGAGTAATTTCGTAGAGACCGCAGTGGTTAACTTTTTTTTTAATTTGGACCCCAATTTTGACCCCTTAACATTTATTATTTTGGTCTTAAATCAAAATACGAAGTTTTACCCATGTCCAAGTTACCTAAATATAAAATTTAAAGTCTTTAGACCCAAAATTGGCAGGGATTTGCAAAGGTCAACTCTTTCAACTTTGACCTTTTGGCAGCTAGATTTTCTAAAAGGTAAAATCTTTTAAACTTTGACCCCTTGACAGCTCAAATTTTTTATCCAACACGATTAAAAAGCTTGCCATATCTCTGAATACTCTTTATGTAAAATTTCCCATGTTTAGACCAGAAATTGACTGAGTAATTTGATAGAGACCGCAGAGATCAAATTTTTTAAACTTTGACCTCAATTTTGACCACTTAACATTTATGTTGGGGGCTCAAATGAAATTTAAAAGATTGATCCATGTCCATGTAACCTACATTTAAAATTTCAAGTGTTCAGACCTAGAATTGACGGAGGAATTAGGTAGAGTTTTCAAAGGTAAAATCATTTAACTTTGACCCCTTGACAGACAAATTTCTGGCTGAAAACCGATTAAAAAGATTTTTCCAAATCTCAATACTCCTTATTTCAAATCTCGAGCCTCTAGACCGAAAATTGACGGAGTTATTTAGTAGAGAAATGTACACAGACACACACACAGATATTTTTACTTTTATAGATATATATATATATTTCTTTTACTTTTGTATGTATCCATGCTCTTGAAAAAATTGGCAAAAATTATAGACTTAGAAGTCTTTATTATATTATTATTTATTTTTTTTTTTTTAGTTATATTGGAATTTAGAAGACACTCATCGGAAGGTCTTTCTCTGATCTTTTAAACGAATAGCCAATCACTCTTTCTTCCCAATTTGGAGGAACAGAATTTTCTTTACTACAAAAATCGACCTTGTAATTGAATCCCATCCTCGTGTGGGAAAAAGTGACCAAGAACCGAAAGATTCAATAGCTCAAAAAAAGATCGTAACATACACAATGGTTAACAGAGCAAGTGTTTCATGTAAAATAATTTTCGCAAACTTCTATTCTGTATATTTTTTATTGCTTCTTAAGTAAAATTGTTCAATTGATATGCACGATTGTTTGTCCCTTTCTTCAGAAGCTGTCGCTCCGATTCTACTTTTTACATTTATCTTCGGCTATATTGTTATTTCGTCGTGCGATAATTGAACTTTCGGTCAATTTTTACGACGTTTCTCAGCGTAGTATAAGCACCCCAACCTCCCCATGTTAAGAACGGCTTTCGGAATAAACATCTTTCTAACCTCGAAACCCGTTCTTAACATGGGGGGGTTAAGGGGTTATTCCGAAAGCCGTTCTTAACATGGGGAGGATGGGGTGTTTATTATACGTTGAGGCACGTCGTAAACATTGACCGAACTTTCCTTCTAAGATAAAAATCCCCATAGTCAACCCCCTATTAAGAAATGTTAAACTAATATTTTGCTCGAACTTTAATAATATATTTGTTTTAATCGTCTTTAAACCTCCTTTACATCTGAGGTTTGAAAATATCAATACAAAGTCGCACGCTCAGTCGGTTTTCCGGGGGGGTTACACAGGCATCATTACATTATCGAGGCCAATGAGCGACTCGAGGATAAGGGTTAAAGGGTGTATAGTAGAAATTGGATAATATAGTAATTATTAGTAATGGAAATTCGATAAATTCGTTAACTTATATGGAACGACTCATCAAGAACTTGTTTACGTTATACTTGAAGACAACCATATTGTAGTCAGCCGGAAAGCAGGAAAACGGAAGACAGTTCCACAGACGTGCAGTTCTAAGAAAGAAGCTTTGTTCTTGGAACCTACGTTTAGGTTTAGGTGCAGATAAAGAGGGGGGGAATTATTGATAGTGTTTTCAGCTAGACGAGTGTTTCTTGTGAAAGTTTGGTGAGGAGGGACCATAGACTGAAGCTCAGTCGAACACTTTCCATGAAAATAACAATACATCAGAGACAAACTCGCAACATCTCTTCTATGAGATAGAGGTTGCAGGGCAGAGAAAAAGGACATTTCCTATGAGGCTACGAAGTCTATTTTGAACTCTATCAAGGCAGGACAAGTCCTTTCTAGCAGCTCCTTCCCAGATGTGGCAACAGTATTCACTCCTTGGACGTATCTGGCTCTTATATAGATAGAGAATTGCATCAGCAGTGAGATATCTACTGGATAGATAGAAGGACCCCACCATTTTTTCCAGCGGCCTTGGCAACAGATTTGATGTACGTGTTCCATTTTAGATCAGGAGTAACGGTCAAGCCTAGAAGCTTGTCAAAACCTGAGGCCTCTTGAAGACGAGAGCCATTCATTTTAATTGATGCCAGATGTGGATCAGTTTAAGGATAGAAGATAAATAATACTCACTCCGAACATCCTGTGCAAATTTGGAATGTTTATAAAAGAAGTCGCTGATGGGAAAGAAGTCTGAATTACAGTAACAATGCGAGCAGTCCTCGATGATCCATTCTGGGCCCAATTCTTTCTTCTGACATTCATTAATTATTTCCTAAATCACATTCTACGATCATTCGTTGACATCTATTCCAACCTTTCTCTTCCGACATAAAGCACGTTGTACAATGGTGAAAAGTGGCTGTTCACTTTTAATGCGTATAAAATCAAGCTTTTATTATTTCATCACCAATGTTCGGATCCTCTAGTTTGATAAACTTTCACTCCATACTTGAAGTGAAGTGATGCAATTATCTACATATATAAGATCCTGAGTCAACTTACACTTTATTTCCATATTGATTTATGTATTGAATTGGTATTAAGACATCGGTTTTTCCAACGTATTACTTAATGGTTTTTATTGATCGCTATTTTTTTACTTAAGTCGAAGAAAAGAAAACTTGCACATGATTAACGCTATCGTCTGAGGTGTAAAAAACATGGTGACCACTGGAGATCATAAAACACAATGTCTTTATACTAGGAAAACTTTTAAACAGTTTAAAATGCAATATTCGTTTTTACAAACTCGAAAATCTACAAAAACTGTCAATTAAAAGGTAAGTGTTCAGTTGGGAATAAACTGCAAATTGACCGTATTCTGCTACATCCAAAAACAGAATAATGTTGGCACACCTGGACAGATATCGCTCAGTGCAATACCTCCTGACTTGACAGAATACAAAATCGGCTTCTAAATCTAGTTGAAATATTCTCTTCTCGTTCATGTAGTCGCTTTCTCACAGAAGAAACGTTGATCACCTTTCTTTTACATAGTATTTATTTTCACATAGTTGTTCAACAAACTTTGATTCCTCTGCAGAGCACTTACACTTATGTCGTCTAACTTCAACCGCTATAAAGAATTATTTTCCTTTGTTGACTTGGACCTAAGCGGAGTAGTTTCTATCTAATATTTTCCCGTCTGTTAAATACAATACTGCAACTTTCCAGCTTACTACGGCGTGGTTGCTTTCAAGTCTAATGTAAATAAGTTCTTGTTGAGTTGTTCTCTGAAGTAATCAAATTCTATCCAGACCCAGTATCGTATGTTACTCTATCTATCCAAATGACACAAAACATTGACCCTTATTCTCGAATGACTTTGGGATTTGATGAGCAATGACCTGTTAGTAAAAGAATTCTTAATTAAGGTGCATGGGTCTTATAATCTAAAAGAAATTTTCGAATACATCTCATATTATAGATATAGTGATAATGCGTAGCATCGACAAAAATAGATTAAAATTCTTGTTATATGTTTTGTGTTCGCGCTGGTCATTGAAGGTTTCGCACAGAATTTCTTACGTTAATGTATGATCTTGGGCAACGTCGGAATACGAGTCAGCTAGTTATAGATTTAATGATAAGCTCAACATTTGAGAATGGTGGCCTTCTCCGCTAATCTCTACTGTGAATCATGAAGATAAAAGGACACAAGCCAGTCACTCTTAAAATCGAAGCAATAATGACCATTCCATGCAAGCCATCAGGGCATGAAATAATATGTAGTCTATTATTCTAATAAAGCTGACTTGATCATTGTTTATTTCTCTAATTTTTTCCCTACAAATTTTAATTGCACAAAATGCATGTTTAAATGTTTCTCAATATTGGCATCGGTTTATGTTAAAAATTAGTTACATTTTAATGATTCTAATGGGTCGTAATTTAAAGTTGACCCGACAAATGGTCCATCGATTTTTAACATGCTAAGTATTGCTTTCCTACTTTCTCACTATATGTTCTTTCGTATCCCTCTTGGAAGATAACAGTGGCTATTGACAGATGAACTGGGTATGCCAGGTTCGAATTGAGCTCGTTCCACAAAATCATATCACTTAAGATGTTGGCAATGTTCACGTGGTCCATCTCGTGTAAGTAACTGATGTCTCTCCAGAAAGAATTCTGACTATAAAAATAATTCGACACTATTAAAAAAATAGAATCAATTCATTCATATAAAACACCATTTATACTTATTTTATCCTATTTAACATTATTTAGAGATTTAAAAAAGAGGCAGATAGAGGTAGAGAGATACAGGAGAGAAAGAAGCCAGAGTGAGAAGAGATATAATGAACACAAAGAGATTGATTTAGGATTTTATATTTTAAGTTGGTTTTGCAAACTCACTTTTTCCTTATCCGGACAATCTTATCCCGAATCCAATGGCTGATACAACGTATCACTCTTTTTTCTATTTGTCTTATTAGAAATACAAATATGTTTAACCTTATTGTTATGGAAGTATCTGTGTGTGCGTGTTTACACTTTGAATCACAAATAATCGTTTATACAGAAAAACTAACACATTCACGCACCATATTTGTGCGTAGCTATGAAGATATAGACATTAATTTATATGACTACACGTTGGTTTCACTGAGGTATATGCGTATAAAAAGTCAGAGAAAGAATGCAATAAGGTGTTTTGATAACTTGATTGCTTTCACACCACCCGTGATTGACAATCAAACTATGAAACTTTTTCGCTTACTGATCTAGTTTTTTTTTTTAATTATAATTTATATCTGGTTGATTGGGTCATGACTTATACAGATGAAACGAAATAGAAATTACTGAGCATAAATCCCCGACAGAATACGTCGTCCTATGATTTTCTACTAAATCGTTGTTTGTGTAGATAGGATGTCAAGTACTGTGACAGAATGGGTCCCTACAATGGCGAGCAAGCGGAAATTAGGAAATATATAGATTTAGAAACGGACATCATTGAGTTTAGAAACGGAGTCATTGAATTCACATACATCCAAAACACATCTGCAAGCTTGTTTTGACAATGGTGTCACACTATAGATATGATGACGAGTACTTGCTACTCATTTAACATGGCGTGATTTATCGCCTAATTGTGACGTCACAGAATCAGAGGACTAGGAACGATCTTGGAACGTTTAGTCAGTTTTGTTCTTGGGGCAAAAGAACCAGAATGCGTTTTAAAGGCTGACCCAACCCGACGAGGACGTAGTGGTTAGCGAAGACAACTTGGCGAACCGTTTCTGAACTACTGTGTCGTAATCCAATGAACTTAACTGTATCAAAGAAACACATAGGATTTAGCGTTTCTATGACTGGGCACATGAGAACATTTCCTTGCGGAGAAGAATCAGATATAAATGACCGAACAGAGCTAGCCGGCTCACAGGGGGTGTGGGGCGTCTGACAGATATGTACTTAAGGGTTGATATGACACAATGTAACAGTGCACTTTGCAAGCCATATAGCAACCGTAAAGCTAATCAAAACATTATTTATAATTACATATATCGAAGGTTAGGGTGTGATGAAGTGGATGCCAACGAATTTCAATCTGGGTGTGACAAGTTCGAATCCAGTCGGTACCATAGCACCACTTTCACCATGGACGTTGCCAACCTTCACGTAGTCCCTCTTGTAACTACATTATTTTAGAAACAACCGGAAAAGGCAATGCAAACGACAGCATTAAGCATGTCGAAGCTATGCTATGCTGATTCATATGGAAGGAGAATTACTACAATTATGACATCATAAATACACGCGCGCGCATACACACACACATATATATATATAAATATATATATATATATATATATATATATATATATATATATATATATACTAGACTAGACTAGACTACCCGTGATCCGAGCGTGACACTTGTAACATAAAGAAAATAATTTTTATTTTTGACATAACAGAAACATTTCTATGAAAGTATATAAAAATGAAAAATCAGACGGATCACTCAAACAAAAAAAAAATCCTCCTTATTCGTGTAAAGTTACCTATTATCTATTTACATTGTAAAATAGTAGATTTATTTGTAACAAAATTGCGTTTAAATAACTTAAACGTAATACGGAAATGAACGATGTAAAAAAAATGCAGAAAGTATTAACAATTGTTTATTTGGATAATTTAAAACGCAAAAAAAAAATTAGGCCGCTGAAAACGTACACAGTAAAAAGAAAATACGTTGTCAACTGGTCAAAGTTTATTTATTTGTGAGAAAATTGCGACAGTATAGTTGTAATACAGAATAGTTGCAACACATCCCCTAAGGGGCCAGTATGTTATATTAGCTATGGAATTAATGTATGAGCATGACACTTGTGACGTAAAGAAAATAGTTTTTTGTGACATAACAGAAACATTTCTATGAAAGTATATTAAAATGAAAAAAAGAATATGGATAGATTTCTATGAGTCATTCTGTTTATAATTGTTTATTTTTGAAAAAAAAAACTTCCAGCCATTGAATTATAAGTGGTTTGCCATACTTATAGGTAAATTATAAGTGGTTTGCCATACTTATAGGTAAATTTTGATATATCGTTTAATTTAAACGCGACAAAAAAACAATTGGGACGCTGAAAACGTACACAGTAAAACAATACGTTGTAAAATGCTCTTCTGGTTGTCAAAAATTAAAATAGATTTATTTGTAAATAACTTAACCGTAATCGGAAATGAACGATGTAAAAATGCTGAAAGTATTAACAATTATTTAGATAATTTAAACGCGAAATAAACAATTGGTACGCTGAAAACGTACACAGTAAAACAATACGTTGTTAACGGGTCAAAGATTTATTTGTAAGAAAATTGCGACAGTATAGTTGTAATACAGAATAGTTGCAACACATCCTCACCGTTACCATATTAAATAATAATTTCGAAATAATAACGTTAATATTTCAGTGCGCAGGTCAGATTCTGCAAAAGTAGCGATCTGTGTTTATTTGTTTACGCTGTTATGGGTTTATTTTTATGTACACATGCGCAACTGGAAGTCGTAAACAGGATGCTGTGTTACAACACTCGTTACAATGTAATTTGAGTTTTATAATTATATATATATATACATGTGTGTGTGTGTTTAATGTTAGGAGTGTAGACAAATAAATATATAAATTTATTTTAAAATAAATAAAAAATAAAAAGAAGACCAGCCAAGTAAATTATTTAAAAAAAAGTTATAAAGCTTTGTTATTATTTATTTATGCATGCGCAGAATTTTGGAAACCGGAAGTCGTAAACCGGATTGCCGGTTTCAACGCCCAAGCAATTTTTATATTATAATATTATCTTCTTAGCTTGATTTCGCGAACGAAGATCCTATGAAGGGGCTGTTCACGTCGACTGCAGGCGGGACAAGCAGGTTTGACCACAGCGGCTGCAGTTAAAAGTCACGTCATGTACGGCTGCTGAGGCTTTCCGGATCTTGCTCCTGCAGCGTTTCTCCCGTTGAAAATAATATTTAAAAGTTCAGCGTGACAGACTCATGGAAATGATATAAAAACAGATGTGTGTCTGACTCATAAAAATGATATTTAAAACTGAAACGTCTCCGACTCACGAAAATTGATAGTTAAAATTATATGATTATATTTCAAATCGAAGTCTGACGGATTTATGATATGATATTTTAAGTACAAGCGTTCATTCCATACTGAATCACAAAAATGATATATAATTTTGAAGAGCAACCAACTTATTAAATAATATTATAATTTAAACGTGACCGACTCGCGAGAATAATATTTTTTTTTTAAATGTGACCAACTGACAGGAATAATAATTAAAACTGAAATGTGACAAACCGACAAATGTGATATTTAAATTTGGGGTGTAACAGCTCAACAGAAACAGTATTTAAAGCGTAACAAATTTCCGAAAACAATATTTAAACTGATTCATAACAGATTTCCAAAAGCTATATTTTAAACTGGGTCGTAACTGATTTATATATATATAAATATATATATATATATATATATATATATATATATATATATATATATATATACTAGACAACTCGTGGCCCGTTGAGTCACTCAGTGTTGAGAAATTATAGCAACATTTAATAAATCCAATAAATGTGATTGATACGACTGCTGGTTGTTGGCCCATTATATATATATATATATATATATATATATATATATATATATAATGTTTTTTTTTAACAAAGTTATAAAAACAAATATTTCTTATATGGCTAAAGCTACCGATATATTATTTTTAACATGATTCCAGGCATATACTCAAAAAGCATATTTTTTTAAAAAAATCTGGAGTGAAAAATGTCATTTATGGATTGTTGGGGTCGCTGAAAACGTACACAGTAAAACAATACCTTGTAAAATAGTAGATGTATTTATAAGAAAATTGCGTTAAAATAACTTAAACGTAATACGGAAATGAACGATGCAAATAAAAATGCAGAAAGTATTAACAATTGTTTATTTGGATAATTTAAAACGCAAAAAATAGGCCGCTGAAAACGTACACAGTAAAATAAATACGTTGCCAACTGGTCAAAGTTTATTTATTTGTGAGAAAATTGCGACAGTATAGTTGTAATACAGAATAGTTGCAGAACATCTCCTAAGGGGTCAGTATGTTATATTAGCTATGAAATTAATGTATGAGCATGACCCTTGTGACGTAAAGAAAATAGTTTTTTTGTGACATAACAGAAACATTTCTATGAAAGTATATAAAATGAAAAAACGAATATGGATAGATTTCTATGAGTCATTCTGTTTATAATTGTTTATTTAAAAAAAAACTTACAGCCATTGAATTATAACCAGCAGTAGTAATAGTAGGATAAGGAAGAGGAAACGTTGTAGTAGTAGTAGTAGTAGTAGTAGTAGTAGTAGTAGTAGTAGTAGTAGTAAGAGAAGGAAGAGGAGGCGTAGTAGTTGTAAAGAGGAGAAGTAATAGTAGTAGCAAGAAGAGGAGGCATACTAGTAGGAGGAGGATAGTGCGCAAGCAAACAAGCAAACAACCAAGAACGACAGAGTTTTAGTATTATATAGATAAGTAGTAATATGATGCTTCACAGTCATGAGCTTGTTTCGCTCAGCTAGTTACCAGTAACTAGATACCTCTATATACAAAAGCAAAGTTTGCAATGAAAATATCAAGTCTTCCTCGTCACAGGGAGTTAATATCATTTAACCCCTTTTAGTATAGATATCTCAAATTCACATTCCCCTACTAATTGAACCTATTCACACTAGTATGTTTAAGATTTAGGGCGGCCATCACACATGCATACGAATACAATTCTTACTAGTCTTCCATTATCTCTATCTCGATCTTTAACTCTTCGTTTTTTCCTTTATCTAAACACAGACTTAAATTCGCACCCCTATTGAATTTTATTTACATGCAACCAAATCTTATTTTTCACAACATTTGACGGAACTTCCTGATATTTACTCCCTGTTACGATGAAGATCCGATATTTTCTTTGCAAAGGTTGTTTTCGTATAAGTTGTATCGCCTGTTATTTTACTAGCTGACGGAAACATACTCATAACTGTGTAGCAACATATTACTGCTTATGTAAAAACAAATAAAGAGTATACTGTGCTTTACTTCGCTGTTGAGCATTCATTGTATAAACCTCGTTACACTTCAATGGTTACTTAACCTCTGGAAAAAAAATAAGATTATATATATATATATATATATATATATATATATATATATATATATATAAATGTTCAGAGGTACCGAATTTAAATAAAGTTTTTAAATATAACGGGCGGAAGTCTCTCGAGAGCTCTTTCAGCTATCATCTCATCAGGAGAAAATCGATAGCGTAAAATAATAATACTATGTTGAAAGTAAAGAGTTCTGATAGGGGAACTATTGAATGTGCCAAAAATTACAGGGAAACTAAAATAAAGTTTATTAACGTTTAAAAAACGATTAAAATAATGGCAAAAACAAGGGGAAAAAACGGGAGAAAAGATTCAAAGTTCCCCAAAGAGAAACAATGCATTAGATGTTTCTTTCTGTCGGCACAAAGAAGGTTTCCGCACCGCAATAGAGACGGACTCCAAATTCTTTAAATGGTTTCTGGAGTCCGCTCTATGTAGCACCTCGAACCATTCAATTTTATATCTATTGGCACAGCACGGGTTAGTGTCCCTGTAATTTTTGGCACATTGAATAGTTCCCCATCAGAACTCTTTACTTTCGACATAGTATTATTTTTACGCTATCGATTTTCTACTGATGAGATGATAGCTGAAAGAGCTCTCGAGAGACTTCCGCCCATTATATTTAATATATATATATATATATATATATATATATATATATATATATATATATATATATATATATTGTAGATATCATTTACGACCGCCAATCCCGTAGCTAAGTAAATAGAACTGCCAACTATCAACAGTTTGTGTGTGGTTTAATATTTAAGCCCCTTTTCGAGAATAGACTACTGTCGTTATATTATATCGAATGCTGCTTACTTAGAAAACTCTTTGTTTGTAAATAAACAAATTGCGGTCAATTTTATATAAAGTTATATTTAGGAGCACTAATCCCGCAGTCCAGTGAGTAAAACTTCCGATTATCGACTAGATGGTTGTAAGTTCGATTCCTGGTTTGGAAGAGGCGCATGTCTAGTTGCTATTAAAAGTTGTGATACAGCGGGACAGTCTGTCTGTGAATTACCATATTAGACCCCTTACGCGGATAAATATTATTTACAAGCATTTGTCCCATAGCTCAGTGTGTATAATTGCCAACTATTGACTAGATAGTTGTATGGCTGTAGATCTGTGATACAGCGAAACATTATGCCTAATCTTATCTAAAAATGCGGGTTTGCTGCCCAAGTGACATGTTGAATACTATTAAGACGGCTTCATGCTATAAATAGTATTTATTTCTCGGCTAGATCTATAGCTGTTAAATTGACTGTTTGGTTAAAGGGCCGGAAAATAAGTCAAAGGTGATCCGTATCCAGTTAAATGGTTGCCATAAGAGTCAAACTAAGAGCACATTTCGAATCATTACCTTCGGTCCGATGTGCTTATCGATGTCAGGATTTCTTGAACCCTTTTTAAACTGATTATTCAAATTTAAAAGTGTCTAAAAATGCCATTTCGACATTTTGTGCATCCCTTTTGCCAGCACCATTGAGCTTAGATAGGTTGAACTGGTTTCTTCTGAAGGAGGCCCCTTTATGAGAATATCAAACTCACAAATCGTCCTCAGTCGCATGAATATTCCTGTCATAGATGACAACGTTAGTTTTTTTTTTTTTTGTAGTTCTTACAAGGATATGTCGACGTCCCACATACAGCGCCCAATATTCTCAAATAGTCACCTATCTGGCACTGGCAAGGCTCAACGTGGCTTCTGTGATCTAGTGAGAATGGATGTGCCAATGTAATTATGCTGTATTACAGTTTTATATTTTTTGTTATTAACTTACCAAACAATATCATGCTTAAAACTTAACCATTTATTTACCACTAAGAAAACTAAACATATAAAACTAAGTTGAGATTGTTTTCTTTACTTAAATAATCGTACGTAATTGGCATTATTTTCTACAAACAATGAAGCTTTTCCATCGTCTGATATATTTTGTCTATATCTCTTTTTCCTTTGTTTATTTTTTATATGTTACTATTTAATAATCTAATCATTACTCGTTAAATTTTATTATTTGGAATTTCTGCTGAGATAATTAAGAGAACATGTACTAGAAATATTTTATTTACATTATTTTATTAAAGTATTTTCCCTTCCAGCACCCCCTTATTTTTTAATTATATTCTTTTTACATGGTAGTCACCACTTATCAAGGTCCGGAAGCCACTCGGGGATAAGGGTTATTGCGTGTACAGTAAGTAATGGGATACTATCGCGTTAATCGTTAGTAATGGAGATTTGATAAAGTGTCTTACTTAAGGGGGCGGTTTATCAGGAATTTTTTGAAGACATCCAAGTTGTTGTTAGGTGGGAAACAGGCAAACGGAAAAGAGTTCCACAGGCGTGCACTTCTAAGAAAGAAGCTTTGTTCATGGAATCTACGTTTTGATTTAGGCACACGGGTGGGGAAAATTATTGACAGTGGTTTCAGCTGGATGGGTGTTTTTCGTGAAAGATTGGCGAGGGGCGACCAGAGATTGGAGCTCAGACGAGCACTTGACATGGAAATAACGATAAAACAAAGACAGGCCCGCAATGACTCTTCGGTGGGAGAGAGGTTGCAGGGAAGAAAAAAGGGCATCCCCCACTAGGCTACAAAGTCTATTTTGTACTCTGTCAAGGCAGGATATGCTGTTTTTAGTAGCTCTTGCCCAGATGTGACAGCAGTACCCCATCCTTGGACGTACTTGGCTTTTATATAGATAGAGAATTGCATCAGCAGTGAGATGTCTTCTAGAGCAGTAGAAGGATCCCACCATTTTTCCAGTGACCTTGGCAACAGACTCGATGTACGTGTTCCATTTCAGATCAGGAGTGAAGGTTAATCCCAGAAGCTTTTCAAAACATGGAGCCTTCCAAAAACGAGAGCCATCCATTTCAATTGATGCCAGATGAGGATCAAAGCGTTGATGATGTAAAGATAGGAGCTTTGTTTTAGATGAATTAAAAGTAACCAGTCACCTTCCTCCACTGTACCACGCGCTCAAGATCAGAGATAGAACCAGAGAGAACTTTGTCATTTACGGCCTTTGATGTGTTGCCATTGATGGTTGTGTCATCAGGACAGATGTAAACGAATGATTTACTTTCCTGTGCTTATAAGAGAGAAATGATTTAATAATTGAAAAAACATTTCCAGTTATACCATAACTGGGAATATTGTGAAGTAGGCCTTTGTGCCATACATTATCGAAGGCCTTTGATATGTCAAGAGCAATTGCCCTAGAGAGGAAGCCTTTGTCGTGAGATTCATGAGATATAAGCGTTAGCACATCTGCTGTAGATATAGCACAACGGAAACCATATTGCATGTCACTAAGAAGGTTATTTCTGCTGAGGTGGTTGACTACGTCTTTATTTAATATGGATTCCAGCAACTTACTCATGACACACAGGAGACTTATTGATCTGTACTGAGAGGGAGATGACTTATCACCTGAATTCTTAAATACAGGGCATATTGATGAGGTTTTCCAGGGTGTTGGGAAGCACTTCTCCTCAAAGCAACGCTTAAACAGTTTTGTAAGTATGGGGGTAAGTTCTGGTTGAAGCTTTTTCAACACTATAATTGGAATGTAGTCAGGGCCAGTTGCTTTACTGGAATCAAGGTTTTTGATTAGCTTGGCGACATCACGCATGGATATTTGTATGTTGCATAGCGTGTTGTCTACTATAGGAGGAAATATATATATATTAAGTATTTATGTCATTCGAGCTACAAAGAACGGCCTTAGACGGGATATTATATATTTGGCTCTTTGCATACATTTTTGGACCACTTCCTGTCTTTTATTTAATAAGTTATCTTTAGATAGTATTATATAGTATGATTCTAGAGTGCAAATAGTTGCATCTCTTATACATATATGTGTGTCTGTTAGTTCTATCGTAATGTGAACAAAAATACCTCATGAATTCTACAAATATAAAATGTGAAGCTAGAAAATACCCATCAAAATCAAAAAACCAATACTTTCTTATTTTCTTTTTTTTTTCTTTTTTTATGTCTGGTTAAAATAATGAAATTACAAAATCAAATGTTGATTTGTTTAAACGGTGAATTAGCTATTTAAAGTGCTTGTATAGTTCCAGTTTGTAATAAGTTCTAAAAAATATGTTTTAATAAATAATTGTTTAAGTAGTAATCCTAACAGAAAGAAATGTTCAATTTTAAAATTTATTTTAAGAAAAGGCGTCTTCATATTTCGGGAGAATTCCGACTCACCTTATGATTTCCGAAATAATAATCATCTATAATTGTAGAATCGACTGAAGCTACCTAAAATGCAAGCCGGAAGCTTTGAAAATAAAACATTTTTTCAAAGAATTTTTTACTATGATCTGAAAGTGTGTCACCTAATCGATATTAATTCATTAAATTAAAAGAAAGAAAATGTAAATAGATTTTGGTGGCACACCGCTCTTAACGTTCTCCAAAACTGGTATGAACCAATTTTGAGAATGACAAGCATATTAATTTGGTTTTAAAAACACGCGTTTTATTTGGTGGGTCCCATTCCTATGTAAATCTAATTTAATTGTCGCTGGAGAATATTAATATGTAATTATCATCTCTCTCTCTCTCTCTCTCTCTATATATATATATATATATATATATATATATATATAAATATATATATATATAACTATTTCATTTACTCACATAAAATTAATATACGAAAGTATAAATGTATGCGTAAACTTTAAGTATTTACTTCAAAAGTGTTGAATACGTAGGTAGAGCTAGTTAATAAGTTATAAAATATATATGTCGATTAAGCTACACTGACTATTCCGCGTTTCATCCACTCTAGGACTCCTCAGAAGCCTGAAGAGTCCTAGAGTGGATGAAACGCGGAATAGTTAGTGTAGCTTAATCGCCATATATATTTTATAACTTACTAACTATATATATATATATATATATATATATATGGGGGGGTGTATGTGAATGTGCGTGAGGATAATTCTCAATCTATATACTCAACGAATGTCCTATCTATTGACTTGAAAGTGTGTATATAGGATATTCAGACATGTAGAAAACATTTAATCGGTTTTCATCCGAAAAATATGGCTGCTTAGGGGTCAAAATTAAAAAATTGTCACGTTAAGGGAGGTCATCGGATTTTTATCTGTGTGTCAATTGTTTCTCGAATGCGCATGTGTGAAACGTCACATGAGAGATTATTCATGTAAGGAATAAGTAGGTTTTAAAATATTTTTTTAAGAACGTGCTAAGTTAGTCCAATGGTTATGGTACTCGACTCAGTCTTTAATTTCTGGTTACGATCTTACATCGAGTATTTCTTTTTACTTACAAGAAGTGAGCTGTTTAGAAAAAAACTTCTATTTTTTATTTCTTTTTTTAAATGACTTTAACGTTATATTTAAGACCTACGATATTTTCTATTTCATAATAAATAAGAAATTTGCATTAATTAATATAATATTTATGCATAGTTTGAGAATGTGTGGGGGGAACACTTCACAATTTTTTTTATCTACAGACTTGGAATTTGGTTTATAGGTCATTCCGACACGTGTAAAACTTTTGAATCGGTTTTCACCCGAAAAAAAAAGGATGATAAGGGAGTCAAAATTGAAAAATGGTACTTGCAGGCTATCGGATTTTTATATATTTGTCAAAACTGCTTCACGAGCGCGCATGCGCGAATCGTACACATTATGTTACATGTAAGAAAGTTTTAAAACACATTTTAAACATTGTGTCAACCTTCGCTCACTGTTTTTAGATTGTTTTTATGGCTCTACTCACATAATACCCCGACGCACATGTCGTAGTTTATTTCCGTTTTTGTTTACTTCATTTTTTAAATACATTTAACGTTACGGTTAATACCTACGGAATTCTTGTTTATAATAGATAAGAATTCCACATCAATTAAAGTATAATATTTATGCGTATTTTGCGAACGGGTAACTTCAGGCGGCCTGCTAGTTATTATGTAAAAGCTAAGATAATTAAGTTTGTTGCTCAAAGGTTTTTTTTTACTACATAAATTTCATTTTCATTCATGTGCTGTCCTTCGTGTCCGAAGACGACTTCATGTGAACCATCATTCTCCACTTGTCACGGTCGCGACTGAGCGTCTGCCAGCTTCCAGTAGGGATCAACCTGTCCTTTAGATTTCGTTTGACGGTGTCACGAAACCTGAGCTTAGGTCTGCCTATGCCTCGTACCCCATCATCCAGTTGTGAAAACAGTATCTGCTTTGGTAGTCGGGAGTTCTCCATTCTGTTTACGTGCCCGGCCCATCTTAGGTTTTTCCGGATGAGCAGGTCATACATGCTTGGGAGGTTGGCTTGTGATAGGATCTCCCTGTTGCTGACAAAGTCATACCACTTGACATTTAAAATCTGCCGGAGGCGTCTCATTATATAGGTGTTGAGCTTGCGGGCTACCAGTTTGTACGCTGGCCAAGTTTCTGCACCGTATAAGAGTGACGAGAGGACGATGGCGCGGTACACCAAGCATTTAGTTCTGAAAGTCAGGTCTTTATTTTGCCAGACCTTCTGTTTGAGTTTTCCATAAATTGATCACATATAGTATATACATTCTAAATATTTTGCAATTCGGGTCACATTTTAAAGTTCTACATCATCGTACAATCAATGGAAAAATGATGCACATATAAAATATATTTTTAAATTTCTAACTTCTAAATGTTACGAGTGTTTCCATTAGAGCATCATTTTACTGTAAGCTTGAATAACACAATACTTTGTTTCTCTTACAGTTTATATTAATTCATTAAAAACAAGAAAAAAAGGTGGGGAGCACCACTCCAATTGTGCAAAAACTGTTGTTGCTTTTTTTTTAATTTTATTTACTCCACTCTATACATATTCATGTTATAACTCGTTCGTGTTATTTAATGATGACGCTGGGATTGCCACGCTGTAATGTGAAACCAAGTAATTAGATTCGACTACACCCACATTTTTTTCTCATTGGTTCTATATTTTAATTGGTTTTACACGTCTGCATGAATGTAATTTAGTTTTTGTTGCTTTGTAGCGGCGTCTCTCTTTGATTTCTCGAATCTGGTAACAGGTAAAAAAGCAGAAAATTGTTTCCGTGTTAATATCATTACTAGCAGGGCGACTTGGCGTTTCCCAGGATTGAATGATGATCAACTAATGTTTCAGACTCCCATATTTTTATTGTCATCGAAATCAATGAAATAATTCATTTTTTAATCAAATCGATTGATTGCCTGCTCTAATTGGGAACCCATCGCGATGCACCTGAATGGAGGCTTCACATGCCTCTTGCAGTGACTAAGATAACAATATATCGCAGTCTACATTGCACTATAGAAAACTTACTGTTGATTTTATAAAATTATCTTATATATAATGGCTTGCATTAAAGTTTAAAATGCAAAAGTCAAGTATCATTCTTCAATTGTGCTCTCAATAGAAACATTCATTTTGAAAACGCCTTTGTTATACCAAAGAACCTACTGTTGATTTTATATGCCTGGCATTACTGTTTGTGCGATGATAATAGCTTGAATTAAAGTTTAAAATTAAAAAGTCAAGTATCCTTGTGAAATTGTGCTTTAAACAGAAACATTCATTTCAAACGCACCATTGCCATATCTAAGACCTACTGTTAATTTTATATGTTGCACCTTTCGGCTTGTGTGGTAATAAAACTTCTCGAACGCGCTTGTGATCTGAGACTGTATAAGATGTTCATTTTTGGTTAAAATCGCTTGATCCTTTTTTCATCAGATTATTTCGATTATCAATTATCGATACTTATCGAAGACATTCCGACACAAACCCCAAGATCGTTGCCATACTCATAAAGTACCTCTATGTGAATTTTTTTTTAATTATTCAGCCGTTTTCGAGTCCGTAGGAAACGAACTCAGAGACACACATATACCCAGAAACACAGACAAAGTTCTTTTATATAATAGTAGAATATATATATATATATATATATATATATACATATATATGTATATCTACAGACATGACAGAAAAGAATAGACACTGTTAAATTTTTTTCTTAAGATTAATATATGCTTATTTATATTTATAGATAAGACTAGTGCTGAAATAACTTAGAGCATATCATTAAAATTTCAGCTAACAACATTGAAGCATGCTACGAGCAAAAAAGAACATCAGAGCTATCAGAATTTCTACGAGGACGAATCGTTGGTGAACATAAAATTGGTCTTAGTCAACGCAAAATAGTAGGAAATCTTTCAATGCCCCTTTCCACTGTTAATAGACTGATCGTACAATTCACAAGAGAAGCCTAAGAGTTCACAAAACCTCATCCAAGTCGCCCCGGACCATTTGAAAAATCTTTCTTGGGAAAATGCTGAAGAGGATCTTCGGTTCAAAGCCTCTGACATTGCAATGCAAGATGGTGTTAGTCCCACAACAGATGTCAGGTAGCTTTACAAGTTAAGCTACGATAGTAGAGTTACGAGAAGGAAATCTCTGTCATTATCAAGTGCAGAAGAGATTGGGCTCGTGAGATGATGGAGAGACCTATCATCTTTTGGACCAATGTCCTTTTCTCTGATGAGTCACGATTTTCATTATTTTCCGAAAATGAAAGTGTACGCGTATGGAGGCTCCCTCAGCAAGAGTTTGACTTTAAGACTGCAGCCAACACTGAAACATGTGAGTTTTTTCGATTATGGTATGGGGTTCTATTTGGGGACACTGTCGCACGGATCTGGGGGAGTTCGAAAGAAACATCAATTCTTCTAAATATGTTTCAATTTTACATGAAGGACTCCTACCAATATTCCCAAGTGGTAAAATGAACCTGTTTATGTCACCCTGCTAAGGCGATACAATATTAGTTGAGCAAAAATGGGATTAATAAACTTCTATACCTAAGTCAGCCCCTGGATATGAATCCAACTGAAACCTTTTAGGCATATTAGACCGGAACATTCGCAAAAAAATGAACAATCTTCTAAGCTTGAACTATTAGCATTTTTGCATCAGACATAGCACGAAATTCCTCAAGATGATATTCGTCAACTGATCAATGCCATGCCTAGAAGGGTGCTAGCATTAATAACAGCAAGGGGAATGTCAACCAGTTATTAAATGTGTCACCATTTATTTTTATTTTATTCTCTAAATTATATATTTATTTAAATAAACTTTTTCTATGGGTATATATTATTTTCTGTTATATATATATATATATATATATATATATATATATATATATATATATATATATATATATATATATGAGAGAGAGAGAGAGAGAGAGAGGGAGGGAGGGAGAGAAAGTGAGAGGAGGCGGCGAAAGTGATAGATAGATAGATAGATAGATAGATAGATAGATAGATCTAAAGTACCAATCTAACTAAATGTATGTGTAGCTAGCAAACTGTGGGTATGAAATGATTAAACAATCAAATATTCAATTGTGTCTTGTTTTTTGCTCATTAAACTTAATTATTTCCATCAACAGCAGCAGCATTATAATATCTATGCTATTACAATTTCATCGATAATAAATAAATTTGCTACGACATTGCTTATAATCAACATAATTAATTTTTTAGTGCTGTCATACTTTCGCTAAAATATGTATATATAAGAAGTGTATGGCCCCAGAGCCTAAATGACTAACACTCTCTAATCATAGGATGGAAACGCTACACTGACTCAACCAAAACAGTTAATTCTAAAGATGGCAAGAGTACTTCAGCACCCTAATGAATGTAGAATCAAATACGAATGAGGAGATCTTAAGCCACATAATAGTCTTTCTCCAGCAGATGAACCAACTCTTTGGAAGTAAGGGAAGCATTTAACAAACCTAACCCGAACAAATCTCTAGGAATTGATGGTATGCCAGCTGAAGTATTCAAGTTCGGCGGAGAACAACTCATAAGAAAACTTCACTAATGCTGAAAACAAGGAATGCTGCCACAATAATTCCAAAAATCATGATCATTCCAATCTATAAAAACAAAGTTGACCACATGGACTGCAGCAACTATCGAGGTATATCCTTGCTGACAATTACCGGGAAAATAATAGCTAAAGTGATGTAAGCTCGGCTAGCAAGACTGGCGAAAAGGGTCCTAACCGAATCACAGTGCGGGTTCAGGTGTGAAAGATCTACAATAGATATGATCTTCAGCTTAAGGCAGATCTAATAAAAGGCCATTGAGCAGTATTTAGAGCTATACGTAATCTTTGTAGACTTCCGCAAAGCTTTTGATACGGTTGACCGAAAAATGTTGTGGAAACTCCTTAAAGTGTTTGGATGCCTGGATCACTTCATGGGAATTATCAAACAATTTCACGAAGGAAATAAAGGGAGAGTTGTAGTAGGGGACCTAGAAAGTGAACTTTTGAAAGTGAACCACGGCACCAAACAAGAGTGCCTACTGACCATTTTAACTAAACAATAAGCCTATCATAACATTTTTTAACTAAACAATTAATATAAGCCCATCACACGTAGTTTAGGTACACTTTTATGAAACAATATAACAAGTTCTTTTTTAATATAACGAAATTAAACATAAAGTCAAAGAAGTCGACCCCAAATCAAATAATTACGGGATGTTTCAAAAATATTCACATATTAAAAACATGTCTTCACGGTAATTTTCTTTGGTACCAAGTTATATTATTATTATTATTATTATTATTATTATTATTATTATTATTATTATTATTGTTGTTGTTGTTGTTGTAGTTGTGGTTGTTGTTGTTGCTGCTGCTGTTATTATTATTACTATTATTGTTATTATTGTTGTTGTTGTTGTTGTTGTTGCTGTTATTATTATTATTATTATTGTTATTGTTGTTATTATTATTATTATTATTATTATTATTATCATTATTATTATTATTATTATTATTATTATTATTTGTTGTTGACGTTGTTGTGATTTAAATTTTGAAAGAAGAACAAGGCTTGGAAACAGTGAAATGAATCATATATTAACAGAAAATACAGGAACTATATTGGCTGAGTGCGACTCCGTTGAACTGGAAGCACAAAGTAAGCTTACGGCCCACTCACTTTGAGTCTTAGGTCCACAATGATCGATAGCAGAAACTGGTTACCGGAATTGACGTTAGGAATAGTCTATCGTAAAAATTGTAGAGGTGCCACCCTCTCCCAAGTTTTTTCTTTTAAGAACTGTTAATATCTCTTATGTTTAGGATTGATCATTTGTGGATCGGTGACATTCCTTTTTCGAACCGACCGTTGTGGTTTTAGTGTTAATTGGGGAGGGTCGAGATCGAATGTCTCGAAAATGAACTCGATCGGTTCTTCCTCCAACGGTAGTGTTTCACTTGTGTCCTCCAGCAGGATCTTCTTATTTGGTTCTGCTGGTTTTTATGGGTATTTTTTCATTGTTCACGCGCGCCCCAACATCACATCCGCCCCCCCCCCGCTCGCGCCCCCAATGTACACAGTAAAATCTTCGGAAAATGTTAAATGGTGTTCTAATTGGTAAATGTCGGTGCGTTACTTTTTGAAAATTTGAAAATTCTATGTTCCAGGTAAAAAAAAAAAACAGATAAATTACCCCCCCCCAACTCCAACTTGGAGTGCTTTCCTTTTCTTGTTTTATTTCATTTTCAGCTAATTTTAAATTTTCCACCCAAAAAGTGCTATAATGTATTTTTGAAAATTAGAAAATTCTATGTCCTGGAAAAAAAAAATCCCCTACCCCAACGTAGTTTGCTTGGTGAAGCTGTCATTTATGCTACAACGTGCATGCGCGTAGCATAAACGGAAGCTGCAAAATGGTGGAAAGTAGTTCGTGGGTTCAGGGGTAAATACCATGCAAACGGTAAATTTGCTCCAAGTTTGACTATCAGATTCGTTGTCAGCAACCTCAATTACCTATAAAAAAAAAACAAATTAGAGTGGTCGGTGTTCTGTAGTAGCGTATCTGGATATTTACCGTTTTTTTTTTTTTCTTATTTTAAACAAATTATAAAAAAAAGATACAAGACCATTAAATTTTTTTTCATTAAATCGCTATTTAGGCGAAGGTTCAAAATAGTTAACTCTTCTCCCCATAACCGTTTTTTATGCAGTAAAATACTTTGTTTCAATAATTATGGTTTAAATAAATATTTATTCCTTATTTAAAGATTTATAATATATTTTATTTAACTGAAGAAATATTTATTGTTCATACATATATTTTTCCCTTATTTTTTTTACATTGTTAGGTGAAGTTTCAGAATAGTTAACCCCCTCCTCATATTAAGATTGGCTTTCAGCATGATTCTTACAATAGTGCTATCAAAGTTTATTGATTTTTCTTATTTAACAAAAATTATAAAAAAGATACAAGAACATTTTAAACATTTTTTTCGTTAAATCGTTATTTAGGTAAAGGTTTAGAATAGTCAAACCCTCTCCCCTTATCAAAAATGGCATTTTATTATTACAGCATGATGCTTACATTTTTCTTAATATAAAAAAAAGATACAAGAAAATGTTAAGCTTTTTTTTTTTAATTAAAATGTTAGATCAAAGTTCGGAATAACTTACTTTATAGCCAATCAGCCAGCTTACTTAACTATATAACATTGACAATAAATTTGATAGGTATAACCTACCTCACATCATTTTGATTATCGAAAAATCAAAAGTTAACTGTACTTCGTAAGATTTACAGAAACACTTCATCGCTTTCAGATTCTGATAGTTCCGTAGTTTCTCATTTTTCTCGCCTGTTAAGTTGGTGTTGTTGGGCAATCCATATCAATAATTTGGCATTCTTTGGTCTTTTTGTTCACAACTACAATATCCGGTTTCCTGTGAGTTACATATTGGTCACACTGAATCATGAAATCCCAGAGTATATTAACGTCCTCATTCTCCACTGCCTCTTCTGTGTGATGTTGCTACCATTTGTGTTTGGGTTCCAAACTTTTGGCACAAACTCCAGTGCAGATTTGTCCAAACTTTGTCATGGCGACGTTTTTACTCTTTTTGAGCAAATATAGAACACGCACCAACAATGTGTGACACTGTTTCAAGAGATAAACCACACAACCTGCATTTATCAGAACAGTCCTTCCCATTATGTTTTTGTGTTTAGTGCCTGTTCTTGAGCAGCAAATATAAGATGTTCTGTTTCTCTTTTCTAGTCAACTTTTAGACAGAAAATTCTACGTGTCCTGACATTTTTGTGCCTTAATATCCAGCTCAAACTGACCATGAAGTTTCATTCTTACGCAGTCAACTTTTCTGTTTCGATTTTTTTTTTTTTTACTTCTACTTATCTTCCAATGAATCTTTATTAAGCTCTTCCTCTTTCGTTATTATTATTATTATTATTATTATTATTATTATTATTATTATTATTATTATTGACTCATTAGGCGTTCTCATAGGCTATCACCAGCAATCGCTCACTGACTATAATCTTTGATGTTCGCTGGAGTCCGAGTCACAACAAGTCTCTCCAGATTTGGAGTACTCTCTAATTTTTTCAATAATCATTGCAAATTATTTGACGTTATCGAAATAATTGCTTACCACCTCACTAGTAACGACCAGTAGCATTCCTTGTGGTTTGTGTGGCAAAACATATCCAAATGACCTAGTGTTTTTCGCGTTCCTCTTGTGATGTATTATTATTATTATTATTATTATTATTATTATTATTGTTGTTGTTATTGGTTTTATTGTTATTATTGTTGTTGTTGTTGTTATTATTATTATGCCACTACTACGTCTACTACTACTACTAATATTACTGCTTATATATACATACCGTAATACCTTTAACATACGTACGTGTTTCACGGTTTCCAGATTATAATTATTCGATCGGGCGATCCTATTTATTAAAAAGGAGGATAGGTATAATATCGATACGCAAATTTAATGTTCGTAGTATGTTATCACCTTCTATCCTTCTTTTTAATAAATAGGATCTCCCGATCACCGAAGACGCAATGTAATTTTTTAATGATGTTGCTTTTTGGGCTGAACGTGAAACTAAAATATACCTTCTTGGTCGTCTGGCTAAAATCCAAGGATATTATCTATCCTGTCTAAAGATGGTATAATGACATCGTGGGGTTTCCGTTCACGCCGTTCGTCCATACAATTGAAATATACCACAGACTTCTATAAAGATATTGAAGATAAACCGTAATAACCAGATATATGCTGACTATACACTAACCAGATTACTGAGATAAATATTTTAAAAAGTTTTTAAAAAACGGTTACAATTACATTATGGGATCTCCATTCACGTTGAACAGCCACCGAATGCTCAGCAGTGATATATTGCATAAGAAAGATGTCGCTGTGGAATTTCCATAGGTCCCGCTAGTTATTATTACTATTGTTATTATTATTGTTGTTATTAGTAGTAGTATTTCATCATGATCATCATTATTATTTACTAAGATTAAATCGACGATAGAAAAAGAACGGCAACAAGCTTCGTCTCTTAGCCGAGAGCATCGTGAAATTAATCGATTAAATTGTTGCCATGTTATGCCCCACCTTAGACTAGGCTTATTCATGCACGTCTACCTACGACATTAATTATAGAGAGTGGTTCCTGAAGAAGCCGTAGGTCGATGTGCAGAACAAAACCATTTTTGTATTAGTCTTTTCTTTTTTTCATGTTTTACTTTTTTTTATTTATCGACAAAGAATTATTGAAAAATAATAAATTAAAAAAAATCGTTTTTGTTCGAAACTCGAAAAATATTTCTTTTTTTTTCGATGGTTATTTGAAAAATTAAACCGAGATTGACTTTTATTTCACTAAATAACTCCACATAGAATATATCTCACGCACGCTATTACACACATATATCCATATCAAGAAACATATTTCTCTTGATAGCATACAAAGGTCGTTCCAAAATTAAGACATCCTATTTTTAACTCAAAAACACTTAAGAGCTACGAAATCGGGGGTGGTACTATTAAAACGAACGACCTTTTGAGCTTCGAGCTTTATTTTTCTGCATAGTCAACACTATTCTTAATGTACCATTGCTGGGAATTCAATGACGTATCTCTGCTTCTGATGTACGTCCATGACAGGGTTTGCTTTCTTAATATCTCATACCGTCAATATCTGCAACAGAGAGATGAATTTTTCAAATCATGATTACATAAATTCAGTCATCATAAAAATGCAATTTGCAACGCTCTCTGATGTATTCTGGTGGAATAAACCATAGCATGCATAACTTCTTGAACATCTATCGTATATTCCTTAATACTGCCTCACAGGGTTTTGTTTATTATATTTTTACCCGAAACAAGGCACGGTGCCACTTTGATTTACGGGGATACTATCGGGGACATAAGTTGTAGGGATACTATGTAGGGAGTTGAGCAGCAAGATATCTGTTCACATTACACTTGAACTTCTGCATGTCAGTACAGTTGGGAACACAGGAAGTCGGAATGGAGTTTCAAAGTCTAGCAGTTCTGGTGAAGAAACTGTTGAAGTAGAAGGCTTTCTTACATCTAGAAATCTCTACTGAGTAGGGGTGGGATTTAGCTGCTTTTCATGTGTGTCGGGGGTATTTACGCCGAGGGGGTACAAGGACTTGTAGTTCATCAGAGAATTCACCATTAAAATACTTGTAAAACAAGCAGAGGGATGCCACATTTCATCGATGGGGCAGAGGTTGAAGATTAGATGCCAGTTCAGGACCTATCACGTTGGCGACTCTCTTTTGATCCCTGTCCAGGAGCGAGAGACAAGTAGCAGATGCACCAGCCCAAATGTGACAATAATAATCTATACTTGGACGAATGGTGGTTTTGTAGAAGTAGAGGATACTTTCAGGCGTCAGTAACTTTCTGGCACGGTAGAGAGAACCCACCTCCCTCTTACCTCCCCCTTAAGGGAGGATTTTGTGGCCTTCGGCCCAAGATCAAAGTGTAGTATCTGTTCCGGCAGATGCTGCAAGCAAAGACCATTGCCCTTCTGGCAATCTTCTGGTCCATGTAGGGGCAACCCTACTTGGGCCAGCTGGCAAATCACTATCGAGCTCCCATTTCCCACCTCTCGGGAGCTGGTCCCCTTTACCCTTCCCCCTCCCCTACTCTCCTCACATTAAAAATCGGCCTTGTGCCTAATTTGCTCAGTGGTGGAGCAAATAAATATCACCCACCTCCCCATTCGCGGGGGCACCTTTGTGGCCTTCGGGCCAAAATCAAAGTGTAGTATTTGTTCTGGCAGATGCTGCTCGGTGGGGGAGCAAATAAATATCACCCACCTACACCTTCGCGGGGGCACCTTTGTGGCCTTCGGGCCAAGATCAAAGTGTAGTATCTGTTCCGACAGATACTGTAAGCTATGACTAGCAAAGACCATATGTGGGGGCAACCCCACATGCCTGACCTTTAACCAGCTCCCATTTCCCACCTCTCGGGAGCTGGTCCCCTTTTTCCCTTCCCCCTCCCTTCACTCCTCACATTAAAAATTGGCCTTGTGCCTAATTTGCTCGGTGGGGGAGCAAATAAATACCATCTGTTCCGGCAGATACTGCAAGCTATGACTGGCTATGACTAGCTATGACTAGCAAAGACCAGATGTGGGGGCAACCCCACATGCCTGACCTTTAACCAGCTCCCATTTCCCACCTCTCGGGAGCTGGTCCCCTTTTCCTCTTCCCCCTCCCTTCACTCCTCACATTAAAAATCGGCCTTGTGCCTAATTTGCTCGGTGGGGGAGCAAATAAATACCATCTGTTCCGGCAGATGCTGCAAGCAAAGACCATTGCCCTTCTGGAAATCTTCTGGCCCATGTAGGGGCAACCCTACTTGGGCCAGCTCCCATTTCCCACCTCTCAGGTCACCTTTTCCCTTCCTCCTCCCCCTCACTCCTCACTTTAAAAATCGGCCTTGTGCCTAATTAGTCTTTGCAGTATTGCATGTGACTATCCATTTATGTCCCCATTCCACTACAGATTGGAGGTTTTCCTCTAGTGTTTCTGCCATTTCCTTATATATGTGTTCATTTGTTTTCTCCTCGTGCCTGTTATAGAGCGTGGTGTCATCGGCAAATATACCCATTTGAGAGACAATTTTATCAGGGAGGTCATATATACGAGTATCGCTAATTTAAATGGATTTTTCTATTGTTTAAGAAGAGTATAAAGTGCACCTTTGGTGTATTTTTACTTATATTGTAACTCTTAAGCATTCAAGGATCCCTCGCGTAACGGATAAAGTACTAAGTAAAACTAACTTCTAAGCGACATTTTTCTGGATGATTCAATCTTCAATGCGGGTAATACTAAAAATACAATTGCGAATTATCTAAGACTTGTACCCGGCCATAACTGACGGGGAAAAAATAAATGTTATACTGTCGATTAAATAAAGGGTCCCGTTCTGTATTCCATAAAGCTGTAAGGTCAAGTCTCAGGTATGAGCCATACAAGAAATATAATTAAAAAATAATCAAGATTTCTACGCAGCAATGGGTGAGATCAATTGACTGGCATCGATTAAAAAAAATGGTCCAATAAGAAATTCTGTACAGATTCCCATCTTCGACGTAATGATTCCCGAAACCTATAAGACACGCCTAAACAACAATTTATATATCTGTAAAAGTGAGAAAATGTATGTGTGCGTGTGAGAACAATTCTCAACCATGTGCTCGAAGATTTTTGGATCTACAGACTTTAAATTTGGTATATAGAGTATTCGGGTAACTTTTTAATCGATTTTTATTTAAAACAAAAAAAAAATAGGTACTAAGAGGGTAAGAATTAAAATTTGGGTACTTGGGGGGGGTCATCGGATTTTTATCTGTTTTTCAACTGTTTCCGAACTGCGCATGCACGAATCGTTCACATGATAGCTACCTAATTTTAAGAATAAGTACGTTTGAAAACACTTTTTAAGGGCCGTGGCAAGTTGGTCTCATGGTTATCGTACTTGACTCGCTATCTTCATTTTTTGGTTTCGATCTCAGCTCTGGGTTTTTTTTTTTTTACTTACAAGAAGTGAATTATTTAAGAAAAGCATAATATTCGCATATATATGACTCGGTTTCTTTGCGTTTTTGTTTTGTTTATTTGTTCTGTTTTACTATATTGAATACAGTATAACAGTCAGTAGAGAGTTGGTTCTAATAATAATAAATGTGAAATCTACATAAATTAAATATACATTTTATGCGTATTTTACGACGGGCTACGCCGGGCGGTCTGCTAGTATAACAATGTCTGAGATTACACTCAGCCAAAAAGGGGTGATAATAACATCCAAGATTAGAACAGCAGTCCAAATAATCCAAATATTAGAAAGTAGCAATTCTCACCTAAAAAGTTCCGAATATGTAAATACCGAATAAAGAGTTTATGTTTTCTAGCATGATCATCTGTTTCAAGTTATTTAACACCAAAGCACAATAAAAGGTTTTTTGTCTGTGTTTTCTAGCATAATTACCCTTTCCGAGTAATTTAACGTTAGGTATGGACAAAAATGGCCGAATAAAGCAGACACTTAGGCTTCTTAAAGGAGACTTATTTTACTTTTAGCATACGTCTAGATGTTGATTGTGTTTTAAAGATACAAAAGCAACATTGATTTCTAAAAGGAAAAAAATGTATATTCACGTGTTAAAAATATGGTAAGAAAATGGAAAAAAAACATAAAAATGTGTTTGAATTTCACGTCAACTTTAAAACCTCTGGAAAAATAATTATCAATTTTCTTAAACTAGTTCAATGATAATAAGTTAATTAACCATTTTAAGATATCGAATTAAAAAATGATGTACATATTTTTTATACTAAAATTTCAATAATAAACCAAAAAATGGGTGAGTTGAAAAAACATCACAGTCATTATTAAACACAAACCACCCTTGATTTTCCCAAAAACACGGATCACGATAAGTGTAGCTATTTCGTTTAATCAATTTAATCTTGTTTTTAAAAACCAGGAAATGCTTATTCAATTAGAATTTTTTAATGCACACAAGTAAGAATTTCTTTATTTTTTTTTAAATGAGTCTCATATTTAACTTGGTAGCAGTTTTTTTATCTAATAATCTCTAGAATTATTGATGACGTTTGTTTACCAGTGTTTGAAATAAAACATTTATAAAATGTTGTTCAAAAAGTCAATACTAGCAATTACATTGCTCGTTTTTATTATTATTATCATTATTATTATTATTATTATTATTATTATTATTATTTCAAAAATTTGTTAAAATAATACTTTATAATAATAAAATTCAAATTTGAAAGAAAATGATTATTGCTGCAGAGTTATGAACTGGCTTTTTATTCTGCAGCCCTTCTAACTTCTTGAAATTAATCATAAAGCATAACATATTTTAATTATTTTATTCTTAGTGAGCCGTAATCTAACTTTTTCAACATATTCTTATTTTTAAGATTATAAAAAAATTCTTACATTGATGTTTACACGTCCATGCATATAAAGGAAATATATTACATTCAATATTTATCCGGAAAGGATCATAAATATGTTTGCAATTATATTTTTGGTGAAAATATTGAATAAACAATGTTTAAGTCAATGATCGTATCGTTAATTCGAGGATTTTTTTCGAGTTATATTGATTTCATTTAGACCGATTCTAGGGGCTTTTTGGTAAAGTTCATGAAATTTTTTTTTTCAATTAATATCTACAATGTTTTATTTTCATAAAAAGGAAAAATAAATTCATGAGTTTATTTTAATGATTAAAGCTATAACTTTAGTAAAGGTGATTTTGTTTGCATAAAGCAATACATTTTCACTAAGATTTAAAAATAATAATAATGGGTTGTTTATATTTTAGTAATCATTAATTAATAAAAGCTGAAAATTACATTAAACTTTGTTGGTTTCATGAATTTTTGTGAATTTTTAAGTGAAGGAAGGAGACAAAATTTTTATACATTTAAGGGATTGGCCATTCATTTTGCATGGACCTATTTAAAGATAAGCATAATAAAAGGTTTGGTTTCCGTATTATTTTAGCATAATGACCGTTTTCGTTTATTTAATACCAAAACAAAGTAATGATTTGGTGGTTGTGGTTTTTAGTATAATGGCCGTTTTCGGGTTATTCAATACCAAAACACAATAAAAGATTCGGTGTCTAATTTTTCTAACATAATGACTCTTTAGGGGTTATTTAACGCCAAAGCAGAAGTTGTTTGGTGTCCATGTTTTCTAGGATAATGATCCTTTTGGGCTATTGACGTCAAAACGCAACCAAAAGATTGTTTTATGTATTTGGGGCATTAGTGATAACTAGGGCTGTAACAACATCATATTCTTTTCCTTGTTTTGATTTTCAGGTATATATCCATTGATATCTTATATATTTTTATGTAGAGTAATGTGGTTCTCGGGTGATTAATTGTCTAACTGTATCGGATATATACTCGAGAGTTAAAACAATGAAAGGAATATGCTGTTGTCATAGCCCTAGTGATAATGTTAAATAGCAATAAAAGGATTTGGACATCTATTTTCCTATATATTATTTTATTTGTGGACTATTTAATGCCCGAACAAGTTTATTGTGCCTATTTCACGATATGTTAACCCTTTTGGGCGCCTTTATACTGAAAAAAAAACGAAAGGCTTGACATGTTTATGTTATTCTATATTAATCAAATTGAGTGTATTTAATGCTGATTTGTATGTATTATTGAAAATAAAACTTTCGGGTTATTTAATTATTAAACCCAATAAACGACTTAGTGTGTCTGCTTTTGTCATATTAACGCCTTTGAGGTTTATTCAACGCCGAAAGAAAAACGAGCAAGCTGGGAATCTTTCACGTATCTTATCGAAGAAACGTGTGAAATCCGTGATCATTCAATGCAACAATGTCTTTCAAAGATCATCTACACATGCGTAAACACGTAACTACGCATGCGCATTACACGCGTTAACGGATTTGTCTACGCGCCACTAGATTCGTATGCGAGTTTTATGTCTTAACATGAGATTTATCTCCAATCTATGAAACGTTTTATTCTGCTCAGATAAACTTTGAATAAAATGGCCTCCCGCCCACTATGTATGTGTAGCCCCCATCGCCGTGGCCGCCCTGCAATTTACTGTCATCAACAATAAGCGCATTCAAACGATACTTGCATTGTGCACTTCCCTATTCTTTCTATATTCTCTCTGTCCATATATATATATATATATATATATATATATATATATATATATATATATGCGGGTGAATGTATATAATTATATACATATATACTTATATATTTACATATATGTATATATGTATGTATATGTAGATATAATTATATATGAATATATATGCATATGAATTCATATACATATATATGTATACACACAGATATATATATATATATATATATATATATATATATATATATATATATATATATATATATATATATATATATATATATATGGACGTTTTATGTCGATTGCAAGCGTTGATCATTTTCGCTCGTGACCGAATAATCTTTTGCAGATTCGAGAGTGAACGAAGAAAGGAAATGTCCAATATCGATATTCTCTGTGTGTATTTTTATTTCTTTCATAGACGCTTTTGCTTCCATAAGTCATCTGCAAGATAGTTAATGTATTGTCGAAATATCTATTTTATGTTTGTTTCCTATAGATTTTGTGCGATTTTATGTGTTATTCTTGTCCTTAACGATTATAGATACACTAGCATAAAGGACCTGCGTTGTCTGCAGTTGAATTAGGGAATCTATATCATTTCATGCCCATCCCATAACACTGTATTATGTTTTTTAAGCTCGTTTTTCTTTTCACATTTTATGAGATAAAATTTTATTCTTGAGTATTAATTGAGTGGGGCGGAATGAAAATAATTTATACCTATCAATTCTCTTTCAGGGACACCTGATGTTCTATGGGAATCAATAAAGACCACTGGAACTAACATTTCTATTCTTGATTTTTAATGTCTGTGACCAACAACTTATAAATAAAATAGATTAAAATTTATTTTTGATACAAAGCACGATATTTTTTCCTTACTTTGATCGAGATGAAATATACTTAGCTTACCCTGATTAATATATATATATATATATATATACATATATAAGGAGAGAGAGAGAAAAAAAGAGAGATATAGAGAAAGAAAGAGAGAGAGCGATATTATATAATTTAGCATTAAGATAAAAATTATTGGCTACATAAGCGTGTGCCTTTCAGCTGTGATCTCGTGTGAAATCAAGCTCCAGATCAAAGTTCAAACATGTATGCACATATGTAGTCCAATAATATTTGTATAATTTCTACTTAAATGCAGCTCTAGCTTTTATTGAAGACTGAAATTAATTGGATGAACATCTAAGAAGCAACAACAATGTTTTCCCTTGCTATCAATTTTTTTCCTGAAGAGATGATAGCCGAAACAGCTCTGGAGAAATTTCTGCGTATTTTATTTATATCTATATATACGTTTTGTACCTCGAAACACACACACACACACACACACACACACACACACACACACATATATATATATATATATATATATATATATATATATATATATATATATATATATGGGGGTGAGTGGATGAGTTTAGGGAGAAGCTACAGTGATTTATCTTCCAAGCACAAGATCTAGAAATTTATATAAAGAGATATTATATACATTCTAGATTTTTCCTGATAAAAGCGGACAAAAGTTATAGCCCATTGATTTGGAAGGAGTGTTTTATGTTGAATTGTTGGATGAATATGGTTAAATTTGTGTTCATTTTTGCAGTAAATAATCTTTATTAATCCCTAACTTTGCATCCAACAATTACTAAAATACTTAGTTCGCTATTCCGTATCATAACAAAGATCTATATAAAAATCATCTAGATCTGTCCAGTAGTTTCTAAGGACACTTCTTGAGAAAATGTGATTGCGGGATGACTGATTCCTTTTAATCCTTATTAATCCCTAATTTGGCATTAAACGGATACCATAATTCTTAGTTCACTGCATCTTGTCATAACTAAGGTTATACAACATTTCAGACGGATTGGCGCAGTAGTTTTCGAGAAGATTTCTAGAGTAAATATGGTAGTGTTGAAACTACTCCCCATTGATACCTATTAATCGAACAGGTAACATGATAATAAGATCATAAAAACGGACCCACTTTACGACAGATCTGGCCAACAGTTTCCGAGAAAAAAGTAGAACGGACAAAGATACAAATAGAAATATAATATAGATAGCGTACGTTTCTGGAAGTGAATCTGGAATTGCGCCTCACTGATTTAGAATGAGTGTTTTATGTTAAACTGTTGCTTGAATATGGTTTAATTGTTCTCATGTCTTGTATCGTTAAAAATTAAAATAACCTTGTAAGAATAAATAACAGAAACAATATATATATATATATATATATATATATATATATATATATATATATATATATACAATCATGGTCTGTTATATTTTCATTAGCTGCAGGGTGTATAAAACATTATAGACACATGTTATCGTCGTTGTGAACGCCGGTTTTTGCTTGTCTGTGGACGAATCAATCATTCTGGCGTCGATGTTGATTTATTTACAAAGCAAAAAAAATGGCAAGTAATTCGTTTATTTCAAACACAGATTTTTAAAGGTGTTCAATCGAGCATTAAGATATACACGCTAATTGTTTCACCATTAAATACCCACAAAATTTGTAAAATAACTTTAAAATATATATACTAATCGTTTGGCCATGAAATAACAACTCCAAACTAAATAATATTAAACATACAAAGTAATGTTTTCACGATTAAATACGCACCCCTTAAATTAAATATCATTAAAACAGTGAAACCAAGTGTTTCCCAATTAAATATTCCGAAAAGTGTTAAATATTGTTAAAACAGAAAAAGCATTCAATATTCATCCCCATCAAATCAAATATCATCCACATAGGATAAATACGAGGTGCCTTCAATACATTTCCAGACGTTTTTCATATGGGCACTTTTATTGATAGGACGTACATAAAACTCGTTCCCTTCGAAGTAATCTCCTTCGGCTGCAATGCACTTTTTGTATCGTTCCAACAACACCTTGAAGGCCCATTAGAAGTCCTTTTGTAATAGCATGTTAACGATCCTCGTCGCAGCCTCTTTCATCTCCTCAATTGTCTCATAACGACAGCCTCTAAGGTTTTCCTTGAGCTTAGAGAATAACCAGAAGCCATAGGGAGCAAGATCTGAACTATAGAAAGAGTGAGAAACTGTCTTGATGCCCACCTTGATCAAATCGTGTGAAACAAGCACGGAGCAAACTTTGCGCAAATCTTCCGCATCTTCAGTTCCTCGCGAATAATTGTGCGTAAATTTCCAACACTGATATCAAACTGTGCACTTATTGTCTCTATAGACACACGACGGTTCTTAGCCATGAATTTCTTTATTTGGCTCATTAACTCTGATGTTCTGGCTTCCTTACTCCTTCCACACTTCTCATCATCCCTCACATACTCACTGCCTTCCTTGAATCTCTTATGCCACTCAAAAAACTGATGCTAGTTTTATGCAAGATGGCCCAAAAGCAATCTGAAACATTCCATACGTTTCCCTGGCATTTTTTCAAGCTTGAAATAGAATTTTATTCCATATAGTTCTTCTAAAGTGTCCTTACGTTAAGATTGCATTTTTGAAATTCCCACCTGTGACAATCAGGCTTTAGTAGGGTGTATTCCAAGTCCTGCTGTAGCTGTTCATTTTAAGAAGGTCAGTCACTTCATAATCTATATAGCAAAACATACTGAATTTGCAAAAGTCTACAACAATTTTAAATGACTCTACAAAAGAAGTCTGGAAACTTATGGAAGGCACCTTGTATTATATAAGATTAAAACAGCTAAACCAAAACATTTTTACTAGTGTGTCATCACACAATGTGTTTAATGAGTGTCAGGTGGATGGTGAGGCATCACCGTGATAATTGGTAATGGTGGTGGTTATTAGGTAAAATTTGATTATTTGTAAGAGGACGATTTAATAAGAATTTATTTACATTGAAGTTGAAAACGATTATATTGTACTCAGCTAGGAAGAAGCCCCGCGACATCGTGTTCTGCAGGCGAGAAGTTCTAGGAAATAACATTTGCTCATGAATGTTTTGTATAGTTTTGTTATATGTTGTCATTTTATGACTTTCAAAAGCGGTTGATTTGCCATAAAACACATTCAAATCAAACCTAAAATACATGACAAAGACTCAAATATCTCATCATTTTAAAAGGTAACACATGAGTGAATGACTCACAAGGAAGTTTACATCAACCGAGAATGATATTTTTATTGTTTTCCATTATATCACATTTTCGAAATTACATTAGGTAGGATTTTTTATGGCCGCCTTTCGTTTAGAACAATGTTGTCGTGATGGAATTAGTGAGATTGACACGGATTGTGATTGTAGGGGTGTGGTAGCAAGTAAGAGTCATGAAAGAGAGACGATGGCGTTTTTGGTTGTTTAGTGTATGTGTGCGTGTGTGTGTATTTTTTGTTTACACGTTTTCCCTTTTAATATTCATAAAGTTATCGACTATGACAGAAATAAAGAAATGTGCACGCTATCACTAAATATAATGAGATATCCACATGGAGAAAGTTTTCTCTATAAACTAAAAGAGCGTTATATGTCTACTTGCTGTCATTTAGAAGAGTGAGATCAATAAGGGTATATGGAAAGCAGAGCAAGACGAGGAACAATTCTGAAGTAATGGATTTTACGATAAATTGTTAAATATTTGACTCCCGGGAGAGCGCCAGGTAAGCAGATTGAACGAAGAGGCAAGGGTACGCTGCGAGATGTTTGAATGTACTATTGAAATGAAATATTTCAATAGTAGATTTTTAAGTCGCAATAGATATTTAAGTGGGATAGATATGTAAAACAAAAAATTAGAATGTTTGGTTTAAATTAAAAAAAAATGAAATTATAGTTACCAAAAAATATAACTGAGATAAATCTGATATCAGAGAGCCGAACAAAGAAAGCGAGAGCATATAATTGCCAGACACGAGACAATTGTAGAGCTAGAGTTTGTTAGCCAGAGAGTGTCGATACTGACGATAGTTCAATCTATTAAGGTCCACGGAAACGTCCGGGTGGACAGAGAGTAGAAGATGTAAGACAACAGAGAAATGCGTTCACATCCGAGGGAATCTCATGATAGTGAATAATTTTTATATAAAGAAAATATAATTTTGCGTGATGGCGTTTTCCTTCGGAGGAAGAAATTCGTTTCAGAGTTTTAAATCAAGTACACACCGACGGAAAACTGAGGTTAGTAGTTTTGTTTTATTTTTTACTGAATTATGTTTGATTGAATTTTGACACTCGTCACATCATACAAGCATCTTTAAATAGCGGTATATACCATGAAAACTAAACACACACGTATATATATATACATATATATATATATATATATATATATATATATATATATATATATATATATATATATATATATATATATTAGAGACCCGTGATTTCTGGAAAATCTACAACAGTGTAGTAAATAATGGGCAATCAACAATTCCCCCACTAACCAACAAGCGGGACAAGATCAAAGTGTAGTATCTGTTCTTCAGATGCTGCACTTCAATTTCTTGTTCACTGTCAGTGGAGGAGAAATCCTTCACGACTGAGACAATTTTTATTTTTGTTCCTTTTCTCCACGTTAAAAAACGACCCTGGTGTCTAACTCTGTCCCGTGTAAATAGGAACAATCATGAGGTTAAGGTTAAAATGCTTGCCAGTCAGTTTGCCTCAAACTCCACACTGGGCCCTGCTTACCACCCCCTCTCTGACTTTCCTTTGCGGACAGACGCCACGCTAGACGATCTGAAAATCACCCCTTTTCAGGTGCATGCTATCATAAAAAACCTTGACACTTAAAAAGCCTATGGACCTGATCTCATCCCGGCTGTGCTATTAAAAAATGCTCCGCCGAAGTTGCACCAGCTCTCTCCAAACTTTACAACAAATGCCTTAATGAATCTTGTTTGCCGGTCTGCTGGAAAACTGCTTCCGTGGTACCAGTTTTCCAGAATTCTGGCGACAGAACTGACCCATTAAAGTATCGCCCCATTAGCCTCCTACCACTTCTCGCTAAAATATTTGACTCCATAATAAATCAAGCTCTAGTCTGTCACCTTACAGATGCTAAACTTCTGACCGACCAACAATATGGATTTAGACAAGCCCGTTCCACAGCAGATATCCTAACTGTAATCTCTGAACGTATATACCATTCACTGGACAAAGCAGGGGAGGGTAGACCTGTAGCTCTAGATAAATCTAAGGCTTTTGACAGGGTATGGTATGAAGGTTTTCTCAGGAAAATCAGACCATATGGTATCACTGGACGAATACTTAACATAATTAAATCCTTCTTAGATAAGAGAAAAATCCAGGTCGTCCTCGTACATCTAAACAATATGATATAAATGGGGAAGTTCATCAGGGGTCTATTCTTGGATCTCTATTATTCCTAATATTCATAAATGACCTCCCCTGAAATGGGTATATATGCTGATGACACCACGCTCTATAACAGGCACGACAGGAAAACAAATGAACACATATCTAAGGAAATGGCAGAAACATTAGAGAATTACCTTCAATCTGTAGTAGAATGGGGACAAAAATGGATGGTCACATTACGTGCTGCCAAGACTAAACTTGTTTCCTTCAATAATTACAAGAAACCTTCTCTACCAACAATAGCAATGACCAATGATTCATTATCTGAAAGTACTTCTTTTAAACTCCTCAGCCTAACGTTCACAGGAAACATGAGTTGGAACAATTACGTTAAGAGTATTGCCAGGACGGCTGCGAAGAAGGTAGGCTCTCTCTACCTTGCTAGAAAGCTACTAACGCCCGAAAGTATCCTGTACCTCTATAAAGCCACCATTCGCCCATGTATGGAGTATTGTTGCCATGTTTGGATTGGTGCATCTTCTACTAGTCTCTCACTCCTAGACAAGGTTCAAAAGAGAGTCGCCAATCTGATAGGTCCTGAACTCTTACCTTAGCTGCAGCCTCTGTCCCACCGGCGAAGTGTTGCGTCACTCTGCTTGTTCTATAAGTATTTTAATGGTGAATGATCTGACGAACTGCAAGCACTTGTGCCCCCACGATGTAAATATCCTCGAAAAACCCGACAAGCAGCTAATCCCACCACTACACAGTGGATATCCTTAGATGTATGAAAGTGTTCTACTCCAGTAGTTTCTTCCCCAGAACCGCTAGACTTTGGAATTCCATTCCGGCTCTCTGCTTCCTCACCTGTACTGACGTGCAGAAGTTCAAGTGTAACGTGAACCGACATCTTACTCCCCAACTACCTACATAGTAACCCAGTAGCTTATTCCCTGATAGTAACCCCTTACACCAAAGTGGTAATGTGCCTTGTTTGGGGTGAAAAAATATAATAATAATATATATATATATATATATATATATATATATATATATATATATATATATATATATATAGTCATCCACATACAGTACTATTTCGCTGTCACAGCTCATCAGTGCGGCTAGACAGGCAATTACCTTAAGCCAGGATCGAAACTCGACATACAAACGACAGTCAAAGCACCAGTACACTATTCAGCTGCTGCTGTGTTGGCATTGAATTAACGATGTTTTAACATTGTCTAAATGACTAATCTCAATTTATTTACACAAAGAGCATCGCTTAATATGCTAATAGCAGTTTGTATATGACTATCAATATACTCAACGCAAGATAAGGAGCATTATAGTAATATATATATATATATATATATATATATATATATATATATATATATATATATATATATATATATATATTGCATCAATTGAAATGAATGGCTATCGTCTTGAGGAGGGCTCATGTTTTGACAAGCTTCTTGGCCTGACTTTTACTCCTAATCTAAAATGGAACACGTACATCAAATATGTTGTCAAGGCCGCTAGAAAAATGGTCGGATCCTTCTATCGATCCAGTAGATATTTCATTGCTGATGGAATTTTCTATCTATATAAAAGCCAGGTACGTCCAAGGATGGAGTACTGTGGCCACATCTGGGAAGGAGCTGCTAGAAAGGAGTTGTCCTGCCTATATAGAGTTCAAAATAAACTTCGTAGCCTCGTAGATGTCCTTTTCTCTTTCCTGCAACCTCTATCTCACAGAAGAGATGTTGCGAGTTTGTCTCTGCTTTATCGGTATTTTCATGGCAAGTGCTCGACTGAGCTTCAATCTATGGTCCCCTTTCGCCAAACTTTCACAAGAAACACTCGTTTATCTGAAAACACTATCAATAATTCCCCCATTCTTTATCTGTGGCTAAACCTAAACGTAGATTCCACGAACAAAGCTTCTTTCTTAAAAGTGCACGCCTGTAGAACTGTCTTCCGTTTTCCTGCTTTCCAGCTGACTAGAATATTGTTGTGTTCAAGTTCAATGTAAACAAATTCTTGATAAGCCGTTCCACTTAAGTTAACAAATTTACCGAATTTCCATTACTAACGATTACTATATTGTCAAATTGACTACTGTGCACTCTTAATCCTTATCGTCGAGTGGTCTCTGGGCCTTGATAAGTGGTGATGCTTAGATGCTTATCTAATATATATATATATATATATATATATATATATATATATATATATATATATATATATACAGCACCTTCTTTAGACGATACACACTGGACGAACTGGTCTGCTATAAACACTTATGTACACACGTCAGTTTCAGAGACATGATTATATATACACGCGTTACATAGACTTCTATATCATATAATACGATAGAAAGATATTTTGTATATTATAAACTATTTCGTCTGCAGGCGTATTCAAATTAAGCTCGAGTAAATAGAGCATAGGTTAGAATATACTTGTTTATGAACTGTATTGATACCGTACTCTTACATCTATTTACTGCTTTCATCTTTTTCGTACCATTCGTCCTCATTCTATAAACTGGAAAGTTCCCACGTTCACACTAATCGTAACGCAAGAATTTTCTACCTTGATGTGTGGCTCATTAGAACGTCAACTGCTTTGTCTTTAACTCATAGCTATCATCTTTTTTACAAGGATATCACCACTTATCATGGTCCGAATGATTATTGTTAATTGGTGGTCAAGTTGTCAGTGAGATCACACCATAATGATCGGCATTGGTAAAAATTGGGTAAAATTTGATTTTTTAAGGGGACAGCTCAATAACAACTTGTTTACATAATTTGCATTGGATTTGAAAGCTGCCATAGTATAGTCAACCTCGTGGTATAGTGTTCCACAGACGGACAGTTTTAGGAATCTATTATATAAAAGGCAGTTATCCGTTTGTGTTGTCGTGTGTATTCACTTAAAGTTCAAAAACTACACAAGATAAACCCATTAAGCGTATATATTCTTTTTGTGTATTGCATCACACAGAATGTGGACAGATTTTCTGTAATATTTATTTTTAGGAGCAAAACTACTCAGGGATTGATATTTAGAGTTGTTTTTTTTGTTTTTGTTTTTGTTTTTGTTTTCATCAGTCTTTGCTTGAAATTGTACTTTTTGTCTTGACATTTAAAAATATTATCTATTATATAGAATGTTTTTGGAAGGAGCGAACTTTAAAAAAAATATCTCAGAAAAATATTTTTCATCATACAAATAGGTGGTTTATTGCAAAAATTAATTCTTAGTATTTATGATTTAAAAACAGTTTCGATGCATGGAGTACGGTTACAAAATTTCAGATTGTGCACAAATAAATCCCCCCTCTCTCTCTCTCTCTCTCTCTCTCTCTCTCTCTCTCTCTCTCTCTCTCTCTCTCTTTCTTGGACAGAATGCAAAATAAAAGAATATCTGATTTAATAAGACCCACACTGTCTGCCAGTCTCCAGTCCCGGCCGGTCAATTTCGTCCCTTTGTTTCGTTTGAAAGTACATCCACTGAATGTGCTCAGCCGAACTTGCTGCGCTTGTACTTCTTAATGCAAATACTCCAATAAATTAGGCAAGCAGCCAAATGCCATCTCTTCACTGTGTATAGGGTTCCAGGTGGCGGGTTAGGGTTTCTTTCTTCTGGCAGTTTGCCTTTGGAATTCCCTCCTTGCTTCCTGTTTCTCTGACTGCAACAACATATTCAAAAATTAAAATGCCATGCAAACAAACATCTGCTGCACACCTCTAGCTTCTTACATCTAGGATGCCCCTATAAATATGATCTCTAATTCACAGTAGGCTCCTAGGTCTCAGTTGCCATATGCATTGTTTCGGGTCAATATAAACAAATAAAATAATGTTTGCAATTCCATAATTGGGCTACTATTCTTATCTTGTATGCCATGGCTGACGAAGCGAAAACAATCCACCCACGTGTATTAAGCATAAAATTTCGGACATAATGATTTTTTAGTTCAATAAGATTTATCTAAAGAAGGTCGGAGGATAAATCATTGTGAGAACAACATACAACATGAGAGTAGTAGTCCGAATAATACGGACGTCTCATAATTCTATAATAGACCAGTAAGAACGAATTAACACAAGCTTCAGGTGCATAGAAAATTGGGCAAAATTGTCACATGAATTATTCATATTTTAGTGTAAATTGGAATCTAGAATAGAAACGCACCCATGCAAACGTTTTTCATACTCAATGCACACATATAAAGCAACGGATATATATCCCAGACGGAAATCAAAGGGACACGCATGTTATTATAATTATCTATTGATAGAAAACAAGTTAGACACGTGCATGCGCAAAGGATAGGCAGACGTCCATTTATATATTGGTATGTCCCGAAGTAGTTGAGTCGTATTCGTTACCTTATGCGTGTAACAATCTAATAAGTCGTCTTACTCAACAGGTATTTGTGGTTGAAGCTGTTAATATCCGCGTGAGCCTATAGTCGTATCTTTCGGCGTCTCTGCCTAGCTGATCTACCAGTCGGTATGCTTGTAAAAAGGAACCCAGATGGACTCATATCAATTACTTCATATATACATAGATATACATATAGAAAGTATATATATGAATTCAGTAGTCCCGTAATTCCCGCTTCCCTTATTTAATCTTTTGTTCTCACATTACATGAGCGATGTTTTTGATAAAAGAGGAAGTACTGTTGTTTTTGAGTCGGAATCTATCCATCTAAAACTTGTTGTTGGCTAGTTTTTTTTTTTAATCTTTTTTAGCTTCTTACATTTTTTTTATTGCATTTTCACCCCAAACAAGGCACATTGCTATTTTGTTGTAGGGGGCTACTATCAGAGACAAGCATCAGGGGTACTGTTTAGGAAGTTGGGCAGCAAGATGTCGGTTCACGTCACACTTGAACTTCTGCATGCCAGTATAGTCGGGGACGCAGGGAGCCGGAATGGAATTCCAAAGTCTAGCGGTTCTGGGGAAGAAACTACTGGAGTAGAAGTCTCCCTTGCATCTAGGGATCTTTACTGTGAAGGGGTGGGATTTAGCTGCTTGTCGGGTTTGTCAGGGATATTTACGTCGAGGGGGCACAAGTGCTTGCAGTTCGTCAGAGCATTCACCTTTAAAGTACTTGTAGAACAGGCAGAGGGATGCAACATTTCGTCGATGTATTTCAGGACCTATCAGATTGGCGACTCTCTTTGAACCTTGTCTAGGAGCGAGATCTAGTGGCAGATGCACCAGCCCAAATATGACAACAATACTCCATACATGGGCGAATGGTGGTCTTATAGAGGTATAGAATACTTTCAGCCGTTAATAGCTTTCTAGCACGGTAGAGAGAGTCTACCTTCTTCGCAGCGGTCCTGTCAATGTTCTCAATGTAATTTTTCCAACTCATGTTTTCTGTGAACGTTAGGCCGAGGAGTTTAAAAGATGTACTTAAAGGTGTACTTGGCGGTAGGGAAGGTTTCTTGTAATTATTGGAGGAAACAAATTTAGTCTTGGCAGCATTGAAGGTGACCATCCATTTTTTTACCCCATTCCACTACGGATCGGAGGTCTTCCTATAGTGTTCCTGCCATTTCTTTAGATATGTGTTCATTTGTTTTCTTGTCGTGCCTGTTATAGAGCGTGGTGTCGTCAGCATATACACCCATCTCACAGACAATCTTACGTCGTTGCATTGTTTACGTTATTACACTTCTTAGCTTCTTACATCTTACAGTGTTACATTTTTTTTAGCTTTTTACGTCCTTCGTTGTTACATTTTTAAGTTTTTTACATCTTACGTTGTTATATTTTTAGTTTCTTACGTCTTACGTTGTTACAGTTTTTTTAGCTTTTGCATCTTTTGTTGTTACATTTTTTTTAGCTCCTTACATGTTACGTTTGTAAAATTTTAGTGTCTTACATCTTACGTCATTACATTTTTTATCTTATTACATCTTACGTTGTTACATTTTTTTAGCTTATTACATCTTACGTTGTTACATTTTTTTAGCTTCTTACGTCTTACGACATTACATTTTTTTAGCTTATTAAATCTTACGTTGTTACATTTTTTGCATCTTGCATCTTACGTCGTTACATTTTTTAGCTTCTAACATCCTACGTCGTTACATTTTTAGCTTCTTACATCTTACGTCGTTAATTTTTAGTTTATTACATCTTACGTTGTTACATTTTTTAGCTTCTTACATTTTACGTTGTTACATTTTTTACGTTTTTATATCTTTCGTTGTTACATTTGTAGCTTCTTACATTTTACGTTGTTACACTTTTAGCTTTTTACATCTCACGTCGTTACATTTTTTTAGCTTCTTAGATCATACGTCGTTACATTTTTTTAGCGTGTTACATCTTACGTTTTACAATTTTTTAACTTTTTATATCTTTCGTTGTTACATTTTTATCTCTTACAGCTTACATTGTAACATTTTTAGCTTCTTACATCTTACTTCATTACTTTTTTTAGCTTAATGCACCTTACGTGGTTACATCTTTAAGCTTCTTACATCGTTACATTTTCACTTGGACCCACACGTTGTATATGAAAGTTTCGCCAATTATCAAAGTAAGGGAAGAAATTAGACTCGAATTTTTCCGTTTAAATGAAAGGCGTTTATCTGTTGCACTTTTCAAACAACGTATTGCATCTTGTTTTCAAAATTCTTTTAGTTTGCCATGTAGTTAGCAAACCTCTGCCGTGTTGAACACGTATTTTTTTCTTCTCCTGAGTCGACATATCCGCTTGTCTAATGGCCACGCGGTTTTGAAATCTCTCACACCAGCCCGTCTGTGACTCGCTGTTCCGCTACACGGTTTTTGAAATCTTTTTTTTTCCGCAGCGATGTCTGCAATTCGCCCCAAGAAATACAATCATTAGACCATTTTTGTTCAAAGTTCGGATTGCATCTTGGCTTAAAACTTCCTCTCGCAGTGACTCCTTCCCCCAACTTCTCTCGTCGCCCACGCGGTTCCTTTTTCTCTCGGCTCTTCTTTCCTTTCTCTGCTTTGACGTCATCCCGCGCACTGGCTTGCTCATGTTTATATGTGAGCTGCCGCACACGCGTCAGCTGCTCTGTTACAAATCAAGTGGTTTCATGCTTTGTCTAGAGCGATTTTCATATATCCATTTCCACTTTTGTTTGAATATTAAATATATCCACCCGGAGAAAACTGAGTATTCGTATGTTAAGTACCGGTACCCTCAAAACTTGATTTTAACGTGTATATATGTCTAAAGTTTCTCAAATAAGAAGCTATGAAAAGTTTTCGTTCTTTGAAACATGTTGTGTACAAATGTAAATATCTTCGAAACTACGACGACTTTTGTATCGATTTTTGCAATAATCCTGCACATGTGCTTAAAATTTGCGTTAGAAATATCCAAAAACTGTTGAAGTTATTCTTTTAATAAAGAACGCTTAGAATTTTCCCGTCCCGTTTAGTTTTCGTTTTGGGTTTTGAGTACTATCTGAACTGAGAATTCGAACATATTGCATTGATTGCAAACCTAATATATCCTTGGATATGTATCTATAATTATCACGGAAGTTCTTCCCTGTTTCCGGTATCCGCACTGCTACGTTATGGGAGTTAATAAATTAGCTAAAATATAACCGATGTAGGAATTAATTTATACCAATTTGAATTATTATGTAACAGATAATGTAAAAGAGATCAATTCTGATAGAGCGAAATGATCTCTTCTCTTTCTTACAAATTATTCCTTATACAAGAGATATTACTAGTCTCTCTCCACTCTCACTATTTACATAATCGATACATCTGTAAAAGATTCAATGCGAGAACTCGTCTTTCTACTAACGCTATAAAGAACTCCTTTCCTATGTGCAGCTAAAACCTAACGGAGTTTTCATGAACAGAATTCCTTTCTCTAAGTACTCCTCACTTGTGGAACTCATTAACGCGAGTTTGCTTTTATAAAAACTACGTGAGCGTTTTCAAGTCGACCACTACCTGCGAGTCGTTCTCAAATCATGATCGTTTCATCCCTCGTTACATTTCCTTCTATATTACTGTTTAGTCATCCCATTAATAATCTCATTATCTCCCATTCTCTAGTGGCTATTGGATTTAGTTAATGCTAGACCATTAGCCTACAAATGTTCAAGGTTTAACATTTACAAAGTGTTAAAATATGGAGCCTACACACATTAATCTACAACAGCTGTGGCCTACGTCAAGTGAAAGTTATTTCACTAAAGTCATATAGCCTGCTGATATCGCAGAATAAAGTACAATGGACGTAGGCGATAGACAACTATTATGAGGATTATTTTTAAACGGGTGCATTTTAAAATTAATAATTAGATACACTTTTAAAAATTAAAACATCAATGCAGTATTTTCCCGCCAAAAATTATTCCCTTTAAATTGCATGTATCATTAATCTTTTAGAAAAGAAAATGCAGCTACCTTTGAGCCAGTTTTATAAATCGCTTAGCAGTTTCTTGGAGAATTGAAAGAGAAATAATAGTCGTCTATCGCCTAACGGTGTCCATTGTACTTTATTCTGTGACGTCAACAGATCACGTAACTTTAATTGAACGGCCTTCTATTTACGGTTCAAGTAGATTAATATGTGTGATAGCTAAAAAATTAAATAATTTTAGAATATGTACTCAGCTGAAAATGTAGTCAGACGTCATAATTTCTTTGTATTTAATACAATAGAACCCCAGTATACGATGGCCCTAGCATACGGTTTTTCAGGTTACGATGTGGAATACTATGTTTTTCTGGCACCTGGTTACTGTGTTTGCCCCGCCTTACGGCGTTTTTTATAATGTTATTTTATTATATACATGTGTATTATATACTGTACTGTGTTTTGTTACTATTTTTAATGCCATATCCCGGGGTTGTACTGTACCAATTTCAAGGGCTTATTTTTAATGTGCGCCTATTGAACTAACAATTTAGTTAAATATTTTATACTTGTCGTAGGCCAGTGATTCTCAACCTTTTTTACCCATGGACCCCTTTTCCTTTTTTGTTTCTTGATGGACCTCCTCCAAACTATTGGTCATAAAACAATATTCTATTTCTTAATAATAGAAATTTGGAGTATTTAATAAACAAATAGTTTATAATTAAGCTTTATTTTTAAATGAAAACTAATTTCATACAAATAAAGTATTCTCCAACAACAACAACAACAACAACAACAAGAATGAAAATTAGTAATAATGATAATACAAATCAAATTATAGTGATAATAATTCTTTTCCAATATCTTGTATTACAATATTACAATGTTTCTGTCATGGTCAAGTCGATGAAGATCAGAGCTTTTCAAGTAATTGAATTCCCTGGAGTATTTATGTACACTGGTTGCAATTTTTGATCAATAGTTAACGTAAAATGTGTAATAAAAAAAAGAGATAGGGATATTTATTCAATGAGATCTCTGTGGTTGATCCTACTCTGCGAGTTTCTTTAAATCTGGTTCCATCGATGTTAATGAGAATCGAATATCATCTCTTTTCACAATATTAAGTCTATTGCGAGCTTTTGATAACAGTTGAAAAACACGACTAAATCCCGATTCAGCAAGATAAGATATTGGTAAAGCAATTACATAGAGCTATGCTTCATCCCAAAGCAAATGGTATTTTATACTAACATCATTTGTCTTTTATGCATTTTATATTCCATGTTTGAATTTTGCACGCATAATTTCATCACTTTGTACTCTTGCAAGGACACGTCTATATCAGCAACATTAACTTCGACAGGAATCGAAACCCAAGTCGGTACAACAATCATGAGTTGATCACTAAATAATGTTTGCATATCTTCATGTATATTTTCAATATATTCACCATATAATGCAAGATTTTCATCTTGCAAATCCCTGCTAAAAAAAAGCCAGGCAAGGAAACCGTTCAAATAAACAACGTCTGATATTATTTTTATGCAGCTGTAGTTTCCTCAGAAAAGCAGCAATAGCACTTTTACTTGATATCCGATCAGAATCTTTTCCTTTCAGCTGTTTATAAAGTGAATTCAATTTTTTAAATATATCTGCTAAGAAAAACACGTAACATTTATTTGAAAGCAGCTGTTCTCCAAGTTGTGTGTTAGCAGGAAAGGAAACAATAGATTCCCAAAGTGTAATGAAACGCTGAAGACAATTCCCCATTGATAGCCATCTCACCTTTGTATGTAATACAAGCCGCTCGAACTCTTCTTCATTTTGTTTACATAATTCATGAAAAGGGCGGTCTCGGGGAAAATTTTAATTTAATTTGCTTAACTACGCATATGACGACAGTAAGGACATCATGCAGGCGTATATTCATTTTCTTTGCAAGTAAATTTTGAGGGTGTATCACGCAGTGAATACAAAATACATTTTTTAAATGTGCAATAAAACTTTTGTATCTGCCTCAGTAGTACAAGCGATTATATTTTTCATTGGAATAATGTTTTCCTGGAAATAAGTAACAACTTCATTAAAAGTTATTCTACATTTTGTGTCTGTCACAAAACTTCTAGCAAAAAACATTTTCTCCATCGCTGTCAAATCTAACATATGATAATAAAATGCCCCTAATTATCTCTTAAAATGGATTCATCGAGTTGAAAGACGAAGTGTTTCACTTGCAAATAGGCTATCAATTGTTTTTCTACATCCTCTGCCATCTCATTTATGCATCGTGACACAAAATAGTTGCTTAAAGGGATGGAATTGGTAATTTTCCTTGCATTTTGTTTCATAATTATAACAGACACTGCCGGGAAATTACTGTTTAACCAACATTATGAGGTTTTTCTGCATTTGCTATTATTTTGCTAATTTCATGCCAGTAAACCACAACACCCGTTATTCACTTTATTATTAAACAATCAAAATACTTTTTTCTAACTTGAAAATCATCAAAAAGTTTTTTTTTAATATTATACCGGTTTACCTTTCTTTTCTGTATGTTTCTTTTCAAAATGGACTTTTAGTTTCAAAAGTTTCATACTACCATTTGGAATTACATCCATACATACAAGGCACATTGGCTCCGTTTCATCATGTGGTGTTGGAATAAATCCGTAAGACAAATATTCAAAGGAGTACTGTCGGCATTTCTTTTAATTAGAGCAGCAATCTGCTGTCAGCAAGAAACACACATACACACACATACACACATATATTCTTATATATATACACACACACATATATATAGCAGCTGTATATATATATATATATATATATATATATATACATGCATACCAGATGTATATATATAATATACATACCAGCTGTATATATATATATATATATATATATATATATATATATATATATATATATATATATAGTAATTTATAAAATATATATGGCGATTACTAAGTAGCTCTACCTACGTATTGAGCGCTTTTGAAGTAAATACTTAAAGTATACGCATAAGTTTATACTTTCGTATATTAATTTTATGTGAGTAAATTAAGTAGTTATATATATATATATGTATATATATATATATATATATATATATATATATATATATAAATTTAAAGGAGATTAGAACAATAGTCTAAAGAGCTGAGTGTATTTTAATGCTATAGTGAAATTACTAGTTTAATTAAAATACAGGAAAGAAAAAGTGCTCGTTGTAATTTAGATATATAATAAGCTCGATAAGTAAATATCCTAGAGCTAATTTAATATTTAGTCATGTGATTGATAATTTAAAATTTAATCTATTTTTTCATATATATGCATGTATATATTTGTGTATGTGTGTATGTATGATATTGTACTTAAACCAAATTTATAATTTAAATTCAAATTTATATTTTACTCTATTTCTTTTCTATCTCTAACCCATATTAATTTTCTTATCAATTTTAAATCCAGACCTTTATTTTAATTTTTTCCAGATACATCTGCCTTACTTTTAATGCTAGGTTTATTTATGGTGTCTTTTAAATTTAATAAAAACCCTTCACAATTTGCTGACGAGGAAACCTTGTTTATTAAAAAACTATATGTAATAATTATTGTCCGTAACTTGATGTCTACCACAATAAAAACACTGTTTTCCGAAACAACAACAAATAATTGGTTTTGTTGTTGTTCCTTCTTATGAAACGGATTTTTAATTTAATTATAATTTGATTTTTAAATTTTAAATTATTAATCACATTACTAAATATATATATATATATATACTAGCATTTCAGCTCGGCGTTGCCCCGGTGTTTGATGGTGTGTGTTGCACAAATAAAAAGTGGTAGTAGAAAGACAGGCTCGAACCCGTACCGCAAAAGGAAAAGGACGGGGAAACCCTGACGTCTTTGCTGTTACGACCACCGCCAAACCGGAAGTAACGTAGGTTTAAATTAAGGCTAGGCAATCAAAAGGAGCGGATAACTTTTGAAAATATCGGCGAAAGAAACGACCCCTCCTTGTAGAAAAGTGCCCAGTAATGTTTTTAGCCAATTTTTTAATATTTGTCGTCTGTAAGATCGAACTTCAAAACCATACTGATCTTGTAAAATTTCGTCGCCTCTGTCGAAAGTTTTAGGCAGACATGAAAACATACATACATACATACACACATTTATATATTGATAACTAAAGATTTTCGACCCAAACCGATTAAAAAGCTTGCTCTTTCTCTGAATACACTTTATGTAAAATTTCAAATGTTTAGACCAGAAAGTTATTTGGTAGAGACCGCGGCGGTCAATTTTTTTTTAATTTGACCCCTATTATGACCCCTTAACATTTATTGTTTGAGACTCAAATCAAGTTATTAAGTTAGATCCATGTCCAAGGAACATATATCTAAAATTTCAAGTGTTTAGACCCAAAATTGTAGGAGGAGTTTGGTAGAGTTATCAAAGGTCAAAGCGTTGAACTTTGACCCCTTAACAGCCAAATTTCTGGCCGAAAGAACAGATTACAATGATTTTCCCAAATCTCAATACCCTGTATATCAAATTTTGAGTCTGTAGACTGAATATTGGCAGAATTATTGCGTAGGGAAATGTACACAGACACACAGAAAGACACACAGACACGTTCACTTTTATAGATATATAGATTGCTATTCATTTTAACAATTTTTTCGACAAACCTAACACATATTTCGAAACACTGATTGAAAAATGTCTATACAAGTTATTCATTATTATTATTATTATTATTATTATTATTATTATTAGGGCCACCATTGACATTTTTAATTTCCTCAAAGCTGATAATTATATCAGATAAGTTCCAAGATATGAATCGATATTTAAAATTTGTTTCAGAACGGAAACATTTTGCCATTTTCCTCTTCAGTCTTTTTATATTTTTATACTGAAAATATTTTTTCATTTTTGACAGCAGAAATTAAAAATAAATACGAAAGAATATTTATACTAGAAATGTTTCATATATCTCTTACCTTTCAACAATGGAGTTCAACGTTAAAATGAAGTGAACTGCTTGGGTCAACTCAGCATTTTAATAGATTTTCTCCTAGAAGAGTTTGACAGATCGAACTATTTATGGAATAAATTCCCTAAGGAGATTAGTATGGGAGAGTGAAGATCAGCCAGACAATATAATAGGAAAAGAATTGACTGCTTGAGGCGCATATTTAAAACCAACTCCTATCACAAGTATTCTTTTTATTGCTTTCAAGGCAATTTTAAGGAATTTTTTTGAAATCTAGAAAATACATTCAAATTCGTTTGAAGGTCTACTTCAGCTTTTTTTACGTCAAACAAAATTACAGTGGAAAATAAATTTTGACTTATAAAAAACCATTATGAGTTGGATTTCTTCATGGACCACGAAAATATCATTGTGGACACATAGAAATGTTGGATGGACCTCTAGAGTATATGTGGATCCCGGTTGAGAACCCCTGTCTTAGACAGATCTTTATTTAACAGATTTCAGAAGATATTTACAAATAGAAGGATTATAAAACCTCACTTGCAGTTCAAACAAATGTTAGCGATAAATACGATATTTATATATGTATACTACATAATTTATGTTTTGTTTTATATTTGCAAATTTGCAAATTCTATTAAAAGATATTCGCAGCAACTTTCCGTTTATATACGTTTTGAGTCTGTTTATCGTAGGTTTCGAGATATATTTCCAATGTTTTCTCGCCTTCATTTTTTTTTTTTAATTTTAAACACGTTTTTGTAGAGTTATATTTTCTTATGGGAGACATTATAGATATTTGCAATAAATCACAGTCGAATAAAGTGGCACACAAAACGAATATTTAAAACGATGCGTGAAACGTTTTAAAGATCAATGTATATACTACTAAAACTATGATGACGTCATTATCACATCACTATGCACACGTTTCAACCGTATATTAATGTCTTGGATGGTGGGAGGAAACGAAAATAGCACAAAAAATAACGAATGATCATAGGACTTGGAGGAGGCTAAGAGAGTAAATAGAAGAGAGGGGGGCAAAAACGAGGAGAGAACGATTGGAGGAAAATAGAGAGAGGGGAAGATATAAGAGAAGAAAGGGGTGGAAATAGAATAGATGTGAAGCGGACAAGAGAGAGAGAGCGAGAAAGAGAGAGAGAGAGGCGGTCTATTATGACATCGCAAGAAATTTTCACAAATTTTTGCGTTTGTTTGAAAGCAGTAACAGCTTTCATGTGTAAGTTTATTTGGAAGCAGTGGCCGCATTTACGGGTTGATTCTTAGTTTGATATGGTTGCTGTTTTAACGAATTAAATTTCTGCAAAAAGGTCACGAAAAAATCCTTATATCTATTCAGCATGAAGTCATCCTTATTGGTCGGAGTCATTCATCAAGCTTGCAATCTTGAAGACTCACCCTCGACACCGATAGCAGTAAAATAAATAGTTGCATACGAAGCCGGGGAAGGTTTGAACATACAAACAAATTGCAGTAGCACACACATACAGAACATCTTAGAACTGCATGCCTGTGGAACTCTGTTCCGTCTGCCTGCTTCCCACCTGACTGCAACTTGGATGTCTTCAAGTCCAATGTTAACAAATTCCTAATGAACCGCCCCCTTAAGTAAACACTTCATCAAATCTCCACACTAACGTACTATACTTGCAATAACCCTTATCCCTGAGTGGCTTCCGGGACTTGATAAGTGGTGACCACCGTGTAAAAAAAAAACATACACACAAAAATAGTGGTGCTATTCATGGTTTTGCGGTTCTGAATCTTATAAATCTTTGCTTGTTTCAGTGACAGAGACAACTAGAAGACAATGCATATTCATGTTGACTTCTCTTACATTTTCATCAAAGTCTTGATAACCAGGTTGCGATCTTAATATCGCTGGGTGTCAGATATATTTGCCATAGTTGGCCCTGTCAGGGGCTGGCATAGCTAATGCTACCATGTTGCCATCGTTCATCTGCCACAGTTAAAAACGTAGGACTTTAGGGTGGGGGGGTGTTAATGATATCTCTATACTAAAGTTCTATTTGGAAGCAAAAGTCACCGTAACTTTAAAGAGATATAGAATTTGCCGTATTGATTTTCAGTATTTACTTTAATGGTGGTCAATGCGTGAAGAGAGGTAAGTAATAAGATATAAAAAATATATTCATGGTAATGGCAATTAAGCTACATAAAGGCTCCTGCGTTTCATTATCGTAGAGAATTGTATGACTAAGCTGCATAAAATTCCTGTTACCGAATGTTTATATATCTGCCTACTTCCCTCCGGACTACAACTTGGTTGTCTTCAAGTCCAATGTTAACAAATTCCTAATGAACCGCCCCCTTAAGTAAACATTTCAGCAAATCTCCTCACTAACGTAATGTACTTGCAATAACCCTTATCCCTGAGTGGCTTCCGGGCCTTGATAAGTGGTGATCACTGTGTAAAAAATATATATATATATATATATGTATATATATATATATATATATATATATACGATAGTTCCTTCAATAAGTTTCCAGACTTTTTTTGTACATGCATTTAACATTGTCATAGAGTCTTGAAAATCCAGTATGTTATAACTATATAATATTTTATGAGATTACTGACTAATTTTTATGATTTCATCTATTGCCGGAATTAGAATACACCCTACTAGTCTGATTGTCACAGCTGGTGAGTTTTGAAAATGTAATCTTGGCCTGAGGATAATTTAGAAGAACGATGCGCAATAAAATTCTGTTTTGAAATTAGACAAATACCACAGAAACTATGGAATACTTCAGACTGCTTTTGGACCTACTTGCATGAATCGAGCATTTTTAAGTGGCATAAGAGATTGAAGGAAGGGAGGGAGTCTGTGAAAGATGATGAGAGGTGTGAGAGAATTAACAAAGTCAGGACATCGAGTTGATTGGCCAAATAAAGAATTTCATGGATAAGAACTGTCGTTTATCTAGAGAGACAATTAGTGCACAGTTTGATGTCAGTGTGGGAACTGTATACACATAATCATCTGGGAGGAACTGAAGATGCGGAAGAGTTATGTGAAGTTTGTCTAAAGAGTGCTCAGAGAAGAAAGACGTTGTCATGACAGCATGGAGATGGTCGAGTTGATTAATTCTTGATGTTTTAGTGACCTGCGATGAAAGCTTGATCTACTGCTATGACCCAGAGACCAAGAGACCTAGTTCCCAGTGGAAGAATGCTGGGTCTCCCAGACCCAAGACGGACAGACAGAACAAATCCACCCAGAAACTTATGATGATTCCTTTTTTTGACAGCATGATCTACGTGTACTAGATTCCGCTGGACAGACAGTCAGCAAGGAATACTATGTTGGGGTTTTAAGATAGTTTAAGAAGAGATTCTATTGGAAGAGACCAACATCTTCAAATAAGGTATGTGGCAGTTCCACCAGAACAATGCATAAGTCCACAACTCCATCCTTGTCACAGACTATTTGTCCAAGATTGGTATCAAGACAGTTCATCACCCTTCCTATGATCCAGACTTTGCTCCCAGTGATTTTTAGTTAATCCCCAAGCCCAAGGAAAACATTAGCGGCTGTCATTATGAGACAATTGAGGAGATGAAAGACGCTGTGACGAGGTTCAATGACACGTTCACACAAGAGGACTTCCATAGAGTCTTCCAAGAGTTGTCATAACGGTACAACAAGTGTATTGAATCCGGAGGAGATTACTGTGAAAAGAGACTAGAGTTTCATGCGAGTACTATCAATAATAGTGGCCATACGAAAAAGTCTGGAAATTTATTGAAGGCACCTTATATATATATATATATATATATATATATATATATATATATATATATACTAGTAGTTCAGCCCAACTTTGCTCGGGCCCTATGTACTGTTCACAACTTTATTCGCATATTTATATATAATTATATATTAGAATGTTGGACTCATGTTCAGGTAACTTACAACTAAAATTTCAAGGGTTTAGACTCAAAATTGACGAAGGAGTATGGTAGAGTCTGCAAAAGTCAACTCTTTCAATTTTGACCTCTTGGCAGCCAAATTTTAGTCCAAAATCTTGCTGCATGTCTGAATACCCTTTATGTAAAATTTCAAATGTTTAAGCCCAAAACTGGCTGAATAGTTTGCTAGAGACCGCAAAGGTCGAATCTTTTGGAACTTTTGCCCCTTGGCAGCTAAATTTTCGGCCAAAACCTGATTAAAAGCTTCCCCTATGTCTGAAGATATTTTATGTAAAATTTCAAATGTTTAGACCAAAAATTGGCTAAGAAGTCAAAACATTTTTTTTAATTCAACCCTCATTTTGACCCCTAAACATGTATTGTTTTGGGCTCAAATCAAGTTTAATAGTTTGATCCATGTCCAAGTAATATACATCTAACATTTCAAGTGTTTAGACCCCAAAATGGCGGAGGAGTTTGGTAGAGTTTTCAAAGGTCAAATCATTGACTCCTTCACAGCCAAATCTTTGGCCGAAAACAGATTAAAATATTTTCCCAAATTTTAATACCCTTTATGTTAAATCTCGAGTCTGTCGACTGAAAATTGACAAAGTATTTTTCTCAAGAAATGTACACACACAGACACACTCACACACATACAATTTCAATATATATATATATAGCGTTTATTCTAGCTAGCTTAATAATATGTTTTTTCCACTCGCTGATTAATGTTTATGTGATGCCTCCTCTACTGTGATTATGTCGAATTAAGAGATGAACTTATGTTAACACATGCGTGCTTAGAGCACCTTTTCTATTTTAGGTATTGCTTTATTTTGGCGTTTTAATAATTATTTTTTCTTTCTAATTTTAGTTACGTCCAATTATTGTTTTTACTGCGACTTACCGGGCATCTAAAAGATGATTCATGTTAAACGCGATGCAATTCTGTGTTACAGCATATAAATATCCAACAGCGAAGAAATGCTCGCCTATCACCGAAAAGTAGTCATTGCCGCTTATCCGTCCTAGATGAGTAAGTTATTCAACTAATTTTTAGTAAACATGGACAAAATTTGTATTAAAGGTTATACTAGTAATAGTAATAATAGTAGTAGTATCATTATTTTATTCGTCTTATAATGCAAGATTTGCAGGGGATTAGGATCTTTCTGAAATGGTCTATTCGTGACACGGACTTGTCTCCATGCATCCAAACCTTATGTGATATTCGAGATTCAGCCTATTTATTGTGAATTACCATCCTTGCATGATGAAAATCACTTGCTTACTATGTTAGCCTGTTCATATGTATGAGCATAGATTGAATCAAGGGATCTAGAGAACTAAACTTTAGATACAATCCCTTTATTCTTTACTGGTATTTGTAGTAGCTATGTCAACAATCGACAAACGAATTCTTCGGCAGAAAGAAAATCGCAGATTTAAAGGCGGACATACTAGATAGCATAAAAAGTGAATGGAGAATCGCAAGAGTGTAAAATGTGCAGTATAACATTATAAACCACTTGCGTAAACGAATCAACTCATAAGCAGAGTTTTGCTCTCAATCTTGTGGCGAAGATGCCCAAAATGTGTACATTAACAGACAAGTAGATGCGTAGATGATACATCCACTATATGAAAGAGTTTTCATACCAAATTTAGCATAATTCTGTGGAGTAGTTTGAGAGTTTAGACGTGATCAACAGGCCAATAGACAGACAGATGTAATGCTTATGTTTTCGTATTGGTTTGAAATGTACAATATTGGAAATTTGTGTCTGATTTTCATACTTGATAGTTGTCAATAGTGATGATGCAAAACAGAACGGGATGAGTTGAAAATAGTTGAGAATAATCGATAATCACGTATGGAATTATCGATGTCATTTCTGGCTTGTATAGATTTTATCTGTCTTGATTCAATCTCGATTCTTTTATGTCTTCGGCATTTCGCTGTTTCTGGATTCCTCTTTTTTTTCCTGACTCGCGTCTTTAAACATTATAGAAAGGAATCGTTTTTACTTCATCTACGTAACTGTAAACTCTGTTATTCATTACGAAGAATTTATATGTGAAAGAAGAATGCCTTTTCCAAGGAAAGGCATGAATAGATACTATTTTCACTTGTAGTCAAACGATAGCAACAACAGCAGCAGTGTGGTGGTGGTGGTGGTGGTGGTGACTAAGTTGTTAACGACACGGACTAAATATCTGGATGTCCCAAGTACCAATCCAGTTCGGTCTACAGAAACGCTTTCACTTAGGAGTGCTGCCAACCCTCATATTATCTTACGTACACGTTCTAGAAAGAATTCTAAATATAAAAATATCAGGGAAACAAATGCCAACAATAATCACAAAATGACAAAATAACAGCAACAACACGGCCATAAAATCGCACAACTTATCAACGCTACAGAGATGTAGCAACGGGTGATGTCAGAGCTATGCATGTCAGTATAGCAGGGAAGCAAAAAACCAGAAGGGAATTTGAAACTCTAGCTGTTCAAGAAAAAAACTAATAAAGTAGATGGCTTTCCGGCATCTAAGGATCTCTACGGTGAAGAATTGGGATTTTGCTGCTAGTTGGGTTAATCTAGAGTATGTACGTCGAAGAGATAGAAGTGCTACGAGTTCGTCGGAGCACCTTCTATAAAAATAGTTGTTAAATGACTCAGGGATGCAACATTGCGACGATGGAAGAGGGGTTGGAGTTTGATTGATAGTTCGAGACTTATTAGGCTGAATATTCTTATTTTTTTTTTAGACTCTCCCTGTCTAAGAGGGAAAGACTAGTAACAGAATCACTAGAACAAATGTGGCAGCAATACTCCATGCATCGATGGCTTGTGGCTTTGTAGAGACATAGGATACTGTCAGGTGTGAGTATTTTTCTAGCGCGATAGAAAATAACACCTTCTTAGAACCAATTTGGTAATGTCCTTCATGTATTTTTCAATTCATGTTTTTTTACCTGGAAGTCACCACTTATCAAGGCCGAAGGCCACCCGAGGATAAGGGTTAATGAATGTAAGGTGGTAGTGTAGTAATCGTTAATAGTGTAAATTGGGTAGAATTTGATTATTTATCGCAAATTCCATGAATAAACTTTTTTTCTATAATTGTCCATCTGCAGAACTCTCTACTGCGGGTCTGACTTACAGTTAACTATAATATGGTTGCCTTCAAGTCCAATTGAGCTGCTCTTGTTGATCTGTCCCCTTAAATAATCAAATTATACCCAATTTCCACCACAACCGATCACTAAACCATTGTCTCGCCAACCACCTTACACTAATTAACCCTTATCCTCGATTGGTCTTCGGGCCTTGATTGTAAATTTTTTTAACGTCTTTTTTAACTAAAAATGTCTGCTATCCCCTAAAACAAACTAACTAACGCAAATATTAGCTGATGCTACAATTTCTTTAAATGAGATATCCATTTCTTACCCAATCGTAACTTCCATTCTCTACTCTATCCTTATTTCCATAGAAATTCATCTAAGCTCATATCTCCGGTTCCCTCCTGTAAGTTATTCACTAAAAGAACTCTTCCTACTACAAAAACTGCAAATAATTTTCTTTTCTTCCTCTGTGGGTCTAATGTCGCGCGGATTTTCCATTAACAGGTTTTCTATCCAAGCACCTCACCTCCCCTTAGGAACACATTAGCACAGAACTGTTTCCCTGTTCCCTACAACGTGATCGTGTGCAAGTCCAATGTAAGCAAATATGTATCAGAAATCGTCCACATGAGTAATGAAACTTTTTTCATCCCATTTACAACTAGTAGGGTGACCCGATGTTGCTCGGGATTCAATGATGATGAACAAATATTTCCCCCATCCACATATTATTTTAATCGAAACAGGTGAAATCGCCCATTTTTAAATCAAATAGATTGATTGCCTGCTCTAGTTGAGGAGCTATCGCAGTGCACAAGGAAGAAGCTTCATATGCCTTCCCACAGTGACTTAGTCTACCATACATTAGAGTCTACATTGCTCTGTAGAGAACCTACTGTTAATTTTATAACATTATTTTTGTATATAACGGCTTGAGTTTAAGTTTAAAATGAAAAAAAAAGCAAGTATCATGATTTAATTGTGCTTTAAACAGAAACATTCATTTCGAACGCACCCATGTCATACCAAAGAACCTACTGTTGATTTTATATGGTGGGCCTTTCTGAGTGTGTGGAAATAAAACTTTTCAAATGCACTTGTGATGTTAGACTGTATAAGAATGTTAACTTTGGCCAAATTCGCCTGTTCCTTCTTTCATTTGATGTGTTTTTTATTTTCGATTATCGATACTTATCGAAGACATTCCGATACAAAACCTATCTAAAAACACTACCAGATGTGAAATTTCATAATCATCCCAGCCGTTTCGGAGTTCATAGGTAACGGATTCACACACAGACACAAAGACCATTTTAGAGAATAGTTGAGATAGAAGTGGCCTGCGCGGAAACTAATACATTTAATTAAACGGGCAAATTTAACATCGCTTTTGTAGTTCCAAATAAATAATTACTTAACTTTCAAAATATCCCTCGAAATTAAATGTCTGGAAGGTTTTGACAGGTTATTAATTTCCAGCCATTCAAATGTAAAGAAATAGGTTGCTGTATAGCAAAGTAATGAAATTATTTCAATTAAAGACACAGTTATCTATATATAAATTAATTTTTCTTAATATTTACGGCGTGTCTACGTGTTTTTAAATGTTTCTTGCTTCTACATGACTCACATTTTTAATATTTAGAGATGAGGATTGATAAGTTCTACTATTTATTTGCACAATCTTTCACTAAATCTATACCTTCATGCATACATGCACACATATGCACACATATATATATATATATATGTGTATATATATATATATATATATATATATATATATATATATTGATTGGTATAATAATTAGCGATTGATTTAGCGCTACGAAACATATACTGTCAATAATTGTAAATGTCAACTGAATTAAAGGAATAAATTATAAGATGGTCAACATCATGAATTTTGGAATATAGTTTTTGTCATTTATTCACTGTATTGCTCTGTAATTACATTGAGCTTCTTAAATAAGGATTGGTATATATCATAAGAAAATATATTTCTACCGATATATATATATATATATATATATATATATATATATATATATATATATATATATATATATATATATGGTAAGGTGATTGATAATTTATAATTCAAAATTAAAATTAAAAATTAAAATCGTTTCATAAGAAGGAGCAAAACAAAGCCAATAAATTGTACGATCGTTTCGGAAACGATGTTTTTATTGTGACAGACACTGAATCAAGGACAATAATTTCAACATATAGTTTTTTTATGAAAATAAAGTCTCCTCATCAGCAAAATATTGGGTGTTTTTTTAAATAAAAGACACCATAAATAAACCTAGCATTTTAGTAGTGCAGATGAATCTGGAAAATATCAAAATATAAGGAAAAATAATTAATTAATGCTGTAGATAAGTAAAGTAATATTGGTTAATAATAAAAGTTAAAATAAAATTATATAGTTGTGTTTAGAGTAAACGTTAGAATAAAATTACAAATCTGGGTTTAGATTATGTATAATGTTATAATAAGATGCTATTAAGAGAATTTCAACAAATATAAGTATGTATGTATATATATATATATATATATATATATATATATATATATATTACCTTAAAATGGTTTGTCCTTTGAAAGCCGTAATAATTCTCAGAGCAATTCATTTATATGTTGTCTGTAGCTTATACATGCTCTAACTGCTTAATTTCAAATTGAAACGCCAAAAGGGAAGTTCCTAACGGCTAGCTTATTTCATACTCGCTTAATTTACGTTTAAATAAAAATATAACTAGTCAAAATGAAGGGAGATAATCTTGTTTTGTCTTGTAATATGGTCAAAGGGGGATAATTCGTCCTTATGCTGTTTTTTCGTATAGAATAAGATAATTTTATTGAGTAAATTTAGTAATATTATAATTGTTTTATTTATTTATTTATTTTATTTATTTATTTATTTGTTGGAATTAATAAAATTAGTGACCTTAAATTTGAATAGAGATTTAACATTAAAATTTGAAATTAGTAACCTTAAATTTGAATACAGATTTAACTAACCTTAAATTTAAAATTAATAACCTTAAATTTGAATAGAGATTTAACTAAGATACAGAATAATGGTAAGTTTGTTAATAAGAATGATGATCCACATTAGTAAAGATATTCTATTACAATATCTAGGATATATTATCACTAAGAAAATTTTATGAGTAATGGTGGTTTATATTTGCTAAGAATCTTGAGGGTTTCAAATCTGCAAAGACTACAGTATCTGCTTCCCGGGGTATACGGTTTATATGATCCTACTATTTCCCATTTTAGATTGAATGAAATATTCTTATCATTGAGTTGCCAAACATGTTTAGATAAGGAGGTTTGGTTCTTGAGGGAGGGTTTTTTAAAAGAGTGCTTATGGGTTGAAATCCTATGTTTAATAAGACCAGATGTGGAGCCGAGGTATATTGCGTTTTGTATAATGTATTTATTGTCAGGTCGATTTGGGGCGGCATTGGTCTGAACTTTGTTGGATTGTATTTGATAGGTAGATTGGTTGTTTGATCGTGTGGTCGAGCTATGATTGTCATTAACATCATTTAAATTTGTGGTTTGTGATACCGTGCAGCTATAAACTACAATTTTTATTTTGCATGTACCTTGTAGATGGCATCTATTTTTTCTTCTGCAGTTACAGCCTGCTATATTTTCTGTATCCGTGTTTTGTTTCTTATTTATTTTATTATTGTTCGAACTAATTATCTTTTGATGTATGTTTGGCATAGTTGAGTACGATACTTTGATCGTGTTCTTATTGAAGATTTTATTGTATCTATGAGGGGCTTTAAAGTTTTTGTCTAATATTTTAAAGAATCCCATTGGCTATGTTTGTCTTCAGATTTTTGGAGTAAGGAGGGTTGAACCATAGGATGTCTCTATGCCTGTTTTTATGCTTACGGATTTTAGTTTGTTGTTTATTTGTGTTGGTGGCTAATACTTGTGGTTCGATTTTGATTTGTTTTGCATTTTGGTCATTTTTTGTTATTCGTCCGCTGGATGACATGGCCATATTATATGTTATTATGCTTTTTGTATGTTTATTTTCAATGTAGTTTTTGTTTCTATCGTTTTTATTTAGGAATTAGATTTGTGATTTGTATCCTGAGTTTTAAAGGGCTTCATTATAGTATTTTTAGTTTGTCTTAAATATAGATTTTTAGAGGATAGTCTCGAAATTCTTAGAGAGACATTGGAGAATATTGATTTCAATATTGATTTAGGGTGGTTTGATTCGTTATGGACGTATAGCACAGATTGGTTGGGTTTATAGTAGGGTTCAAAAGTAGAGTTTTTAAGAGGTAAGGTTATGTCTAAGAAATTAATTATTTTTCTATAAGACCATAATTTTTAAATAATTTATGTAAGGATTTAGTTGCTTTTTCGTCATTTATATTTGTGGAGTTTATTACGAAAAGTGCATCATCTCTGTATAAGCCTCCCTTAACTTCGAATTGTTCGTGGAGTATAGAATGAATTCATGTAAAAGGAAAAGGCTGACCAGATCGGTGACCTGAGCAGTGTCTGCCGAGCTCATTAAAACGTTATTTCTGGTCCAATACTTGTTATGAAATGTTATTAACGATTTTCTAGCTAGTAGTATTAGTTTAATTTCGTCTTGGGTTATATTGGTTATTTTTCGTGCCATAATTAGAGATTTGTTTAGAAGAATCTGCGATATTGATTGGTAATATGATTCAATGTCAAAAGAAAGAAATTTAAGATTATTTTTATTTTGTATGTTAGAAAACCAATCGATTACCTTGGTAGAAGATTGCTATAGTATATTTTTTGTTGATTCAATTTTGGGGATGATTCTATCTAGTATGTTTTTACTAACTAATCGTATATCAGATTTTGATGGGCAGATGAGTCTAATAGAAGGGTCTATATTAAAGCCCTGTTTGTGGTCTTTCAAAGTAAACCTGGTGCTGATATTTCTGTGTATTTGTCTATTTCAAGTTTAGTTAGAATATTTTTGCCTCATTATTTATTCTATTTAATGCTGATTTGTTTACTGCTTTGTAGTTTTTGGTAAGTTCCTTATATATTAGATTTTTGTATTGGATATAGTCCATTGTGTAAAAATTTCCAGTTTTATCTGCCGGTACTATCAGTTTATTTTGGTGGCTTTTTGAAATAGATTTCGAAAATTTATTTATTTTTTAAAGGGTTGGTGTGAGATTTTATTTTTAATTTAATATTTTTAATCAGGTTAATCAAATCATTTTCAAATTCCTCAGTTTCCTAGTTCTTTTTAGGGTTCTTATATGTTTTTAGTTTGTAGTATTTTGCAGCTTTGCTTTGTTCGTTGTCCTCTCTGATGTTGTTCTTTTTCCATTTCTTTGAGTTGAAGGTTCACTGGTTCATTAGTTTCATTTTGGTGTTTATCAAAATGGTAAGCTTTCCATCTCAAGTTCCTTATGAATACATTTATACTTCCAATTAAGCTGGTTATAAAGGTGTTTATTTGAAAGTATGGGGATACATTTGGTTGATAATTGTAATTCCTCCTTATGAAACATATCTGCTATTATGTAGGGAAACTCAACCGGTTATATAGAGTTATTAATTTAAAGGGGTCGGAGCAATTTTCTATAGAGCAGAGTGTATTTTAATGTTATGTAGCAGAAGTAGCAATAACTAAAATGAGGGGAAAAAGAGCTTACCTCGGGTACGTCTGTTGTGTCACCGGTTGGGGGGAAAAGAGAATTCCAAGATGGCGTCCAGGGGTTTTTATTAGCGTTTACCCCATGCAACTCTCGAAAAATCACGTTTCTTTCTCATGTGATTATGCAAATGGATAATTCCCGGCCACTATGAAAGCAGGAGGCTAGAGACGAGTCGGCAGTGTCCTGCAAACTGTGTGTGTGGGTGTTTCTGGCGATTGGAGTGTGTCTTCTTTTACCACGGTTATCACGGACAGGAATTCCCTCTCTTCTGGAGGTGGGCGATATTGACTATTTTGAAGTTGTACTGTTGCTGACAGAACATTTATTTTTTTTTGCCTACTACATTTTTGTTTCATGTTATAGTAAAAATACTAATTTAATTAAAATACAGAATAACGCTCGTTGAAAAGCCGATGTATCAAAACTCAATAGGCAAATATCATAGAGTTACTTTTATATTTGGTAAGGTGATTGATAATTTATAATTCAAAATTAAAATTAAAAATTAAAACAGCCGTTTCATAAGAAGGAGCACAACAAAGCCAATAAATTGTACGATCGTTTCGGAAACGATGTTTTTATTTTGACAGACATTGAGTCAAGGACAATAATTTTAGCATATAGTTTTATGAAAACGAAGTCTCCTCATCAGCAAAGTATTGTGTGGGTTTTTTAAACATACATAAATATTAGAGTAAATACATTAAAACTGTAAGTTGAAATTTACAATCAAAATTTATTGTTCGACTGAATATTCCAAAAAACAATTTACGAAGTCCTTATTCCGCGGAGTTTCAAAGAGTGCTATTCTTGCTATCCTTGTCATCAGATGACAGAAAGAGATCAGCAAATTTTATTTGTAGCAATGCTAGAATTTGCTGGTTACGGTATTTAATGAAACCGTAATTGATTATAGTAATAAATTGCAAAGATGTACATATCCTTTAAAAACAACGAGTCAAAGAATGTAGGAAATGTAAAAACTAATAAAAATACACCGGGCATAACATTGCAGCTTGCATGACGGTTCTTTCAAAGGTAATCCGAAAGGAAAAATAATTCTTTAGAAAGAATCAAATCCAAATTTAAATCCAGTTGAATATAATTAGTCTGGTTGGAAAATTTTATGCGCAGCTGAAAATATGTTGATTCCAGTTGACTATATTCGAGAAATAAGATGGTCAGAAAATCAACACATTTTATTTAGAGCACAATTGAAGCATGATACTTAACTTTTGAATTTAAAACTTTAATTCAAGCCGTTATATAAAATAATTTCATGAAATGAACAGCAGGTTCTCTGCAGTGCAATGTAGATAATATATAGTAGACTAAGTCACTGTGGGAGAGGCATATAAAACTTCACTTCCGATGCATAGTTGTCGGTCCCCGACTACTAGAACCGGCAATCAATTGATTTATTTTAAAGTTATGCGATTTTATCGATTTTGATGACAATAAATATATTAAACAGGAGGCCAAATTTTGAAAATTCACGGTAGGAAGTACGGAATCTTAGGTGATTAAAATGACTGTTACTAAACATATTTCATTGATTCGGGCCTTATTATTGTTTGTATCCCCCCAAAAAAATAAAATGGCCACAAAATCAAAAAGTCATTTTTGTTAAAACCTTTTATTTTATTCACTTATACTTAATCTACGCACCAAGAATTTGCTTATGTGACGAATGTCATATCAAATAGGTAGTCATTTTTTAAAGTGCCTGCGAAATATCATGTAAAATGTAGGAATACCACGACAGACACTACATGCAGCATGAACACATCGGATTAGCTAAGCTAATACCATATAGGGTAGAGTAATGTGCTAATTTGCACAATTTCTAATTGTTCTTTTTCTACGACAGTATGTGCTGAGCTGAGCTAAGCTGAACTGCAACATAGAGTCGAGCGTGAGCAGTCAAAGATATAAGAGGTTAATTCATCAGGTGACTCGGTTTAACTTGTCCATCACGCTGGCCACTGTGCCAGCTATGACCAGATTCGTAGACTAGACAAAACTCTTGGAGTTCACAATCTGCAAAAGTTTGCAGATTGTGACAACACATCTATTCCTTCAAATGTGTTACTGGACAAGTTCTGTCAGTAGGCTGCTGACAATATTGACATTACTGAAGAAACGTTGGATGGAAAGGGAACATTTCATGCTACACACGTGGTCATGTACCAGAGAAGACTACACAAAATAAACCGCAGGATGTTCTGCCTCTTAGAAAATTTAAGTCCTCTGGAACCCGCGACGAGCCAAAATTCACAGCCACATTGAACAAAACGTTGTTTACCCCAGATGACAAAGTTTCTGCTCAAGATACGGCTTGGTTTCTTTCTCGTATCCATGGATCGAATAGTGATGATGTTCCTGCGTGGACAGGATTCAACCAACTCACAACTCACAAACATGAGCTCTGCATTAACGGGTTTTTGACTCTACTTAATGCAGAGCTCACGAAGACAACACACTTTGGGCAGTTATGATGCGATGCTTGAGCATTTTTATCATTATAAATCCTGGTCAACCTACTGTCATCGCTTGGATTAACAGTTGTATTGCAAAGCTAAGGCAATACAGTGGGCGAACAGTGATGAATGCAAAACAATATTCGTACGACTTGGGAGCTTCCACATTGCCAAAAACTTCATGTGTGTCATTGGAAATTACTTTGCAGACTCTGGTCTCCTTGAACTAGACTTAAAATCCTCTGGCCAACATTCATAGAATGGGCAAAGGACCACCAAGTAGACAAAGATGCCCTCAAAACATTTTCAGTCCACGTCATAGAATCTTTGGAGGTACACGTTGAGCGAGATGTGATCAACAACAACGTCAAAGCACTGGAGGATACACTTGTTCAGTTCAGAATCATTAAATTGTTGGGAGACTTCTACGAGACACAACCACCGACTTCCAGATTTTGGGTGACGTACATCAAAATGGTTTCCCATCTTACTGCAGTTCCTGCATGCAGAGGGAACCGGAGACTGGAGCCTGCATAAATCGTCCTTTGCTACAATGTTACCCTGGTTTACTCAATATGACCACGTCAATTACACTCGCTGAGAAGCCGTGTACCTTGCTGATTGCATGATCCTGGAAACAATCCACTCTGACGTCCATCAAGAGTTCATGAATGGAACCTTGGTTAAGACAACAAACAACATATTCAATCAGCTGTCTACGGATCAAGCCTTGGAGAACGTCAAAAAAGTTGGCAAAGTTGCAGGTCTCCTTGTAGGAATAACAAAATCAGAAAGATCAAGATATCAGTGGGGTCTCACATTCAATAAGCGAAGCAGAATCGTCTATGACAGGAGTCGGCAACCTTTTGCTAATTATGTGCCGACTTAGGGTTTCAAATTATTCAGTGTGCCAACATTCATATTTTATAGCAATCAAGGTCAGTATACTTTATTTTATAAAACATACAATAATATCAAAGTTTATAAATAATGTGAAAAAAACAGTTTCTTAAAAGTTTTTGCAAAGTTTTTATTATTAATGAGGACCTTGCCCTGGCATGGTCTTTGCCAATTCCTCAATGTCGGGAACATACTTCGTAACTTTGAGCTTTACACAATTTCCTGAATGTTCAGGCGTTAGACGACTTCGATGTGGAGACAACACTGCTTTCATGTGAGAGACAATCTGCTCACAAGAATAAGTTGAACCAAAAGCTGAGAGAAGTGCAAAAGAAATTTTCTTCAAACAGATGAATGAGCTTGAGAGTTCAAAATAGCACCAGACTTTTCTAAATTTTCATCTCCCAGAGATTTTCTTAGTTCAGCAAATTTTAATATCCATATTTCTGAAGACCTAAAATCAACCTGTTGCATTTTAAAATCATCAATGTCCATTCAGCTAAATAGTTTCAGTTAGGCATTTGTCAAATCAAGAATGTCAGGCTTAATAAGATATGAAAATAAGGATTCATGAATGTAGAAGTTCTGGCTTCGTTTCTCAAATTCTGCTTTGAGTGCTTCAACGTAATCCTAGAGCTCATCTATGTTCACTTCAAATAGATTTGCATGATTTTTCAAATTTGGAGAGTACTTAAATGCTTTGATGTTGATGTCACGGGTAAAAATGTCAAGTTTCATTGGAAATGCTTTCCAATAGCTGAAAAGATCAAGGGCTGTTTGACCTTGTCCTTGTAATTTCAAATTAAGCTCATTTAAATGTGTGTTTATGACGGTCATAAACATTAACTTTAACAACCAGCTTTCATCATTCAGTTGAAGAAAATTGTTTCTGTTTTTATCAAGAAACTCCCTAATAGCCTCAAGACAAGAAACGAATCTAGCTAAAACTTTGCCTCGACTAAGCCAGCGAACATTGCTGTATAACAGAGGATCTTCATATTCACACTCAATTTTTTGTAGAAGAGATTTGAATTGCCTGTGAACCAATGAAGAGTGAGAAATAAGAAAGTTGATTATCTGAACAACAGTTTTCATCACAGACACCAAATTAAAAGTTGGGGTCTTTGCACATAAGCCCTCCTGATGTATAATACAATGGAAACTTAACAGTTTGCGTCCAACATGATTTTCAAGAAGTTTTACAAATCCTTTCTTCTTGCCAATCATTGCAACAGCACCATCGGTTGTTACGCAAAATAATTTGTTCAATTCAATGTCCTGTTTAGAAAAATAACCAGTAAATGCACACAAAATATCTTCTGCTTTGGTTGTATCATGAAGGGGTAATAAACAACACAACTCTTCATAAATGTGGTTGTTCTCATGATATCTTGTAACCACAGCTAGGCGAGACGCATCGTTTACATCTGTGCTGTCATCAAAGACGACACTAAATACGTGGGATTGCTTTAATCCAGTTGTTTGTTTAGTTGTTACATTTTCAGCCAAGTCAGATATGCGCCTCTCAACTGATCTTGCAGAATCTGGTATTTCTCTAATTCGATAGAGTATAACGTCTTTATTTTGTAAATCACGAAACAAAACTTCAGCACCGCTCAAAAAAGTTTCTTTGATGTATTCACCATCTGTAAAAGGTTTGCTATTCAAAGCCACACACTGAGCTATTTTGTAACTACATTCAGTATCTTTCCTCTTCATTCCAACAGCTTGGCTCAAAATTCCAGTTTGTTTTTTGAAACCAGAAATAGTTTGTTTTTTTGTTTTTTTTTGACTACTTCACGTTTCTCCTCTGAGGTTTTAAACTTCGATTGATGTTTGATTTGAAATTGCCTTTGTACACTAAATGTGCGACACACAACAATTTCGCAGCAGAAAGCACAAACAGCACGATCCTTTTGTTCCACAAATCCATATTCTTTTGTCCAGTTGTCTTGAAATGGGCGATGATCAAGTTTTCTTTTCTTTTCGGTCATAACTAATACCAGGGGTATTCTGAAAATATAAATAGGCCTAATTACACAAGCGTCAATCATGATATATAAAATACTAACCAAATTAACCAAAATAACCTCTTGGATCTTCCGACCACTCTGTTGTATCAATTAAGATAAAAATGAAATGTAATAAGTCCCCAGACGTACCTCTCCATCGTACAGTATATCGATACACTAAGGCTGACTGGGATAGCTTCAGTACATTTATATCTGATCTACCTCTGCATTCCATATTTAAAAAGGATGTGTCCTCTATAGTATTAGACCTGACGGAATGGTTAATTGTAGGTATTGATCGTTTCATACCCTCGAAAAAGTTTCAGCAAAAACCTAACAGCCAGCCATGGTTCTCTCCAGAATGTGCTGCTGCCATTGCGCACAGAAATCACTTTTTCCACTGTTTCCAACGTAATAGATGTATGGAAACTAAAGCCGCTTTCAGGACTGCCAGCAACCATTGTAAGAAAGTAAGAAAGAGCGCAACATGGTTGTATGCTCAATCTGTTAAGTCCAAAGTAGCTGAGCAGCGGCTTGGTTCCCACCAGTTTTGGCAAATAGCAAACAGAATTCTGAACAGAACCGTGTGCTCCATCCCAACTATCATCAATGGACCTGAGGTAATCTCGTCAGCATCAGACAAAGCCAAACTCTTTGTCAAGAACTTTGCAGCTAACTCTACCTTTTGCGATCAAGGCCGCCAACCCCCAATATTTCCTCCTGTATCTGAAAACACACTATGTGATATACATATATCTGTACGTGATGTTGCCAAGCTAATCAAAAACCTTGATTCCAGTAAAGCAACTGGCCCTGACGGTATTCCAATTATAGTACTCAAAAAACTTCAACCTGAACTAGCGCCCATACTTACAAAACTATTTAAACGTTGTCTTAAGGAGAATAGTTTCCCATCTCCCTGGAAAATTTCATCAGTATGCCTTGTATTTAAGAATTCAGGTGATCGCTCATCCCCCTCTCAGTACAGGCCAATAAGTCTCCTGTGTGTCATGAGTAAGTTGCTGGAATCTGTGTTAAATACAGAAGTAATCAACTATCTCAACAAAAATAACCTTCTTAGTGACACTCAATATGGTTTCTGTTCTGCTAGATCTACAGCAGATGTGCTTACAGCTATATCTCATAGGATTAGCAAATCTCTCGACGGAGGCAACCTTTCTAGGGCAATTGCTCTTGACATATCTAAGGCCTTTGATAGGGTATGGCATAAAGGTTTACTTCATAAGATCTCTAGCTATGGTATAGCTGGAAATGTCTTCTCAATTATTAAATCATTTCTTTCTGATAGGTTCATAAGAGTAGTAGTTGAGGGGCAAAAATCAGAAGCTCACAGTATTAATGCCGGTGTCCCTCAGGGGTCCATCCTGGGCCCAACTCTTTTCCTGATCTACATTAATGATCTTCCAAATCACATCCTTACATCATTTGTAGACATTTATGCTGACGACACTACCATTTATGGTAGCACGTCTAAGACAGTAAACGACCAAGTTCTCTCCAATTCTCTCTCCTCTGATCTTGAGCATGTAGTACAATGGGGAAAGGAGTGGCTGGTTACTTTTAATGCATCTAAAAACAAGCTTCTCTCTTTACATCACCAACATTCTGATCCCCACCTGGGATCAATTGAAATAAATGGCTCTCGTCTTCAGGAGGCCTCAAGTTTTGACAAGCTTCTGGGCTTGACCATTACTCCTGATCTTAAATGGAACACGTACATCAAATCTTTTGCCAAGGCCGCTGGAAAAATGGTGGGATCTTTCTATCGATCCAGTAGATATCTCACTGCTGATGCAATTCTCTATTTATATAAGAGCCAGGTACGTCCAAGGATGGAATACTGTTGCCACATCTGGGCAGGAGCTGCTAGAAAGGACTTGTCCTGCCTTGATAGAGTTCAAAATAGACTTCGTAGCCTCTTAGGAGATGTCCTTTTCTCTTCCTTGCAACCTCTATCTCACAGAAGAGATGTTGCGAGTTTGTCTCTGATGTATCGTTATTTTCATGGAAAGTGTTCGACTGAGCTTCAATCTATGGTCCCCCTCGCAAAACTTTCACAAGAAACGCTCGTCTCGCTGTAAACACTATCAATAATCCCCCCACTCTTTATCTGTGCCTAAACCTAAACGTAGATTCCATGAACAAAGCTTTTTTATTAGAACTGCACGCCTGTGGAATTGTCTTCCGTTTTCCTGCTTTCCGGCTGACTACAATATGGTTGTCTTCAAGTCTAACGTAAATAAGTTCTTGATGAGCCGTTCCATATAAATTATCGAATTTAACAAATTTTCATTACTAATGATTATTATATTGTCCAATTTCTACTGTACACTCTTTAACCCTTATCCTTGAGTGGCCTCTTGGCCTTGATAATGTGTTGATACCTATGAAAAAAAAAAGAAAAAGTCCAATGTGAACAAGTTCTAATTGAATCGTCCCCTAAGTAATCCAAGTTACAAAATTCCCACTGTTTACTATGCTAAAATCACAATGACTAATGTATACCTATTAACCCTTATCCTTGAGTGGCTCTGGGCCTTGATAAGTGGTGACATCCATGTAAAAAAAAAATTATCCTCACCGCTGGTGTGGGAAAACCATGATACATTTTAATAAGATTTTTCATCCGCATATTCCCCCAATCATACCATTTTGTTTAATATATAGATTATGGATATTGTTCATCTCTAATACCAGTTACGAGCTTGAAAATTAAAAGTACACTTTGAAGAATTTAAAAGGCAATTATACCCAATCTTGTATTCATATTCTGACCACTGAACAATTCTGTAACTCTAATAATTAACACAAACTAAAAAACCTATTATCGCCGCCTGCTGATGCACGGTATTTCGCAGCTTAACAATGAATGAATCGACTATCGTCTGCAACTCAAATGACTACGTCATCGAAGCCTGTGTGACGCCAGTTCTCCTTTCTCACGGTTTCATTGGCCCCGACAGCGCGCGTAGAATCAATTTTTCTTCTCCCTTTTGCTCTCGCCCATAGAATTGAATTTTGTTTAAGTTATTCTCATAATAGGCGATCTAATTCTATATTCTCGGCTATATCGGAGCTTGGGAGCTGGGGGGGTCGGCGTGCCATTGAAAATTGCTTTTGTGACAAGCGTGCCCTAGGTTGCCGACCCCTGGTCTATAAGACAAACGTTATGCTGGACATGCAGATGAAGACTACAGTCCTTCATATGTGAAAGAAGCTGGACCCTCAATAATAAAACGGGACATGCATATTGTTCAGAAAATTGTCGATTAATTGAAGCGATATGGAATCTTTGAACACAAAACCCCGAGTGTTGTTTCTCTGGTCACTCCAGATGTAGCTTCACTTCAAATTACAGAATTTCTTCTAACAGCACATGGACAAGGACAAGAGAAATCGCGGGAATTTGTGGCTAGAGAACTTCCTCTGCAGGCTGTATTCCAACAATGAAAATGACACAAACATTACTAATGTGCGTTTTAAAATGTTCCTCAAGAGTTCGAAAAATCTAAAGAGGTTACCACAAACTCGGTCTTCCTTGAATATGCACATTAAGCGAGCACATCATCAGTGCAAAATTGGACTCTCTTTACTGATCGCACGGTCATACATATTTCCCTGGTTGGAAGTGGATGGAACCAGAACAGCACAACTAGAAATATACCCCCCCATCTGATGAGCGATGAACCATTACCAGAGGTTTGTCTCAAACTCAGATAATGTCAGTGCAAGAACTGTGAATCTCAAAGATGCAGTTATCGTGTGACAGAACTGAGATGCACCGCCGGTTGTGATTGTTCTGAGTGAACTTATCGAAATCATTTGAACTGTGCCCATGATGACTCAGACTAGATGATATTTTCAACCCTTTTTTTGTTATCGTAGCATGAGAACATCTTCAAAATTTCATAATATCATCATAAATAAAAAGATCGATGATTTTGTTATAATTTAGCGTTTTTAAAATTGTGTTCATTTTTTATTTGGTTACAAAGTAATAATAAAAGCATATTAAATGTATAAAAAAATATGGCAATCTATCTGAACTAAGTTCGCCATGCATCACATGTAATAATAGTTCAACTACAGCAAATTTCAAGCTGTGTTATTCTTGTATATAATAAAAAGTCGCAGTTTCCCCCCTCTGGACCAATATACCATAGGTTCATGACAACGGAGGCCACATACAAATTTATTATGTCTAGACAATTAGACACTATCTTATGTAACAATAGAACGACATTTTTGACACATTCATTCGTTGTAATAAAACCCTAGCTTTAATCCTTTTCTTATCACCTACAGAGGAAGTAGTTCCAAATTTTCCCTCTAATCACTAAGTCCTCCCACCGTCACCATCCTACACCGCATACATTTACACACAGGGGACTTATATTGAGACTCCACCTTCTGTATCTTATCCTTAAAGCCTTTGTAACTTATCCTTAAACTCATTTCTTATATTTAAAACAAGAAAAATTCTCCCATGAAATTGAACATTTCCCGAATTATACCTGCATATTATCTGAACTCAAAAATACGCGGCTTTCTTTCTGTCTATAGTATGCATTACTTCTAGCTAGTCTAAACTTAATACGTAACCCTAAAGGTATTAATTCTTAACCATTTTTTAAACGAGTTAAAATAATCAGACTTCCCAATTCGATAAAAGTTCCATTATAGCATATTTATTATGGGGTGGAGCTGGAATGCTCGAACATTCTGGGATAAGGTAGATAATTCAATGTTGAATTTAAAAGAAATAAATAAAAATACAAAACTCACCAAGATTCCCCGCTACCACCACCGCCACCAACATACCCTTTAAATATCGGTATAAAACCAGACTGATTGGCTAGCATCCCCTCGTAGGACGCTATGATCTCAAGAAAGCTAAGTCAAAGTCCACGGACCCAAAGCTAAGAAATTTTTCTATCCGTAACTTTTGAAGTTTACTAATCTAAAAACACTAACATTCTGTGTATTGCAAACATTTGTTTTATTTTTTCCCTATTCCAGCTTTGACTTTAATCCTGAATATTTGTCTTGTTTTCTTTTAATCTTTTTCCTAAATCTCTTTTGTCAAATATACTATTTTTAAGCAATACTTTTTATCTTATATTTAAAACGAGAGAAAAAAGTCTCCCATGAAATTGAACATTTCCCAAATTATACCTGCATATTATCTGAACTCAAAAACACGCGGCTTTTTTCTCTCTAAAGTATGCATTACTTCTAGCTAGTCTAAACTTAATACGTGACCCTAAAGGTATTACTTCTTAACCAGTTTTTTAAACGAGTTAAAATAACCAGACTTTCCAATTTAATAAAAGTTCCATTATGGCATATTGATTATGGGGTAGATCTGGAATGCTCGAACATTCTAGCTCGAGGTAGATAAAGGCAGAAAGTATCCATGCATTAGCATGGGAGGAGAGACTATCTCCAAGTACTATCCTAAGTTGGGAATGGGGCAAGGGATTATACTAAGTAGATATTAATAAGTCCTTCTCGCCTTTTTTCCATTTTTTAATGGAGAGTAGATAATGCATGTGGATGTGTTATCGGCAGCTCCAGTAACTCTCGCTTCTCCTTTTTTGTCCTTCAGTCCTCATTTCCAATGAGTGATTTTTCTGACAAAGGGTGAAGAAAAAGCTGCTTTTTAGGTCGGTAGTACTTTGTGAACAGTAGCCAGAGATGGCCGAAAATTTCTGTTACTATGTCTATCCTTGTGGTCATGTCACTAGTAAGGGTGCTGAAGGTAAACGTTTCATCTGGGCTGACGTTATCCGCCTGGTAGTCAGGGACCCGAACCTTGGATTAACCACTAAGGAGGCTGTCCTATCAGCAGGTGAACAGTGCCGGGGCTGCTGTATTGCCATTTGGTTAATGGATTCTGGACGATACAGTAGTTTCTGGTAGGGCTTCTCTATGCCATACTAGTGGGTAATTGTTACGGCTTTACCTTATGTGCTACAAAAAAAAATTCTTGTCTTTTTCTTTCTTACTCTCCCTCTCTGTCCTGCTCCAACCAAGTCTATCGACCTGCTCCACAAATCCCAAAATCTCAACATGACAGATCTAGAAAAAAACACGAATAAACCTAGAACCCCATCCTCCAACATAGACCCCTACTACCAAGTCTCCTTCTCCAACATCAGGGGTCTACGTTCCAACCTTCCAGAGCTTGAAACACAATTACAGGAGACGAAACCGCATATTCTTTCTAAGTGAAACTGGCATGGGGCCAACCACTTCCCTAGACGAATTCATAATTAAAGGATACTCTAATTACCATCTAAATCTGACCCCCAAGATCGCCATGGGCATGGAATATGTGCCTACATTAAAGATGGCTTTCCGTGTGGTAGGGATATCTCCGGAGAAGCCCCTAATTTACCTTATATGTGCTTACGGGTTGCATTAGCTTATACCACTGTATTTATATTTGCCCTCGATCGCCCGCACAACAGTGGGTTTACTATCTTTAATAGCATATCTGAGAAAATTGACCACATCCTGTCTGTTCATCCTTCGGCTAACATTCACATTTGCTCTGACTTCAATGTCCATAACGTGGAATGGCTGACCCACTCAAATAAGACCGATGACGAGGGGAGGTTCTATCATGATTTTGCCACTGCCTATGACCTAACTCAGATTGTTCACGAACCTACCCGTGTGCCCGATACTACTGGTCAGTATGCAAGCCTTCTAGACCCCTTTTCCTCACAACTTCCCCTGAGCTATGTTCATGTCCCGTTCTATCTCATCTGGGATCCTCTGACCACTGCGTTGTAGCAGTTAAGATAAAAAATGAAATGTAATAAGTCTTCAGACGTACCTCTCCACCGTACTGTATATCAATACTCTATGGCTGACTGGGATAGCTTCTGTACATTCATATCTGATCTACCTCTGCATTCCATGTTTAAAAAGGATGTGTCCTCTATAGTATCAGACCTGACCGAATGGTTAATTGTAGGCATAGACTGATTCATACCATCCAAAAATTCAAACAAAAACCTAACAGCAAGCCATGGTTCTCCCCAGAATGTGCTGCTGCCATCGCGCACAGAATCACTTTTTCCATAGCTACCAACGTAAGTTGTTGGAATCCATATTAAATAAAGAAGTAGTCAACCACCTCAGCAGAAACAACCTTCTTAGTGACATGCAATATGGTTTTCGCTCCGCAAGATCTACAACAGATGTGCAAACCGTTATATTAGTGAATCTCTTGACAAAGGTTTCCTTTCCAGGGCAATTGCTCGACATATAGAAGGCCTTCGATAAGGTATGGCATAAGAGCCTACTTCACAAGATTTCCAGCTACGGTATCACTGGAAATGTTTTCTCAATCATTAAATTATTTCTCTCTGATAGGTTCATAAGAGTAGTGGTTGATGGGCAGAAATCAGAGGCCCACAGTATTAATGCTGGAGTTCCTCAGGGGTCCATCCTGGGCCCAACTCTCTTCCTGATCTACATCAATGATCTCCCAAAACATATACTTAAATCATTCGTTGACGTCTATGCTGATGACACGACCAACTATAGCAACACATCAAAGGCCGTAAATGACAAAGTCCTCTCTAATTCTCTCTCCTCTGATCTTGGGCGCGTGGTACAGTGGGGGAAGAGGTGGCTGTTCACTTTTAATCTAAAACCAAGCTTCTATCTTTACATCATCAACGCTCTGATCCCCATCTGGCATCAACTGAAATGAATGGCTCGCGTCTTGGGGAGGCTCTATGTTTTGACAAGTTCCTGGGATCCTTTTACCGCTCCAGAAGATATCTCACTACTGATGCAATTCTCTATCTGTATAAAAGCCAGGTACATCCAAGGATGGAGTACTGCTGCCACATCTGGGCAGGAGCTGCTAAAAACAGCCTATCCTGCCTTGACAGAGTACAAAATAGACTTCGTAGCTTAGTGAGGGATGCCCTTTTCTCTTCCCTGCAGCCTCTTTCCCACAGAAGAGACGTTGCGAGCCTGTCTTTGTTTTATCGTTATTTCCATGGCAAGTTCTCGCCTGAGCTCCAATCTCTCGTCCCCCCTTGCCAATCTTTCACGGGAAACACTCGTCTGGCTGAAACTACTGTCAATAATTTTTGCCACTCTTTATCTGTGCCTAAATCAAAACGTAGATTCCATGAGTAGAGCTTCTTTCTCAGAAGTGCACGACTGTGGAACTCTGTTCTGTTTTTCTGTTTCCCACCGGACTACAACTTGGATGCCTTCAAGCCCAACATAAACAAATTCCTGAAAAACCGCCCCCTTAAGTAAGACACTCTATCAAATCTCCAATACTAATGATTACTACAATACTATCTCATTGATTACTGTACACGCAATAATCCTTATCCCTGAGCGACCTCTGTGCCTTGATAAGTGGTGACCTCCATGTAAAAAAAGACATAGTATTGACCTTCCATTCCTCGAAACAAAAAACAATGAGGTCTCCCCCAGACATCTTTCTGTATTTCTGATTGGCTGATACGTGACATTCTCTTATTCTCTTCGATATCTTAATATTATAGCCCTCATTTACCGCTATAGAAATGCAATTAAATTTAAACCAACTATAAAACATTCAAGACTACGTAACAACACAAAAAGTATAATCTACACTTTTTTATTTTTTGTTTTTTTTTGTTTTTTTAATGAGGTGGCGAGGGTCAATATTTATAAATGTACGATAACGTGTTTCCTTATTTTTGTTATTGACACCAGAACGAGTTTAGCCCGTCACAACTTACATATTCACATTATCCCTCTCTCCATCCGTGCCTCCAGTCATTATACGGCTTGCGATGAATACAGATAACATTTCGTGTTTTTTGTTTTTGTTTTCATTTTTCTGTTTGTTATTTTCGCTTTCAAACTATTTTCTTTGCATTTTATTGCTTTTTATTTGTTTTTTACATTAGCGAATTCCAACTAAAAACCTTGATTTGTTTTTTGGGTCTTTTCGTTTTTGTTTGTTTTGGGGGTTGTTTATTTTTGTTTTATTTTTTATGTTTATAAATGAAATTATTGAACCAAGTATTGCAGTAATTAAACAATTAAAATAAAAAATAAATACACCGAAGAAGTTTCGTTTCATTTCCTTAGGATAGGATTCCAGTTTTCGTTATTAAACGACCACTTCCAAAACTTCACATCAGTGTCTTCGCTTATCGATATAGAAATACAATTAAATTATGACTAACTAAAAAGCATTCATAACTACGTAACAACACAAAAAATATAATCCCCATTTCTTTTATTTTTCGTTCATTATTTATAAATGTACGATATCGAATTCCTTATTGAAAACACAAAGAACTTAGCCCGTCTCAACTTATATACCTATACTATCCCTCCCTGTCTGTCTAAAGTCAACATATGCCTTACAATAAATACGGATTACATTTCGTTTTTTCATTCAATTTTTCTCAGTTTTTTATTATCGAATTCAAATTTTTATTTGTTTTTTTTTTATTTTTGTTTGTTTTTATGATCGAACTGAAATAACAAACCTTCATTTGTTTTTTTGTTTTTTTCATGTTTTCTTTTTGTTTAATTTTTGTGTTGATTTTTATTTGTTTATTTTGTTTTGTTTTTTTATTTTTTTATTTATTTTTTTTTTTTTTTTTGGTAACGGTCATAATGAAATAATAGAACCGAGTACTGCAGTAATTTAAAAAATGATTCCATGTTGTCGTTCTTAAATAAATTTCTGCTTCTTAATAAAAAATTGATAAAAACAACTTTCAGTCGTGAAAGCCGCTAAATAACTAGTCAACATTACCACAGCTTTAACGGCTAAATGGATGTGGGGCTTTTTCTGTTTGTTTGTTTTTTTTTTGTCTGTTTGTTTATTTTTTATTACTCTCCACCCAGGCTGCCTACTGCGTCTAATTTTTTTTCCCCCTCGCTGCTAATTCTTATTTTTTAGACTGGGCGTTGCTCAATATCTACACCACTTCTCTCCACCCGTACTTGACAAGGGAAGGTTGGGGGTATCCATTCCGATAGCCGTTCTTACCATGAGGAGTTGGGGGTGTCTATTCCGAAAGCCGTTCGTAACATGAGGAGTTTGGGGTAGGGCAACAACAACAATAATAACAGCAACAACAACAATATCAACCGAACTTTATTTGTTTCGAGAGGGCCGTGCTTCAACCGGCTCCTAACATTCCATAGCCCTAAAATGACTTCTAGTCCCTTTTTCAGATTTTGCCGCTAGTCTATATTCGAAGTATTGAACATTTATGGATACTCATTCAATCTTGGCCAACGTCGGCTCTTCCTGCGAATGTGTATATATATATATATATATATATATATATATATATATATATATATATATGCAAATTGTGTCAATCGATTTATTGAAGATTATTAAAATATTAATATTTCACTAAATATATATCACAAAAAAATTTAATTGTATCATCAAATGACCCGCTTTAAGTGTAGTTATTTCCCAATATTTTATTCAAAATCATGCGAAGTTATACCATTGTATTTTTTTATTAAGAAATTTTGACTGTCTATCGTTTTATTGAAAGTGTCTTAAAATGTTGTTTTGAGGCAGAAATACAATGTCTAATCAGGAAAATTTTCATTTTTTATACATATTTTCTGTCAAAGAATAATAAACAAAAGTACATCCTAGGTGCTAAGCCTCAAATAAAGAATTATTTATCGACATATCTACCAATTTTTGTAATAAATTTAAACAACCTTTTGCCCACCAAGGAAGTCTATTGTTTGATCGCAAAAGGAGTTATAGCTCTAGCGATATCAACTATTTTTGTCCACAGGACATCCTTTGAAGTAAATTCATAATAAACCCCTCTTTTCAATATTGACCAGAGATGTTCAATAGAGGTTAAGATCTGGAGAACGCTATGGCTAGGTCATGAGGGTTTTCCAACGAAGCCCATAGATTTAAGGAAGGCTGAATTCGCCATAACAGAATCGGATGGTGCATTGTCGTGTATAAAAAATTATATGAACACGACGTAATGGCAAAAAATTATTATCTAAAAATGCTGTGTGCGCATTGCTGGTAGGCTTTAAACCCTATAGCATTCGAAATAGTCAAACCAACTCGTTCCCAATAATTCCCGTCCAAAACATGATGCATTCACTTTCTTGTTGGCGATGAACACTGTAAGTGGTCGGAGTTCCGTCTGGGTTCCAAACTTTGGCCTATCCATCCGGACCGTCAAGAGTAGCACGGACCTTATCCATAAATAGGACATTTCCATGTAATTCTGTTCCCAAGCCATTCGTTTTTCCCTATGCTGTTTGCTCAATGGATGCCTTGGAAGAGGTTTTATGTACCTTGCGATCTCATTCAACAAATTGCATCGGGCCTGCCTGGATCTATAGCGATTCCAGCTCTTGCAAAAATGGAAGCACTGGTTCTGTTTGGGTTTCGGTTGACTTCCCTACAAATCTTCCAAATATCACGATCTGAAAGGTTTCTTTGGGTGCCCTTATCCTTTCTGGATTTGGTGTTGGGTTTGTTTACAAATAAAGCCAAGGTTCTTAGTCCTCCTTCTAGCTCCGTGGCTAAATCTTTGATGTACAATCCTTCTGCGAGTTTAGCAACAATCCTTTGCTTTTCTATAACGGTTTTTGGCTTTGTAAGAGATCTGCAATAACGTGATAGACAGTATAAATTCCTTAATAATAAATAAAATGCCATAACTTCGGGAATATTGTATGAATAAGAATAAACATTTTGTTAAATAACTAACCTTGAATCAGTCATTTGATTATATAGTTTTAACTTTTTGTGACGTATGCTTAATGAAATGTAAATATTTTACTAATCTGCAATAAAGCGATTGACACAGTTTATATATACATACATACATATACATACATATATATATATATATATATATATATATATATTTACCAGTGGTGAAAAACCCGGACTAGAATGCTCAATGTGTAGCCAGAGCAGTATATAGGAAATTTATTACTTTGAGTCCAGAATGAGTTGACATATTGTTTCAGCTAATCGGATATTTCCTCTTCGTTTGGAGGATTTTCCCCTAGCTGAAACAATATATAAACTCATTCTGGACTCACAGTGATAAATTTCATATATATATATATATATATATATATATATATATATATATATATATAAATATATATATATATATATATATATATATATATATATATATATATATATATATACAGTAGGTGCAATAATATCCGATACAAAGGCAACGAGTAAGGCAACTACTACATGATTTCGGGAGAAGGAAATTGAGGTATTAGGATGGTCAATCAATCAGCTGACCAAAACTTAATTGAAAATCTGTGCCAAAGGTGTAGTTGATTGAACAAAAAGATATCCGAAAAATCTGATAGAACTTAAACGAATTTGCCAATAAGAGTTGGATAAAATCCCAGTTAATATTGTTACAATCTTGTAAGGAAGTGTCTTAAACATTTGGAAGCTGTTATGGCGAGTAAGGCCATATTACTAAAATCTAATAATATTTTTTATGTGTGTTGGTTACTTTTGGAGTCCTAGATATGGCATTTTTGTAATTATCTAGTGAATGCGTAATTGTATCAGCTTTTTGGTACGAGATTTATATTTATTATACAAAAATGCATTAGAATAGCATTTTGTTATCGCTTTTGTTTTCGTGTAATTAAAATTAATGAACATTGTTCCTTGTATCGGATACTTATTACACCACCTGTATATATATATATATATATATATATATATATATATATATATATATATATATATATATATATATATATATATATATACGTGTAGTAATATGCAGTCATGATCTGTAGTGATAAGTAGTAAGGTTTTACATAAAAAGAACAAAAATTGGTTTACGGCTCTCAAATTTCATATTAGAATTATCCGTAAGTATCCGTGACGTAACTGATAATGTACTAGGTACAATTCGGTTTCAAGTGAAACTCTTCACGAAGTTCAAGGATCAATCTTCAGTGCAGGCGATACGAAGAATACAATTGCGAGTTACGTCTACAATGTCATGGCTAACAGAATGAGAGCATGTTGCCCTCGTGGATTAAATTAAAATTTACGGTCAGAATTTATTCAGATTCTCGAGTTCGGCAAGATACATATAAAAAATTCAGAGCTTACATCGGCTGAAACGTAAAAATAAACACTAAACATAAGAACAGTAGCTGAAATAATTTAATCATCCCGTGGGTAAACGTCAATTCTCTAAAGTGTAACTACGATGTAGCTGGTACCAAAATGGTGTTACATTGTAAATGTGTGACAGATCTTGGATTTGAGCAGCTGGTCACTAGTTGCAGAGACACAGGCGTTCGCAAAGTGGATAACAGGGGCGTGTCACTACCTCTCAACTGGAGACAGTTTTTGATCTCCCAGAGAACAAACAAGATTTGTAACGCTTCTTGAGCATGGAGCTGATCTGTCAAGCAAAGTAAATACAAGAACATCGCGAAGTCGTGACATCTGGTGGATTCCATGACAGGACGACTGCAGAATCATGCCGTGAAACAGATATCAATTCCCTAAAGTGTAACCACGACGAAGCTGATACCAGAATTCAGTTACATTGTAAATGTGTGACAGATCTTAGATTTGAGCTGGTCATTAGTTCCAGAGACACAGACGTTCTTTGTATCCTTGTTCACTTTGCCAGTGATCTAACCAGAGAAATCTGTTTCCGGACAGGAACAGCAAAGCAACAGAGCTTAGGTTTTGCACAATGTAGACCTTGATCCAGTTCTCCACCACAACCAAGGGATAGGGATATTCTTGGCAGACAGGGGAATGGGTTCTTTTTCAAGCATATCTGGAGAGAATAAAAAGCTCAACCAGATGGGAGCTTATAAGAATAAAAATTACAATAAGTTTACCAAGGTAATCAAAATGGTAAACTTAAAATATATTATAAATATTAAAGAGTTAATATTTACAAGTAAAATAAACTCAGCCAGATGTAAAAGCTCAATAAAACCGAAAAGGAAATAGAGCTTATAATATGAACAAATGATTAATAAAACATGTTAAAAGACGTCTGTCAAGGCTGGATGAATCAAAAAATTAAGGTTTAAAAAAAAAAAAACACCCGAAAAGCGGTGAAGATTTAAGTTTGAAAAATAAGGTCAAACTGACCCAGACAAGAAGCGCGAAAATTAGCGTTAATAATTAGGTCAGCTTAGATATGCACGTGAAAATCCCAAAATTAAATTAAGAAAACTGATCAGAACAAATAAATGGCTAAGTTTATGAAAAACCTCAATACTTAAAAAATAGGGCAATATATAAGTTTAATGATTAAAGTTAAATTGTGTAAATCAAAATATATATACACATATATTTAAGTTAAGAATGTATTGTTTGAAACAAGGATATATACAGAAAAATTATGTTTATTTCCTTAATCCATGGATTTACAATATTGTCACTTATCATCAGAGGAAATTACCTGGCAGTAATATCCCGAAAAATATTGAATTCATTCTGATAATGGCCTGCCCGGGTTGTATGAAATCCTTTTTTCTATTCATCTTATTAATCATTCAAATAAAATTTTTAATATATATGTTGAAAAGCAAAATACTTGTTTATTCATAGCTGAACATTTTGCTAATTGGATTTCATTTCCTCTGATGATATCAGCCATTATTGAAAATTTCATGGATTAAGGAAATGAACATAATTTTTCTCTATGTATTCCTTGTTTCAAACAATAAATTATTAACTGAAATATATGTGTACATATTTTGATTTTGAAAAGAAAATATTGAAATTACCAAAGATACAAATAAAAATAAGCATAAAAGGGCATCAAAGCAACCTCCGAGCAAGGCCACGTAATACTGCTAGTATATATATATATATATATATATATATATATATATATATATATATATATATATATATACTAGCAATCGGTGCCCGGCGTTGCCCAGGTGTTTTGAGGTTAATGCTGAGAAAAAAAAACGGTCAATTTTTTTAAACTTTGACCCCTATTATGACCTATAAGTTAGATCCATGTCCAAGGAATCTATATCTAAAATATCAAGTGTTTACTGTTTAGACCCAAAATTGTAGGAGGAGTTTGGTAGAGTTCTCAAAGGTCAAATCGTTGAATATTGACCACTTAATCGCCAAATTTCTGTCGAAAACCTATCACATCGATTTTCCCAAATCGCGAATTTGGCCCTTTTTTAAAGCAGTTTGGCCTTCAAAATTTCTGTTTGGCCTTTTTCTTCACCGATGAAATCTGGAGACGCAACGGGAATTTTCGGCAAAAAAATGTTGTTACTATGCACATCTATGTAATGAAATACAATTTGTGGCAAAATTTCAGGAAAAACTAATGGATGGTTATCTCGCAATAGTCCGGACAATTCGCTAAATTATCTCGTCAAAACCATAAATCTCGAATTTTTGTGCATTTTGGGGGGGGGCTAATTTGGCATAATAGTGTCTATTTAATATTATTTTCTTGTAAAAATAAAAAAATAAGGAAAATTACCAAAAAAACAAACAAGAACAACAAAAGTGTGCCGTATTTTTAAAAGTTTTATTGCGTTGTTTTTATTTGCTTTTTTTATTTCATCGGTGAAGAAAATGGCCAAACAGAAATTTTGAAGGCCAAACTGCTTTAAAAAAAGGCCAAATTCGCGAAATTTGGCCTCGCTATAAAAAAAAGGGAAATCCCCCTACTTGAACTTTCTGTTTAATTTCGCTTGTAGCGTTGATTTTTTTCTTTTTTCGCTATAAAAAAATAACTACTTGATGAAATTACGTGATTTTTTCTGTAGGAAAACTTTATCCCATGACGAGTACGTACAATATATTTTTTTTAAAAATATTTCCATTTTTTAATGTCAATGGAAAACTGCACAAGTACCCAAACCCGAAATGTAAAGACCACGAGTGGACGCGGGGTTTTTTTTTTTTTTTAGTTTAGTTTCATAATGGCGGCCGTGATGTCGGAGGTTCGATTGTTAGATTGTAAGTTAGTTTCGTATTTTTGTAATTTGTAAATCGCAAGTTAGGAAAAAATTAAACCCTTCCAAGATGGACAATAAATAAAGCCATAATATTTTATGGTAAATTTAAGAGCCTACGAACCATAGTTTTTTAGGAGATGTGATTATTGGATTAACCAATCAGAAATCGTCTGTGGCACACACATCTCTGTTTTTATAGATATATAGATAGATAGATATAGATAGATAGAAGAAGATAGATAGATAGAAGATAGATAGATAGATAGATATAGATAGATAGATAGATAGATAGATATATGTATATATATATATACATATATATATATACATATATACATATATATATATACATATATATATACATATATATATATATACATATATATATATATACATATATATATATATATATGTATATATATACATATATATATATACATATATATATATATATATATATATAAATATATATATATATATATATATATATATATATATATATATATATATATATATATATATACTTATTATCATATAAACTGAACATCTTTGTCTTAACGTCTGGAATTCAAACCTGTTTTAAGTCTTTGAACTGTCGGTTCGAAAGTAAATCCGGACGAGAAAAAAATAACTTCATATCTTAAAACGCTGTGTTATGCTTCGTTCGAATTAAAGAAAAAGCAAATGTCATTATGCGATAAAACAGAAACAGATTGTGTAAAAAAATGTTGGAAAAAAGTCCAATCTCTTGTTTTCAACCGCAAGAACATTAGCCAATCTTAAGACCGGAAAAAATAGTTGGATTTGTATAATTAAGCGATTTAATTACAGAAGCTGTTCACAAAACGTATCCGATCTCTTTTTTTTTCCTTAATGTTATTCACATCAAACAATGGAAATTGACACTTAGACAATAAGGGACTGCTATTTAGGTTCACGTTTACTGAGGCGATATCTTGGGAGTTAAGTAGCGAAATACTTGTTGACATTACATTTACATTTTAGCATGTTAGTACATTGATATAAGTAGAGAACAGGGTGTGGATTCCTAAGTCTAGCAGTTCGAGGAAAAGAAATTATTAGAGTAAAAGCTTTTCTGACATCAGGTGGTCTATACAATAAAGCGGTAAAATGTTGCTTCTTGTCGAGTTCGTCAAGAGTATTTACATCAAGGAAGCACAGGTGCTAAAAATTTGTAAGAGCAAGTATTTATAAAAAAAGAACTAGCGCGACCTGTGGAAATTCCACAGAGGATTTATTCATATGTAATATACTGATTGGCATACTGTAAATGTTCCGCGTAAATGGAGACTCTCTGATATTATTGTAGCTCTTTTGTTAAAACTGTAAAAGTAATTATCTAGGCTAGCAGGGAAGCCCGGCGTAGCCCGGTCATAAAATACGCTTAGATATGATATTTTAATTTATGCATATTTCGTATATATTATTATAGAGTCAATTTTCTATCGATTCTTATATATTATAAATTTCTGATTATAAAAATAATATATATATATATATATATATATATATATATATATATATATATATATATATATATATATATATATATATCCATATGATTTGGGTGCATCAGCTTGGATCGGAACTGAATTCAAAACTTATAAAGAATTCTTGGTAAAATTATTTATTAAAAAATTAGATGAATTAAGTGCCATCAGCTATAATCGAAACAAAACCCAAAACTTATGAAGTATTCTTGGTAAAATTATTTATTACAAGAAATGAAAGGTCATAATAATTAAACGACAGTCATTCTGAAGAAAAAAGATGTAAGTGTGACACAGAAAATAACACACGCTATCTTACTGATATCTAGATGACAGTGATGTAACAGTGTGTTGATGGGACAGGAGCTGGTGATAAGTTTATAATGCGGGACTTATTAGATCGGAGACTTTTTTTGATGTGGCAACAATACTTCATTCATGGTCAAATTGTAGTTTTGTATATATGCAGTATTTTGGCATGTGTGAGTTTTGTATGTATGCAGTATTTTGGCATGTGTGCATTTTGTATATATGCAGTATTTTGGCATGTGTGAGTTTTGTATATATGCAGTATTTTGGCATGTGTGAGTTTTGTATATATGCAGTATTTTGGCATGTGTGAGTTTTGTATATATGCAGTATTTAGGCATGTGTGAGTTTTGTATATATGCAGTATTTTGGCATGTGTGAGTTTTGTATATATGCAGTATTTAGGCATGTGTGAGTTTTGTATATATGCAGTATTTTTGCATGTGTGAGGTTTGCATATATGCAGTATTTTGGCATGTGTGAGTTTTGTATGTATGCAGTATTTTGGCATGTGTGCATTTTGTATATATGCAGTATTTTGGCATGGGTGAGTTTTGTATATATGCAGTATTTTGGCATGTGTGAGTTTTGTATATATGCAGTATTTTGGCATGGGTGAGTTTTGTATATATGCAGTATTTTGGCATGTGTGAGTTTTGTATATATGCAGTATTTAGGCATGTGTGAGTTTTGTATATATGCAGTATTTTGGCATGTGTGAGTTTTGCATATATGCAGTATTTAGGCATGTGTGGGTTTTGTATATATGCAGTATTTTGGCATGTGTGAGTTTTGTATATATGCAGTATTTAGGCATGTGTGAGTTTTGTATATATGCAGTATTTTTGCATGTGTGAGGCTTGTATATATGCAGTATTTTGGCATGTGTGAGTTTTGTATGTATGCAGTATTTTGGCATGTGTGCGTTTTGCATATATGCAGTATTTTGGCATGTGTGAGTTGTTTTCTAGACCGGTATGGAGAGTGGAGCTCGTTTTTTTTTTCGCATCAGCCTTGGCAATGTCTTTAATATGTTTATTCCAATTTATGTTTCCTGTGAATATTAAACCGGGAAAATATTTTTTTAATATAACGAAATGTTTTTGTCCATAAAAACTGAAAATATTCTATTACGATTTATGAAATATGAAGAGAGAAACGCTGCGAGCCAAATTATTTATCAACGCTAGCAGCAATATAATATTTACCGATAAAGACGAAAAAAAATTTTTTCTTTTCTTTTTATCTTTAATTTACAATTAATTTGTTTTTCCATTTCGGGGATAACATCAATTATTCGTGTGTTTCAGAAGATGAGTAAATAAGAAAATCGATAACGCTGTAAATGCAGAATTCTAGCAGCATTAGACATTCGGGCAATCATTTTCTACATATATCTATCTACTTATACAGTGTGGGGTATAAATATATCTCACTAGCATGGAGACTCTACGTGCCCGGGATTCAATGATGATCAACGAATGTTTTACACTCCCATATTTTTATTGTAATCGAAATCGATGAAATCGCCCATCTTCAAATCTAATCGATTGATTGCCCGCTCTAGTTGGGCATCCATCGCGATGCACTGGAAAGGAAACTTCACATGCCTCCAAGTAATAACTTAGTTCACAATATATTGTAATGTACATTGCATTGTAGAGAACCTTCTGTTTATTTTATAAATGGCTTGAATTAAACTTTAAAAGCCAATTATCATGCTTCAATTGTGCTCTAAATAGAAAAATTCATTTCGAACATGCCCTGTCATATCACAGAACCTACTGTTGATTATATATGCATGACATAGCTGCTTGTGCGGGGACAATGGTTTGAATGTAAGTTCAAAAATTAAAAGGTCAAGTATCATGGTGCAATTGTGATTTAAGCAAATACATTAATTTCGAACGCGCCGTTATCATATCAAATAACCTGCTGTTGATTTTTATGTTGAGCCTTTCGACTTGTGTGGTAATAAAATTTCTCAAATGCAGTTGTGATGTTACGCCGTATAAAAGTGTTAACTTTGGTCAAAATCGCCTGCTGCTTCTTTCATCGGATTATTTCCATTATCGATTATTGATACTTATTGATTATTGATACTTAGCGAAAACATCTCGATGCAAAACCTATCTAAGAACACTGCCAGGCACATAAATTATCTTCGTCCGAAATTTCATAAAAGTCTGCCCAGCCTTTTTCGAGTCCATAGGAAACGAACTCACACACACACATACAAAGACACATACACACAAAGTTCCTTTTATATAATAGTAGAGATATTCAGCGTGGACATCGTGTAAACAGTAATCGTGGTAAAAAGGTGGTCAATCGGAAGGCTATAATGATAACAGTTTATGTTAAACAAGCATTAAACGAACGGTTCGCTCATGTCTTTTCCAACAAACGCATGATTATGTACATGTGCGTTATCCCCAGTTACCGATCAAGAAACAATCAATAAAACAAATCATTTTAAATATGAACGCGCTCGCTGGTCTTTCATTCTTTTTATCGTCGCTTTTCCATGTGTGGGCCGAGCTTATGTTTAACTTAAGAAAAAAACACAATGGAGACTTGGGGTTTCGAAGGTTTTATTCAGAGAATTTTCTATTTGGGAGAAAAGAACACGTAAATCATTGCTAACTTAATTTTCATACTTAGCTTTTAAATGTTGACGGACGGACACAGTCTTGAAGCAATATTAACTTAGATTCTGTTTACATTATTATACGCATCTCCCTTCTCTTGCTTTCGATTCCGCCCGTCTTTATCGAACACGTGACATAATCGCTATGCCATATCACTCTACACTTGCAATCCCTGCGCGTTTTGTCTAGGGAAACAACTTTTGAACCCCCGCCTCAATTACGTTAGATGCAGGAGGTTTATTTCCGTTTGCTGTCAGGTTATTCTGGCGTGTAACCCTCGCCGAGATTCATATTAGTAAACATGATATGTTCTTACTGGTGTAGGGTCTCAATATATATCGTAATCTACTATGCTAATAATCTATTATGACATGTGTAATTTCGTTTTTTATCGATGTTCATGGAGGGAAATATATTCGCTTGCATTGGATCTATTAATAAGACAAAAAGCTTTAGGTCCTATTGGCGCCTGTAAAAAGATTAAATATGGGCGCATGAACATAATGATAACACGATATTTTGTACATAAATTTAGAGTAAAAGGAAATCGGAAAATGTCATTATAAGCTAAAGAAAAGATTTAGGGTAACGTGTTTAAGATATGACGTCACAGACAAGAAGTCGTGTGCGATAGGTAGCGCATAAGCAGTTTACTTTCTGTATCAATGTTTAGATTCAGGTTAATGAAAATAACTATAAAACAGTATTTTTCGTATAAGGATAAAGTAGTGAACGATTCCATTTGAAATGAAAAGTTTAGGATTAGAATTATGTGCCAAAATATTTCGTCAGGCAGAAAGATACAAGACATTTAACGGATAAGTTGAGATCTACATCTTATTTCTGGACCGTAAAGAAAAGGTGGCCTTGCTTTTGGAAGAGATGCTTCAATTCCACTACGAGATATCGATTAGGTGGTATTATGTATACATAACTACAGTAAAGAAAAATAACCTCCAACTATAGGTTTTTATATACTGATGAATCAATGCCCACCAAGGTTAAATGCCACTTGGGGATAAGAGTTAATAAGATTTCCAGTTGGATGATGAAACAGTACTGTGAAAGAATTGAGAATATTTGTCAACATGGGATTTGAAAACGACTATGGAGGGAAATATTTCTACAGTAACGTGTTCCACAGATAAGGGGTTCTTACAAAGAAAATACGTTCATGGAAGTTCTGTTTGATTTTAACTATACGGGGAAATAAAGAAGAATTGCTTGCAGTGTTTAATCAAATATGAGTTCTTGTTGAGAAATTAGACAGGGGAGTGACAGAGCTTGAAGTTCAGTCAAGTATATACCATGGAAGTATCGATAGAGTAGGGAGAGACTAGCAACTTCTTATCTATGAGAAAGAGACTGGTGGGAAGAGAAGTTATTTTTACTAACAAGTACATGCTTATCAACGCCCAAAAGCCACGCGATTGATGAGATTGTCAGTTTCACGATGAGACCACAGTGTTTGGATTTAATGATGATTGTAATTAGTCAGAATTCGATTATTTAAAAAGACAACTCAAGAAGAAATTGTTTACATTGTATGGCGTGACTGACTCAGAGAGCGATAGAGCTCCCCATTGGGGAAGATTGAGACTCTCGAAACACTGAGTAAGGACGGGAAATTATGCTGGTATTGTCTATTAAGAATTATTGGGTACCCGGGCAGCGGCGAGTAACCTAGCTGAACGGGATGAATTTATTGTGTTTTGTGAAACAGATATATAATTTTATTGTTTGAGAAAAATGACAAGAGATGTCATTTGGGAAGCTAGAACGAAATATAATTTCGTTCTTGGCTTAGCGAAACCCGACTCAAGGATGTCTGGCGTTTGAGTGTAAGGTTAAATGGGGTCAAACGGTTAACCCCTGTGAGCGTTTGCATTAGATTGAGTTGTGATCACAAGTTTTCAGACCGTGCAAGGCATCGGGGCGTCCCCGAACGACGTACTGGCCGATGGTTAGTTTAGCTGCTTTCTCCAAACCAGCGCTTCCCTCAAAATATAAGCAAATGCGCGCGCCAAAATTAGCAGATTGGAGCCGAATCTCGAGAGAGAACAATACCCCAGAGAGACGCCCTCCCCCTTTCGCCCACCGTCGCCAGTGTAGAGAATGAAGAATAAGATTCTGGACTGTTTTCCGGTATAACGAGATCGAACTGAACATTTGTCCATATGTAAGACTTGTAAATTTCATCAATTAATTTTTGGTAGACTAGAAACCTCTGCGTTTGTTTTCTTTTGGCCTGCATGAGAAGCTAATTACTTTTCAGCGGACGCCGTCATCTTAAACCGACAACGAGGCCTGTGATGTGGAAGAATCTTGTAAAGAACTCCCGGGAGAAGGCGATCACAACTATTGCGACCTCGACGGAGTCAGGGGTCACATCTAGTGGCCAGTGACCGGGAGAGGTTTACAACTGGACTTGAAAGCGACTATGTTGTAGTTAGATGGAAAGCAGCCCATGGAATTTCACTAAATAACGTTGTGTTGTCATTATTAAAAAACCTCTGCTTTTTATCAACAGACATCACGACATAATAGAAACAATGAAAGAAAGGGAAGAAAAAACGAACTACTGCTACATCTACACGACGATAGTTTAGCTGGGTATGTGATGAGCATTGATCAGAGAATTGACTCTCGAAGTACTTTATTTCTACAAAGTTGTGTTCGTTTTTATATTTATGTGGGAGATCAGTCTACATCCACGCTGTATAATATCATTGTGTATCAATTTTAATGTTAGATAGGAAATGTTAGACTTTTTATGCCTTTTTTCTTAAATATGATAAAATAGTTTTCTAGTTATGCACTTTTATATTTTAGTGGTGGCATCATTGTAGGGATCTTTTTTTTTTCGTTTGTGATTGAGAGAAAATAAAACTATGGACAAAGAAACACAGTTTTGTTTTCCGGCATTATGGTTTACATTTATTCTACAAATAAAAGAATGCATTACACGTGTTCCAAAATTAAAATATGTTTATTATGAAGACGGTGGCACTTGAAAGATTTGGCTGAATTGATGTAATTATAATTCCAAGATGTCAATTTCTGATCTATGATATGTTTCAAGTTATGCAAATCACATTTATAGCTGCTGTTAGAATTGATTTTGGACTACATAGCTTGCTCTACTTACGTACTGAGCACTGTCGAAGTAAATACTTGAAATAGATACGTAAGATTTTATATAGATAAACAAAATAATATCATGTCTGTGGTTAATTACAAGTTCCCTTCTCATGTTTATTATTGTCGTTAAATGATGTCAGTTGCTACTATGTTTTTTGTCAAATATTTTTGTAACTAAATAGATTGATCACTATAAAATGACTATCAATGTTTATATAAAGACATTGCGCATATCGTTTTCGAGTGCCTCTCCCATTAATTAGCAGTAAGAGCTGCATACTATCAACTAGATAGTTGCAGGTTCGATCATTAGCTTGGAATTAGTAATAGTCTAACAACGCTGAGGAATTGTGATACAGCTAAACAATCTGTCTGCAGATATATATATATATATATATATATATATATATACAGTTGTGCCCGATATTATTCATACCCCCCTTGAAAATTGAGTTTATTAGGTGTAACTTTTGTAAGAATTTATTGTTTACGTCCATATTGATACATATTCTTAATAAACCTCTTCTGATCATTTTCGTCATTTTAAAATCTCGGGATACTTGTAATAAAAGAAATATACAGCTATTTATAAAATCTGCAATGTTCAAAAATAATCATACCCCCTTATTTTTTCAGTATTAATCGAGTTTCTGACTGTTTGTTTTCTGTTTGATTCTTATTTTGAATGCTTTTATACAACCTTTGATTAATTTCATTTCGTTTTTTGCATTTTTCAGAAATTAAAATTATATCAACTGAAAACCAATAAAAGAATAAAAATTATTAGAATGGGGAAGAAAAAAGAGCTTAGTAATGATCTTAGGACTAAAATAAATAGAATTGTGAATTCACATAAGGATGGTTTAGGTTACAAGTCAATTTTCAAGAAATTTGAGGTCCCTACAGCAATAGTACAGAGCATCATCAAAAAATTCCAGAGCCACCACACAACAAACAACTTGATTGGTAGAGGAAGAAAAAGGAAACTGTCTGCTAGAGCCACCAGGAATATTGTAAGAAGTGTTAATGCAAATCCAACCACCACTAATAAGGACATTTTAGAAAATCTGGAGTCTTCTGGCATAAAAATATCAAGGCAAACATTGCAAAGGACTCTGCATGAAAATGGTCTGAAAGGAAGAAGACCAAGAAGGACTCCATTGCACACCGGAAAACACCTTGCAGCACGTCTAAAGTTTGCTAGGACCCATGTGAATTCTCCAGAGTCCGTTTTCTCAAGTATTTTGTGGACTGACGAAACAAAAATTGAATTGTTTGGCCATATGGATGCTTCTTACGTTTGAAGGAAAAAAGGAGAAGCTTACAACCCAAAGAACACCATACCCACGGTGAAACATGGTGGTGGTAGCCTAATGTTTTGGGGCTCCTTTTCGGCTAGTGGTCCAGGTAGTTTGGTCAAGATAGATGGAACCATGAAGAAGGAGCAATATTTGGAGATACTCAAGAAAAACATTAGACAGGATGCGGAGAAGCTCCATTTAGGACCAAACTGGGTCCTTCAACAGGATAATGATCCAAAACATACTGCCAAAATAGTCAAGAAATGGTTTGAGGATAATCAAATTAATGTTTTGAAATGGCCTAGCCAGAGTCCCGACCTGAACCCTATCGAAAACCTCTGGCACATATTGAAAACTGAGGTTAAAAAGCGGAAACCTAGAAATTTGAGGGATTTGGAGAACCATTGAAGAATGGTCAAAAATCAGTGTTGATGCTTGTAAAAACCTTGTTGATAAATATCCCAAACGGTTACAGGCAGTTATTAAGAATAAAGGGCATGCTATTGACTATTAGTAAGAGAGGTATGAATAATTTTGAACTAGTGCCATTATTGTTTTTCTTTGTATAATGTTTCAAACTTGCATAATTTATTTATTTGTTGAGTTTAAATTAAATGCTTATGCTTGATTTATTGTTTGAAATCCCTTTAATATTGTCTACCTTCTGGTTTGAGCAATATTCTTATAGAAATCTCAAAGATCCGAGGGGTATGAATAATATCGGGCACAAGTGTATATATATATATATATATATATATATATATATATACTGTCTGTACATATATACCAGAATGCGATTTCCGGCCGCTCGATCACTATAGATCGCATTAATGATAACGTTGTACAATATAAATGCTAAATTCCCATTAATTCTCGAAGGCGGTGGTCTAGGAGTAACGTTAGTTGCAAGGGGTAACGTTATTCCAAGGGTGATTCGAGACGTGGTTTAAATCCGACCAGCGACAATCGTCACTTCCTGTTGGTATAAAATATGATTATATATATATGCAACGTCTTATCAGACGAGTGCCACTCCCTCAGACAAAAAGTCCGTGAGCCCAAAAATGACTTCCATCGCCACAGGACCATTTTAATAGACAAATGCCTCAGAGAGTGTCTATACACAGATTATTTTATAGAGTCTTAGCTTTGTACGACAGCTAAGTCTCTCTCTCGGTTCAAAATGTTGAGATCCAGCAACAAGCAAGAGCAAGATAGCCAGCAACAAGTTAAACTGCAGACCAGCGTAATGCGGGTACTGGTCTCCCGCTTTGTTTTTTTTAATCAGAGATTTGCTTCTCCTAGAAAGGTTGCCTTCACCACGGCTTACGGAAGCCCTCTCCACCCCAACACACACATACATACACAAAAACACACACGGTGCTAGTTGGCCGTTGACCCCCAAAAAGGGTTCATTCGCCCTTTCGAAGGTCTTGTTTTTAATCCTTCAGGGAGACTAGCCACCCTCCTCACCAAACGTCTGGTGAGGGAACCAGTTTAGTCGCCGGTGACCCGACCATGAGGCAGGTAGTACTGGGTTACATGGTACCAGTAGCATATGGCATGCACTGATATATATATTTATATAAAATTTAAGACCACTTAAACATCTTTTAAAAAATACTTTTTTTAGGATAGATGTTAAACTCTTCTGACTTAAGGTTACCAATACTATAATCTAAAAGGTTTTGGAAACAAAAAGCTACATTCCAAAGATTTATTTTTAAAATTTACATTTTTATTAAATTAGGCTTTTTACACATGATCTAAATTATAAGACCAGAGACAAAAAATCTATTAAATTGTACAAAAAGTGTATGAAAACATTCAACAATCAAACTTAATAATGAGTTCTACCTCCACTGCTTTTGATGACTTCAAAAATTCTTTGGGGCATGCTAGAAATAAGGGTTTCCATTAAGGTGCGGGCAATTCTACTCCAGTTTCTGAAGATGGCTTCACAAAGCCGTTTTTTTGTTGAATATTGTTTGCCATTTCGATAAACCTCTCTTGTCATCCATCCCCAAACATTTTCAATTGGATTCAAGTCCGGTGAGCATGCAAGATGTCCCAAGAGATGGACTTTATTTTCTTGTAGAAAGCTCACGGTCCATCTTGCAGTGTGGATTGCAGCATTATCCTGCTGGAATAACCATCCATCCCCACACAAACGATAACCTTCCATTATCAAAGATGTTTTTGTAGCATGCTAACATAACCAGCTGCTGTCTGACGACCCTGCACCACCTGGAGCTCTATCGTCCATCTATAAAAAAGGCACCCCATACCATTAAGGACCCTCCACCACTATGATGTCTGGAAAAAATTTCAAGGGGCATGTTTTTGTCATGCCAATATCGCTAGAAGCTATCACGATCATCTAAATTGAATTTTTTCTCATCAGAAAACAGGACTTTCTTCCACATTTCAACGTCCCAGATTTGCTATTCACGACCAAATATAAGTGGTCCACTTTGTGATGTGGAAACAATCGAGGAATTTGTTTACGCTTTTTATTTACCATGCGTTTTTGCTGTAAGTGTCGTCTGATGGTTATTGGACTGCAATCAGCATCTGTAACCGCCTTAATTTGACTAGGAGAAAGTCTTTTGTCATTCATAACAACCCGTCTGTTTCTCCTACTCAATGGAGGAGAATTTTTTTTTTTTTGGGGGGGGGGCTACCAAAGGATTTTGCTTTTCTATAATTCCTAGTGTTCTTTAGAAAGTTGCACAAAAGGCAATTATAAATTACTAAAAAGGGTCTCAGTATTTAGTATAGCCTCCATTATTACGAATTACTTCAAAAATTCTCTTCAGCATGCTTGCGACTAAGTTTTTTATCAGTTGCGAAGGAATTTTATCCCATGTACTGAAAACTGAATCAGAAAGTTCCTTTATCGAATCATACTGGGTTCCATTCTTGAACACTTCTTTGCCATTCATCCCTAAAGATTTTCAATGGGATTGAGGTCCGGAGAACATGCTGGATGATCTAACAATTCTATATTATTTGAAGAAAAGTATTCTCGTGTTTGTCGAGAAGTGTGTATCGCAGCGTTATCTTGCTGGAAAATCCAATTTCTTCCACACTAATGTGGACCTTCAGTCCTGATAGAAGCATTTGCAAGCATTGAAATGTACTTCAATGATGTTTGCCGGCCTTTCACTACTTGCAACTTTAGGGTCCCAGCTGACGAGAAAGCACCCCAGATTATTAAAGACCCTCCTCCAATATGCCGAGTTGGGAAAGTCTCTTTGGGCAAATTTTTATTATATCATGTAGTGTTGAAATCCATCTGGAACATCTAGATTAAACTTTTTCTCATCGGAGAAAGTCACATTTTCCCACTTCTCTTCATAGCAAGTCTGGTATTTGGCGGCATATTTAAGTCGGTTAGTTTTGTTGTTCAAGAAGACGTGGTTTCTGCAGTCGCTTTAAATGATTCATTTTCAGATGCCTTCTGATGGTTTTAGGACTACATTCTGCTGCTGTTTGGCTTTTCAATCGACTTGAGCTCATGCGGAAGTTTTGTTAAACTTCTTCTGATACGGACATCCAGTGATGGGGTTATTTTTTTTTTACTCTTTTTGTGCCCATATTGATCTGGATTTCTTTTAAAAAATTGTGATGGCCGTTTTGCTACGATTCACTTCGTTTGCAATGGATCTATGGAAGAGTCCACCTCTATTAAGCTCAAAGATCCTTCCTCTCTCAAACTCTGATAATGGTTTCCCTTTTGCCATTTATAATTTAGTAAGATGTTTTTTATCCACTAACAAGTTGCTTTTAGTAATATAGAAAGCGTTTCATATTCATTTTTTCAAATCTAGCCGCTTTTATTAAAGTGGTCTTATCATTTTGACCAGGTGAAAATGTTTGTTTTTTAAAATAGTATTATTAGATCAGGGTTAAGGTTTCGAATGAAGCAAATTTCATTTTTTTCCCCATCATATTTTCCCTTTTGGCAATGGTTTCAACCATTTGCTTGATTGAAAATTCAATATTATGCGTAAACGCTTACTTTCTTAAGTGGTCTTATGTTTTTGATCAGGACTCTCTCTCTCTCTCTCTCTCTCTCTCTCTCTCTCTCTCTATATATATATATATATATATATATATATATATATATATATATATATATATATATATCTAAAACAGATCCTTTGTTTGATAAAATGCATGCCCATTGGCTGATAGGAAGGGGCGCGGTGGATACTAGAAAACTGATTGGCCAACTAGAAATCCTCAACATATATAAAAACAAGAAGCAACCACAGAATTCGCGCATAAGCCTGACGAATCCTATAGTTGGATGAAACGCAGAATATTCAGTGTAGCTTAATCGCCATATATATTTTATAAATTACTATATATATATATATATATATATATATATATATATATATATATATATATATATATATATAAAACCAAATAATATATAGTGCATAACTCTATCCGATCTGATATTTCTATCAGTTGTATTCAGTTTCCGATTGTATTCATTAAAAGTAAATTGCGATTCCAACTTATTTAAACTGTAGAACATTGTTTTTACATCGTCTGTAGAAAAGAAAATCTTGAGACGCTCTCCTACATTAATGCCAATATGTTTATTGAATCCAATTAAATATTTAAAAAATCATCGATGATAACATTACACGTTGGGTTTCATCCGTCTACAATGTTACTAATTCTTTTAATATATTCGATAAGCCAGCAAACTGTTGAATCAGATTTTTTTTTTTTTAAATGTCCAATCTTTATTTGATTGTGTGGTTGGTTGTTTTTTTCTTATTCGTTTAAAAAGATACTCCTTCTTTAAAAATGTTAATTTCAATTTTTTATTGCCAAATTATTATGTCGGTCATTTTGGAAATAATTTGACTGTTTTATTTTTAGAGTGACGAAACAGATTGCTGTATGCAAGTTTTATACTAAAATCACTCTCCTCGTTTGAAATCCGGAAATTTCATTTGCAAATTAGCTTTTGTTTTTGTTTTTTTTAACTAGACTAGAAACCAAGAAAAAAAAAACGTTTATGTGCTAACGAGTCAACACTTATCAAGACCAATAGGCGATTCGAAGACAAAGGTGAGTTAATTTGGGCGGGGACAGTGAAACATCAACAAGGAGATTGGTAACAACAGTTAAGATTGACCAAAAATTAGATTATGTAAGACGATAGCTAAACAAAAATTAGTTTATATTGGACTTGAAAATTTCCATGCTATAGGCAGCTGGGGGATAGTATCGTGGTAACACTTGCATATAATGATATTATTTCGAAAAAGTCGTTGCATCCCTTGTTTAGATAAATTCTTTACTGAATGTATCTTTATAATTTCGTCGAAGGGTAAGGACTAAGTTATTATGTATTTTCTTTTTTTCTTTTCAGGGAATTAGTGTGGATACGATGAAAGTATCTCTGCAACGCATTAAATTCGAACGACACACCACGATTGTTAGTCACTATGGTTAATCACTTAACCACCGCCATTATTTATTACAAAGGTAATGAAAACAGCATATTCTTTTCATTGTTTTGACTCTCGAGTATATATCCGGTTAATCAACCGAGAACTGCGTGACTCTATATAAAAGCATATAAGATATTAACGGATATACACTCGAGAGTCAAAACAATAAAAAGAATACGCTGTTGTCCTAACCCTATTTATTACATGATATTTTTCAATGCCATTTATATTCTCAATGTAATCATTTAAATAATAAAAATGTCAGGCAATTAGTTTTTCAATACTTGAAGGGGAACAAAGTTTGTGTTATTTGTTTCCTTTCTAAAAATTCAGATAGTGAGAATGAAGTGTTCCTGGTTTAGGACAACAAAATTAAAGAAATAAAAAAAAAAGAATTCGTCTTTGAAAGCCAACAACCGCCGGGTTTGGGATCACCACTGTCACCAACCTTCGTATGTCTGCCTCTCCCCGACAACCTGTTTATACATGTCTCCCGCGTGATTTCGCGTGATTTCCACCAGAGCACACCTTTTAAAACTATGGGCGCCATATTTATTTCTCTTTCTCTCTCTTACGCCCAACCTCACCCGACACACACGCGGTAAGACCTCTGTTCGTTTGATCTGTTTTCCCTTTCTTTTTTCTGCCTTCCTTCTGCTAACTTTAAACAACATGCCCCCCCCCGATCACATTTCATAATCCCTCATCCCCTGTGGCGGTCGTCTTTCCCTACTTGGTCTCTGAGGTGCCTCGCCATCCTCCAGCTCCACATCGCTTCCCACCGTTTCATTTTCCAGTGGCCTGATATCAAGAATATGTCTCGGTACTCCATCTACCGCAATGTTGTTCCTGGTATTATTCCCGGTTATGCACCCTCTGCTCCACTATGTGGTACATCGTGCCCCTGGGGTCTTCACCCATACTTCATCACCGAGTTTGATGGTCACTGTTGTCTCTGTATGTGGTTCATTCTTCCATGCCCACTCAGCTGTCCACTCATTCCCATCGAATTCCGCTCTAAAATCCGGATCACTGATTGATATCCATTTCTTTTTTCCAACCTGTTTGATTCCTTCGTTAACCTGCTCTGTTACTGCGCATCCAGCTTGTCCGAACCTCACGCAATTGCTGCCGACTGTGATACCTCCAAGTCGGCATATTACGTCCATTCCGACAATCGCTTGGACGCTAGGCACCAGGTGATCAGTGACAACCGCATGGACTCTCATCCGGTGATCCTCGATTTCAATTGTGATCCATAGAATGCCACTACTTCGCCCTTCAATTTCTATCCACTGACGAGGCTAGTATGCACCATGGTAGTGGTACAGCCAGTGTCGATGAGAGCCACAGCTTCTTATCTTTCCACCACAATTTCACGCTTGGGCATCTGCTGCGAGCGCGCCATTATTCCAAAGTCGGAGCAGCTGCTGGAATTTTGGCTCCCCCTTGATAATTTAACTGCTATGTGACCACTCGGATTACACCTGTAGCACACAGTCCTTTCCAAGAACCTCCTGCAGTCTTTCCGCAGGTGCGGGCTCTACATACAAAACATGCGCCTCGCGGTCTCGGGCGGCTTTTGCTCTCATCGTTCCGTGCTGTTACCACCGTTCCTACGGCCCCAGAAGGTTGGGTGCTTACTAATATCCTTGCAGTTGGGAGCAGATCACTTACCTCTAAAGTCTCGATACCTGGAACCTGCTGCAGCCTCTCGGAAATCTCCTTCAGGAACCCGGTAATGAATGCCATCTTTGCTACGTGATTCGCTACCTGTCTCCGAATTTCTGCCAGTTCCACCAATCTTTTGACTTCATTTGCATACACATCGATGGTTTTCCCCGTCTACCTCTTGTCTTTTAATTTGTTGTACGCCTCAAACGGCCCTTCCGCAAATGCCTGGATCAATCTGGCTATGATCATCTCAGCGTACTCCTGTTTATGGGAGCTCAGCTTCAAATATAGGGTTATGCGTCACCCTCCAGGAAAACCGGTATCACTGTGGCAACGTCGCCTATCTTTTGGAGCTTTGCCACTAGGTCCACTTTCTTTAACCAAACCACCACATCACCTTCGCCACTGAACGGCTTTATTATGTTGTTCAGGCTGGTAGCCTTCGCCGAAATAGCTTGAAGTGTTCCTGGTTTAGGACAATAAAATTAAAGAAATAAAAAAAAAGAATTCGTCTTTGCAATCCAACAACCGCCGGGTTTGAGATCACCACTGTCTGTCTCCCTCTCCCCGAACTAACCTGTCACCTACATGTCTCCCGCGTGATTTCGTGATTTCTCTGCATTTGAAGCGTTGTTGTGTTGGAAACAGTTCTATGGTCTTCTAGTAACGGTAATATATTTTCTACTCTACAATAATATTAAGCACTTTTTTATGTTTTTACTAAATATCATTTAATTACTAGCTCTCTCTCTTTCTCTCTCTCTCTCTTTCTCTCTAATATTTATATTTTATATATATTTATAATATTTAATTACTAGCTAATTATTTACTTACTAAATAATGTTTACTTAAGAAATAATATTTAATTACTATATATATATTTAAAATATTTATATATATATGTATATATATAAATATATATATATATATATAGAGAGAGAGAGAGAGAGAGATAACTCATTGTAGGCGTGTATGTGTATGTGCTATTTGCGTGTTCCCGATTAACAGAAATGGTTATAAAATGTACATAAAATCTAAAAGTGTTTTATATATAAAGTCTACAAGAGAAGACCATAGAAGTGTTTCCAACCTAAAAGTGAATATATATATATATATATATATATATATATATATATATATATATATATATATATATATATACATATAAACTCAATATCTTAGAGAGAGAAAGAGAGAGAGAGAAAGGTGACAGGCAGTAATTGCCACTTCTTACACTGATGATTGTATGAGCACTAAACACTAGTGTCTGTGGTTACAAAATAATTCTTAATAATTATTTATAAAAATACTATCGTAATAAAAAGCCATTTTAAGAACTAAAGCTGGGCACTTTTTAGGGAATTAAGAAAATACGGCCACTTTAAACTCAAAATACAATATTCCGACTTCCTGTCGTTGAATAGTATCTGGCTGTTTACTGTATATACCAGCTTACTTGGTATTTATATGAACTTAATTTCCATTAATTTCTGTGTTAATTGAGAGTAGCCTACAGGTAGGATGCCAACCAACGGAGTAAAGTTTGACTTAGTGACTAGGTTTAAATCTCCTGCAGGTAATAATTGTCACTTTCTAAACTAATTCATGCCCACGCATGGAACAATAATTTCTGTAGGTATAAAATAACTCGTATTTACAAAAATAAAATAATAATGGAGGTAGTCCCGAATCTCTATATACTCACTCCCAGGTGAAAAAGTAATAATTTAAAATCTCAAATACATAATTCTGTTTCAATAAAATTTAAACGAGATGCATAAGACACAAATTCAAAGGTTTTTCTAAAGTTTCAGTTTCTCTCGACTATTTTCGGAGACGAAACGGAGAAGGGGGGGCATTAAAACAAGTAATGTTATGTTATTAGCATATTTAAAAAGGACACGCTGTTCCTTATTAAATCCCAAGCAGCGTCAAGTCATCCTGCTCGTCTATTATATAAAAGGCAGTTGCCTATGCGTTTATGTTTATATGTCTAGCTTATATTCGAAAACTACAAAACAAACACCAAACATACTTGGTATATACTTTACTAGTGTTGCCCTGAATGAATCTATATATCTATAAAAGTGAACGTGTCTGTCTGTCTGTCTGTCTGTCTGTGTGTCTGTGTGTCTGTCTGTCTGTGTACATTTCCCTACGCAATAACTCTGTCAATTTTTAGTCTATAGACTCGAAATTTGAAATACCGGGTACTGAGATTTGGGAAAATCGATGAGATGGGTGTCAGCCAGAAATTTGGCTGTTAAGGGGTCAAATTTCAACGATTTGACCTTTAAGAACTCTACCAAACTCCTCCGACAATTTTGGGTCTAGACACTTGAAATTTTAGATATAGGTTCCTTGAACCTGGATCTAACTTAATAAAGTGATTTGAGCCCGAAACTATAAATTTTAAGGGGTCATAATAGGGGTCAAAGTTTTAAAAAATTAACCATTTTTTTTTGTTTTTTTTTTGCTTTTTTTGCACAGCATACACCTCCAAACACCCGAGCAACGCCGGGCACGCCTGCTAGTAATCTATAAAATTTAGAAAAAAATATTCATTCTCTGAGAGACAGCTGGGTCGGATTTCATCAAGGGAAGAGGAGGTCATTGTTTTAATGTATTTATTTGGAAAGAAAATGCTGACTAATTTCATGAGGAATCTATTATATAAAATCGAGTTGTCTGGATGTATGTGGGTATGTTCAGCTAGAGAGTAATGGGCTTGATGGCGTAGAAAGAAGGGTTTGGCGTGATGGAGGAGAAAACGGAAAGGGAAATATAAATACATATAGAGAGATAGAAATCTTAGCAAAAATGTGTTATATTTTTGCACCGGGCAACGAAGGGTCATTCTACAAGTCTTATATGAAGTAAACTATTTCATTGATGTATATAGCTTGTTACAATCAATGTAACTATTTGCAAGTTAAAATTACCTAAAGAACACCTTTTATCAATAACTTTAGTAAATTGTAATAATTATTCTGATCTTTGGCAGATTTCTTTGGAATCCATCTTTAATTTTAGTTTATTAAAAAAATTCTATTTAACATTCTAGTAGAAAACCCTACTAGCCAGACACAAAGAATCTCGTATAGTATATATCTTCCTACACTTTCTCATCTCATTCTTCTTTTTTCCTATATCATATATCCAATGTAGAAAATAAGAAAGCAAAATTATCAGAGTTTTATTATTGTATACAAATTACACAGTGTTATTTAACTTATGGGTACTTTTGCATAATTTGACCCGATTCCTCGTGAATTCCCGTCAAGCATGCATCGGGCGAGACCGGTAATCATCGGAGTCAGCCGAGCGTTGTACAAATGTTGAAACGCTAACTCGACTGTTTATTTTATTTATTTATTTATTTTTCTATTATGTTTTTAGCGATTTTTAAAGTGATATTAAGGGGGTGAATTTTTAATTTCTGATTAGTTACTTTATTTATTTATTTATTTATTTATTTTGTAATTCAATTTCTGGGAGTTTGATTAGCCAATGAAAAAGCGCTATCTAAATGGAAGCAGACTACATTCGAATTGAAAAAAAGCGACTAAACCAAAAAAAAAGCTGACAAACAAATATATTTTCAAACTCGCCAAACAGAAAAATAACAGCCAAGGAAATAAATCTACGCATATTAGAAAAAGATCGATGCAAACAATCTCATATTGTCAGGAGAAGACATTGCTGTCCTAAAAAATGAGGCGCAACAATTGTAAACACAAATGTTTGCTTAAAAAAAGATCGTGCGTGTTGGAGATTCCAACAATAGTAAAGGTCATTTATTTATGAGCGTTCGAAAACCCCAAAACGTATTTGCTCTACCCTCCCTCTTTACCGTCGATGGCCGTTCAACATCGGCTGAAGTAAAAGATTCCTAAGGAAATATGCTCATCTCAAGAAAGTTCTTCTGCCGGCAATTAATAATCGAAAAAAAATCTCAATTTTTTCAAAAAAAAAAAAGATTTTTAATTTCTGTGGACTCTTCCTCCTCACCAAAAAAAAACTTGACTGAACAAAAAGTCTTGAAAATAAAAAACAAGAAAAAAATACGGTTACAAAAAAGAAAACAATAAACTTGTACTTACACCTAACAATTATACGGTTAAAAATCATTTCTTGAAGAAAAAAGACAAACTTCCTGTTGATAAATATTTTGAAAAAACAATTAAATACTAAAATAAAACAAACATATTTTCATTTTTTAAGGTGTTTTTGTTATTTTTGATTATTTGCATTTGTATTTTTCTGTTTTTTTTTTGTTTTGTTGTTTTGTTTGTTTGTTTGGGTTTTTTTTGTTTTGTTTTTTGTTTTTTGTTTTTTTCATAAGTCTGCGTCTGTTAAGACGCTCGGCTGACACCGATGATTACCGGTCTCGTCCGATCCATGCTTGACAAGAATTCACGAAAATTTGGGTCAAATTATGCAAGAGTACCAACATGTCTTTAAAATATCATTCAAACACGGTAGTGTTTGTTGAATATCTAGTTAAGTGGCAGCTTTAGTCATTTAGAACTGTTTTAAAGCTTCACTGCTCATTCATTTTTTGACCAAATCTCAAACAATTATTAGAGTTCATAGATCATCTTTTCAACAATGTGGTGAGAAATAATTTTCAATTTTTGTTCAGTAAAACAAAAGTTTTGATGAATTTAGTGGTGTTCAAAATCGTAAAAATGTAAGGCGGTGAGCGACATTTTTTATGACTGGATTCGATAGCAACCACGTCGCTTCAACGACTACTGTTGCTAACAATTCATCACTCTCGCGAAAATAGAAATAACAAGAGAAACAGAGAGAATGAAAATATGAAAGAGACATAATTGGGGGAGGTGGGATATTACTGAAAGCAGACGAGTGCCGTACATTGTTATTACATATGTGTATGTTATGTGTATAGGGGGGAAAAGACTACATTAAAAGTGAATTTACCGGAAGCCTGGAAAAATCATGGATTACAATAGAAAATTGTAAGCATGACAAGTAACATGGTTAAGCTTAAACACGGAAAAGAAAAGGACAAGATATTCTAGTAACAAGTATAATAAATTTATAACCTTAAATATTGCAGCATTAAGAATTTTATTTTAATTCAATTTAACATTACATAATTAATTCTTAATGCTACAATATTTTAAGTTATAAATTTATCATATTTCTTATTAGAATATCTTGTCCTTTTCTTTTCTGTGTTAAAGCTTTACCATATTAGTTGCCATGCTTAAATTTTCCTATTGTAATAATTATATAAGTAAGCCAACTAAGTTTTTTCTCTCCAGAACAGAAAGAAAACTGAACTTCTCCTCTTTCGCATGTGATATATGACCGTCTTCCTGTACATCCTCGCCTAGAAATCCTGATGATGTCCCCTGAAATAGGAACGAAACGTTGATTTTATTTTTGTTTTTACTCTTTTAGGGTTTTCCTTTTTATTCACATAACGTCTAAAGCATCGTTTATATCTTGCTTTATTTTATTCATATATATATATATATATATATGTATATATATATATATATATATATATATATATATATATATAATAAGTATTACAGTTAAGTTTACAAAAATAATCCAAGATGGCAAAACTAAAGTATATTATAAATATTGAGGAGTTAATATTTATAAAGTAATCTCAACCAGATGTAAAAGCTCGATAAAACCAAATATATCTATATAAAAGCCAAGTACGTCCAAGGATGGAATACTGTTGCCATATCTGGGCAGGAGCTGCTAAAGACAGCCTATCCTGCCTTGACAGAGTACAAAATAGACTTCGTGGCTTAGTGGGGTGCCCTTTTCTCTACCCTGCAACCTCTCTCCCACAGAAGAGCTTGTTTTATCGTTATTTCCATGGCAGGTGCTCGTCTGAACTCCAATCTCTGGTCCCCCCTCGCCAATCTTTCACGAAAAACACCCGTCTAGCTGAATCCACTGTGAAAAATTTCCCCCACTCTATATCTGTGCCTAAATCAAAACGCGGATTCCATGAACAAAGCTTCTTTCTTAGAACTGCACGCCTGTGGAACTCTGTTCCGTCTGCCTGCTCCCCACCGGACTACAACTTGGATGTGTTCAAGTCCAACGTTCACAAATTCCTAATGAACCGCCCCCTTAAGTAAACACTTCATCAAATCTCCACACTAACGTAATGTACTTGCAATAACCCTTATCCCTGAGTGGCTTCCGGGCCTTGATAAGTGGTGATCACTGTGTAAAAAAAAAGGAAATAGAGTTTATATTGGATTACTTTGAACCATATTCCAATTACGCGATTCCTTTGGATTTTACTGGTGGAAATGGAAACCAATTTTTTGGGATTTTACCGTAATTGGATATTTTACCCTTCGCCAGACTACCATTCACGTGAATCAAATTATTACATAATAAAATTAATACATAAATAAAAGTATGTAATAATCAAATTATTACATAATATTTTAATAAAATCTGTGAATTAATTTTAGATAATAATTAAAAAAAGAAACAGAAAAGAAACAATAAACATTCCAATTTAAATAGTTAAAATATTTTTCAATTACTTACGAATAGTAAAATGATAAAATAAAATCAATAAAAACCCCAAAGAGTAAATGGTTAGGTCATAAGTAATAAATTATGGTTCATTGCCATCACAAAACTTTAACAATTTCATTAATATCGATGTTCTTATTTTTATTACCAATGAGTCAGCATCAATCAAGACCCAATTTAAAATGTGTTACTCATGCATCTTTTGACCCGGATTTTCGTTGACTTGGGCCAAACTGGCAGCTGAGGAGAATCGCTGTAATAAGCCGAGCGCTAATCAAGTATTAAAACACTTGAAAAAAAAAACAGTAGATTTTTTTTTATATTTTTGTAAAAGAAAAAGGGTATTGAAGTAATTTGGAGTGGGTGTAAAGGTAGAGGTATTTTTTTCAAATCCTTTAGTTGGGCGTTTTATTACCCAATGAGAATTGGAATTCGGAAATGGAAGCAAACGGCATTCTGACTTCACCAGAAAACGAAAATTTTTCATTTTATATTCACGCACAAAAATGGCAGATGCTGCAAACTCCAAGATATGCATGAACAAAGGTTAATTTATTGCCAAGAGAAAAATCTAATATCCTAAGAATGCGTACCGGAATATTTCTTGCCAGGGCTAAAATGGAAATATCAAGATGTTGTAAATATATTTATTTGTGAGCACAGGAAATGGCCACGACGAAAGATCTAAAGAAAAAAATGATGTATCGGTATAAACTTTCACAAAAATCATTTCTACATTTTTGCTAAAAATTTTTGAAAGTTTAAACTAATGATCTCAATATATAATGTTTTTCTGAACCAAAGTACCGTAGGTTTTCAACAACCAATGGCGCATACAAATTCAATAAATCAACCCTGATAGCCACTATCTTATGTAGCTTACCACCACCATTTCTGTCACATTCACTCGTGATAATAAAATGCTACATTACATCCGATGAGCAACACCATCATAATCGCCACATCTACAGAGGAAGAAGTTCCTATTTTTCTCTCTTAATGTGTAGTGCCCCCACGGCTTCTATATGTGTCTACGATATTGTGTTGCACCGTCGTTAACTGGTTTTATATACATTCATACAACATACTCTTTACATTTTTTGATTCACAAATAATAAAGTCTTCCCTCCTTATTCCGTTCATTGTGATTGGTTGAATTCTTATATTCAGGATTAACGGTATCCACACCATAAAAAACGCTAACCTACCATTCAAATATGGCGTCGCAACGATGCCTATTTTTCTCGTTCTGATTACATTTCTGCGCTTCATTTTCCTTAGATTATGCCGACAAAACGCTCCGGACCTTAAATACACGAAATAAAATAGATTATTTTTTTACCGTTTTTACGTGAATTTCCCTAATTACAGATTCTGCTACACTACGAAATTTTGTAGATTACGAACACACGCACACAGAAATACGTCGGCGGCAGGGAAGTAGATTTCTTTAGCGCGTCATTATATGTAGAAAACTACTTGTCTCCACAGAATTTAATCGAGATTTTGGTAATCAGCGTCTTCAGAAACCTATAAAAGTCATCAATTTAAAGAAATTTGAGGTGGTGGACCTATTGTAAAAAGAAAAACTTAATAAAACATTTTAAAAAATAGTAGGAAAAAAGTAAATACTCAAAAATAGTAAAAATTATGAATTGATTATGGTAGGTTGTTTTCATAGTTGTTTTAGTTAATTATTTCCATACGCTTGATATAATCTGATTTTTTTTTTTCGCAGGGTGTCGCCAAGCGCCGAACAAGACTCAGAGAGAAACAGGATGTAAACTGCAGTAGCTATATATATATATATATATATATATATATATATATATATATATGAAATTGTCTGTCTGTGCGTGTGTGTCTGTCTTTCTGTTTACATTTCCCTACATAATATATCTGTCAATTTTCAGTCTACAGACTCGAAATTTGATATACAGGGCACTTAGATTTGGAAAAATCTTTGTAATCGGTTTTCAGCCAGAAATTTGGCTGTTAAGGGATCAAAGTTCAACGATTTTACCTTTGAGAACTCTACCAAACTCCTCCGACAATTTTGGGTCTAAACACTTGAAATTTTAGATATAGATTCTAGTCACTGCACTACTGCAAACAATATAACTTAATAACTTGATTTGAGCCCAAAACAATAAATGTTAAGGGGTCATGATAGGGGTCAAAGTTTAAAAAAATGATCGCTGCGGTCTAAACATTTGAAATTTTACATAAAGGATATTCAGAGATAGGGCAAGCTTTTTAATCGGTTTGGGTCAAAAATTTGAGCTATCAATATATAAAGGTATGTATGTATGGTTTGCATGTCTGCCTAAAACTTTCGATAGATGCGACGGATTTTCACAACATCAGTATCGTTTTTAAGCCCGACTTTTCAAACGACAAATCTCGCAAAATTGGCTAAAAACATTAATTTTTTCACCTTCAACTGGACACTTCTCTACAGGGAGGGGTCGCTTTTTTCGCCGATATTGTCGAAAGTCATCCCCTGTTTTCGATTGTCTAGCCTTAATTTAAACCTACGTCACTTGCGGTTTGTGCGATGGTCGTAATAGCAAAGACGTCACATTTCCCCCATTTTTTTTCCTCTTTCGCGGTACGAGTTCGAGCCTGCCTTCCTACTACCACTTTTTTATTTTTTTGCTCAACATACACCTCCAAACACTCGGACAATGCCGCGCTGAAATGCTAGTATATATCTATATATATATATATATAGAGAGAGAGAGAGAGAGAGACAGACAGACAGACAGACAGACAGTTGAGAAGAATATATATATGCATATATATTCTTCCCAACTCTCTCTCTCTCTCTCTCTCTGTATCTCCCTTCCTCTCTCACTCTCTCTCTCTCTTTCTCTCTTTCTCTTTCTCTCTCTCTCTCTTTCTCTTTCTCTTAAGATATTTTTATATTGAAAAAAATAGTTTGTCACACTAATTCCTTCTTATAAAAAACTTTAATTGTCCTTTTTTGCGGTGGGAGAGGGTCCCATTTAAACAAACTGATCCACAGCAACGCGTGGACGGGTACGGCTAGTAATAAATATTTTTTAAACTTAAGTTATTTTTAAAATTTTTTGTTAATATGTTTTAGTACTAAATGTGTTATTATATTTCTCAGCGTCTTTCATTTCGTTCGGCTTGTTCCGGCGGTTCTTGTCAGCTGCTGGTCAAGCCCGAGCCAACATAACGGAAATCCGGGAGTACCTAAAATTTGATAAGAAGAATATCAGGCAACATTTTTTGTATTAAATTTATTCAATAAACTGTGTTTACGCAGCGCGTTACTTAATGCTATAATAGGTAATATTAATATTTGTGTAAATTGATCATTAACATAGCCCTAGGTAAATTTCATGGTGTTTTCTACACTTACATGTATAATTTACTCTTGGTATTAATACTGATTTTGAAATAATAAACGTCTTTTTGAAAAAGGTTTGTTATACCGAAAGTTTTAGAAAATAGAAAAAATCATTTAATAAATATTTTATAACATTGTCCGGTTTTCTAAATTTTCTAATTAAGCTTGGGAAATAGAGTTTTCAGCGGATGTAATCAAACTCCTATATAAGCAAAAGTAATTTCTTTGGTCGAATCAAAAATTTTCATTACATAATAGAAATTTAATAATAAAAGTATTACGTCATTCAAGTTTTTACATTTGCTGTGACTTTATAAAGGTTGTTTTATAGAAGTGGCGAACACGCAACTAAAATAAATCAGAGAAACCTTCTTTTATTATACAAATATATGGTTTATTCTAAAGATTAATTTTTGGCATCTATAATTTTAATATAATTTAGACTATATACCTCCCGCGACTCGCGCGTACAGGCGTCGAATGTTGTATTCCACGTGGTCTATTGTGTCTGGTTTATCAGCGTAGGCATGGGACCTTAGACATTCCCAAATAAAATAATCTAATAAGGTCAAATCGCACGAACGAGCCGGCCAGTTGATAGGTCCATTTTGTGAAATTATTCGTTCATCGAATTCGTACAATTTGCAATGCTGCTCGGGTGTTAGTGTCTTCATGGCGAATTGCCAAACCAAGCTGAACTAAAAATAACCGATAGTTGGCAAAGCTGCAATTAAAGGGAATAGAGTTGTCAATTTAAAATTCGCCGTCTCTAAAAAATACACCCTGTTCTTTCTGTTTAAACTGTTATAAAATAATTCGATAAATTCAAAGCATGCGTAAGTGCTTTTTGTCACAGTTTTATTTTATGAAACATAGAATGTCAGTAGGTCATTTTTTTGTGTGTGGCTTTCCAATGAGCGTCGGTCGGTCGATCACCATTTTATAGAGGGAGAAGTCACCCTCTATTGTTGTTAGAGGAATAACAATGTCACCAATCTATCTGACCTTCGACAGTTAGTAGACGGTGTTTGAACGACGAAGGGTCACTAATTTATAGAGGACGAATTCACCAATCTCGTACTCACCCTCTATTGTAAAGTAGAGGATTAGAGAGATTTTGTAGATTAATTGCATAGTCCTCTTAGCCAAGAAATGAGTACACGGAATTCGCCGAAATTATATTTCCAACCAAGGTACATTTATTTACAGAATGGATACAAGTGTAATGCTAAACAGTTCAATACTTGCGTGATTGCCTCAGGAGTCTTTTGTGACAGTTCAAATGTTTTTTGCGTGGATGCAAAACAGGTGAGTAGTTTCGACGCGATCTGCATAGTCCGCGGTCAAAAGGATGGAAGAGAGAGAGAGAGAGAGAGAGAGAGAGAGAGAGAGAGAGAGAGAGAGAGAGAGAGAGAGAAATATAAACCGGATACGAAAGTGGAATGTATCGCCCCTTTGTGGCAAAAAATGGCATTGCCAGAATTAAAGGGCAATAATTAAGTTTACCTTAATGTTACCAGTTTTATGTTCGTGGGTTGGCTTATATATGAAACTCGGTTCCCATACAGCCTAAAAGACTTAATCGACATATCGTGTTCAAATATAATAAATTTATTGTGCGCTCACTTACTGAATAAGCTTCTGGTTCGCGTCTTCAATCAGTATCATAAACTATGTGACTTGGAATTAAACATAATCCGGTTTCTAGTCACTGCACTACTGCAAACAAGTCTTATTGCCCCGTGGTAACAATCCGATCGTTGGAAAAGCTGTGAACCAATTGAACTCAGCATTTTACTTTTTTTTGCATGTGGCATTCACCCACTTTGAGTTATTTCGAAATAGTGTGTAGTTCTCTGTAACTGACACACGATATAAAATATAATATCTAACGTGAACTTGGTCAGTGAATAATATTTGGACGACATTTTCACAATGTCAATTCGAAAAGGGTGTAATATATTTATCCTAATAATACTTTGACTTAATTATTCATTCGGGTACAACTTTAAAAAAGGGTGTATATGCTGCATTTATCCCTTCTAAATCTTTTACGGATAAGAACCAACGGGATGGAATGAATATTATCTTCAGATTTGATCATCAGAAACTACTGGCTGTTTGCAGATTTGAAAAGAATGCTTCATGGAAAAAGATATTACCCCGATAAACAAAAATTTACATCCGAAACTGAGATGTATTTGGAGGCAATTGAGCTCTGTCGACAACACTGCATCGTTGAAATCCTAGAGGGAGACTATGTTGATGAATGAATGTTTTTGTTTTATTAGTTACGTGTTAGGACATGGGAAGACTTTCCAGCCTCCTATAGATAGCCGTTTGCCATTGACTTCTTGCTGGCAATGACCTTTGGCCTTCACTGGAATTTGGTGAGCAGTAAGCCTTCCCAAGGCCCTAGTCCATTCGCACTCATCCAGTGAAGGCCTGAATAATCTCTCTCTCTCTCTCTCTCTCTCTCTATATATATATATATATATATATATATATATATATATATATATACATAAAGTAGTAGTGTTCGCGCGCGTGTGTGTGTGGGGGTGTCCTTGTATACAACTCTCCTACAGCCCAAACCACTGGACAAATCATGACCAAACCTGGCATGATGATGATGGTTCCCTGCTTTGGGATAGTGCACACCATTTTTCAAGATCAAGATCAAAGACCACGGTCATAGCCTATGTATATATATACTTTTCTGCAACCCACACCACTGGACCGATAATGACCAAACCCGAAATGATCACGGTCTCTGACTCAGTGATGGTGCACACTATTTTTCAAGGTCAAGGTCAAATGTTAATGTTGGAACTTTGCTAATAATAATAATAATAATAATAATAATATTAATAATATAATAAAAATAATAATAATAATAATAAAAACAAACAACAACAACAACAATAATAATAATAATAATAATAATAATAATAATAATAATAATAATAATCCCACCAAACTAAAATTTAGTGTCGGTATCGACTGGCAACACAACAAATTCTACTATTTGGAGTGTTGCCAAGCGATGCCGATTTTTTGGTGGATATTATTATTATTATTATTATTATTATTATTATTATTATTATTATTATTATTATTATTATTATTATCCGTAGTAGTAGTAGTAGTAGTAGTAGTAGTAGTAGTAGTAGTAGTATTTTATCCTAATCCATCTAAAAACCATATGGATACAAAGTGAATAAATTAACAATTTGTCTTACACTTAATTATTTCGTAATAATTATTTCATTATGTTATTTAATCTCTAATCTTTACCTTCTGATTACGCCAATGTTTGTATTTGTAAAATAGTAAAGAGTATTGATAAGAGAATATAGTTGGATGTTTTGTGTGTATTTATGTGTGTATTTATGTGCGTATTTGTGTGTGTATTTGTGTGTGTATTTATGTGTGCATTTGTGTGTGTATTTGTGTGTGTGTTTATGTGTGTGTATTTGTGTGTACTGTAAAGAAAGAATAAACTTCCGAGTAGACGTTTAAACCTAATTTCATTTGTCAGTGTTACTATATTAATCAATACTTTACTTTTTATGAGAATTCTTATTGAGAAAAAAATGATGAGGGGTGGGAAGAGTAAGATTACTATTGCGACTACAAAAACACGACCAGCTTATTCTACTACAAAATGGACGTACTGTGGAAATTGAAAAAAGCATTTTAGCCGTGTTACATAATGTACTTATCTGTCTCTTATTTTACTGACATCTCATTTCCTAAAACATTGACCGTCCAAAGTCTTGAAGATTTTTTCATTACTTATCTTTCACAATACACTGGCTTCGCAAAATAATTATCTTTCCTTCTATTTATTTAATTTTATAATGCCTTGTCCTCTCTTACTTAAGAGTAATGTTTCGTACTTGCTCGTATGCTTAAAACCAAAATATACCTTTTTCTCTAGACTTGATAATTTATTCTTTTCCTTTGTGCACTTTTTTCTTTCTGTGTTATACGCGCCAAACACCCACAATATTACATGTATACACGATAGTTCACTCTATCTTTACAGATTACTGCAGTCTCGCCATGCTTTTTCACTGCCATCTCTTCGTCTCCACTGTAACTTTGTAGGTGACCATTTAGACCAACTTTAGCTCCGATCATCGGCGAGTGTAGCAAACAAACATAATACTCGTATTATTTGGATTCATCGGACTACAGTTCTCATCTTAAGTGTGATTTTAACAACGTTTCGGTCTATGTAACTTCCGACCTTCTTCACGCGTGTCTTGCTGAACTCGGGAATGTTTCTGTCGAACTCGAGAATTTGGACGGAATTTCCCGAGTTCGACAAGATACTCATGAAGAAGGTCGGAGGTTACATCGACTGAAACGTTGTGAAAATCACACTCAACATGAGAACAGTAGTCTAATGATTCTAAATAATACGAATAATCGATCCCACTCAAAATTTCAGAAACATCAAACACTGTTTCACTGAACACACACATACATCCATGTATGTGTGTGTGCGTGAGCCAAAGTAGCTAGTAATACTAAATGTCGATAGAGTTTCCAATATTTCTTTGAATAATTATATTTTTCAGGAAAACTTCCAGTTCTATGACGATTCTTTAATAATTCGGAATTTCTGTAAATAGAGGATGGTTCAGATAAACCCATAACATACCACGAAGAGCAGACTAATTTGAGAGGATAATCGGCTTTACGCCAGCATTTTGTTAGTATTTTAGTTAGTATTTCTAGACCATAAACCTCCAATCTAAAAAATGATAATCTTGTTTAATCCACCATTTGGCAATTATACATAAACGAACATCGTGATAAGGTTCTTCCTCGCTATTTTCTGATATTAACTTCCTCATATATTGTTTTATTCACGCATTTTGTGAAGATTCGTCAGGCTTAAGTAAAAGCCTGACGAATCCCCACTGGAATAAAACGCGGAATATTCTATGTAGTTTAATTTCCATATATATTTTCATAACTTACTATATATATATATATATATATATATATATATATATATATATACATATATATATACATACATATATATATATGTATATATATATATATATATATATATATATATATATATATATATATATATGAGCAAACAGCTAATAAAATATGTTAAAAAACACTTTGAAATGAGTTAAAAACATATTTAATCTGAAAAGGAAACACTAGATAAATGGATAGTCCTTAATTCGCGGAGTTTCGAAGAAATGCCCTCCTTCTCATCAGAGGGTAGGAATTAGCAAAATACGGGATCGGATTTTGCATGCAGAAGTATTTGATGAAACAACAAGTAAATCAAAGATCTTACTTGAAAACAAAATAAGTTAAGCAGAGGGAATATGGTAAAGAAAAAGGTGATTAGACATGAATGGATAGTCTAGTGGAAGATAAAAAATCCAGTGACGGTAATATCCAAATGTAAAACTTCAAGAAAGTTAAAAGAATTTCCATTTGTACAAGTAAAATCCAAAGACATCCCGTAATTGGAAGAAGATGGTCCATAATAATCCAAAGGCAGAAATCCATGGAATAATTCACAAACATGTGTACAAGGAAAAAAAATAATATTAATAAAAGAAAAATAAGATGTGCTTTTCACTCTACTTCCGAGACATAACTATATATATATATATATATATATATATATATATATATATATATATATATATATATATATATATACATATATATATGCACATATATATGTGTGTATGTATATATATATATATATATATATATATATGTAACAAGTTGTTAATAAAACATGTTAAAAAACACTTTGAATAAGAGTTAATATTTTTAATTTTAAAAATGAAACACTAAATAAGTGGATAGTCCTTAATCCGCGGAGTTTCGAAGAAATACTTTCGTTCTCATCAGAGGGTAGGATTTAGCAAAATGCGGGATCGGATTTTGCTTGCAAAAGTATTTAATGAAAAGTAAGTAATATATCTTAGTTGCTAACAAATAGTGAAGCAGAGGGAATAGGGTGAAGAAAAAAGTGATTTCACGTGAATGGATAGTCTGGTGACGGGTAAAATATCCAATAACGGTAAAATCCAAAAATCCAGAATCCAAAAAAATTAGTTAAATTTCCATTTTCACAAGTAAAATCCAAGGGAATCGCGTAATTGGAAGATGGTCCAAAGTAATCCCAAAGACAGAAATCTGTGGAATAATTCACAAATGATTACAAGGAAAAGGGAATAAAATTCAAATAATACTATTAAAAGAAAGATAAGATATGCGTAGAAAAAAGAAATGGAAAAAATTTAAATTATCACTTGTAAACAAATGTTTTAACATCTATAGGCATTTCGTGTTTCTTAGTTTTGTTAGTGTGGATGACATAACTCTATTGTCTGACGGACTATTCGAACCCCAGATCCAAGTATTATTGCGTTTTACGTAGCCGTTTGTATTGTATTTTTTTATTATTTGTAAATAAAAGTAATGAGATCTAGGTAGTGTCTTAATATACAATGGAGTTAAAAAAATATTTGTATACATGAAAAATTGTATTTTAATGTACGTAAAAGCCTTAACTGAAATAAAATTCGATACAATTTATGTCTAAAGATACATACTACTAAGAAATAATAATAATAATAATAATAATAATAATAATAATAATAATAAACTTGATTACTTTATATTCTCACAGAAATTAATGCATTATTTTCATAGGCGAAAAAAGTATTCGTACGAAACAACAAAATATATTTACATAATCTTATATCTTGTGGAATATTATTTATTGAGTTCAATAGCTTCCAGTCTATTCCATGTACGCCTCAACTAAGATTTGCACACATAGACTGGTATTTATCCCATTCGTCTTGGCAGATTTATCCGGCATAAGTCATGTACAAACAGACAAAAGTATATAAAAGCTAGAAATGATTGTAAGAAAGAAATAGTGACAGCTAAGTTAGAATATACTGAAACCACCAGAAAACGCATTGAAACGCAGAAATTAGGAACTCGTAAATTCTGTAAAATCTACAACAGTGTAGTAAATTATGGGCAATACACAATTCCCCCACTATCCAACAATCGTGAGGTTGTTTGCACGGCAACCGAGAAAGCTAAGCTTGCCTGTCAGTTTTCCTCAAACTTTACCTTGGACCCAGCAAACCATTCCATCCCTGATTTTTATGTGCAGACAGAAGCCAAAATAGATGATTTCAAAATCACCCTTCCCAAGTATATATAATCGTAAAAATCCTAGACACCTTAAAAGCATGTGGACCTGATCTCATTCCGGTTGTACTATTAAAAAATGTTCAGCTGGGGTTGCTCCAGTTCTCTCCAAACTCTTCAACAAATGCCTTAACGAATCTTGCTTTTCTGACTGCAGGAAAACTGCTTCTGTTGTACCAGTTTACAAGAATTCTGGTGAAAGAACTGAGCCATTAAATTATCGCCCCATTAGCCTCCTCCCTCTTTTCGCCAAAATATTTGAGTCCATAATTAATCAAGCTCTGGTCCATCACCTTACAGATGCTAAACTTCTGTCCGACCATCAATATGGATTTAGACAAGCCCGTTCTACTGCAGATATTCTAACTTTAATCTCTGAATGCACTGGATAAGGTAGAGAAAGGAAGGGTAGTAGCCCTAGATATATCCATGGCTTTTGACAGGGTATAGCACGATGGTCTTCTCATGAAAATCAGATCCTATGGTATTACTGGACGAATACTTACCATAATTAAATCCTTCTTAAATAAGAGAAGAATCCAGGGTTTCCTCGATGGTCGCACGTCCAAAAAGTATGATATAAATGCGGGTGTACCTCGGGAATCGATTCTTGGACCTTTATTATTTCTGATATTCATAAATGACCTGCCTGATAAAATAGTCTCTGAAATGGGTGTATTTGCTCACGACACCACGCTTTATAGCAGGCACAAGGGAAAAATAAATGAACACATATCCAAAGCAACGGTGGAAACCCTAAAGGAATATCTCAAGTCTGTAGTGGAATGGGGTCAAACATTGATGGTAACGACTAAGCTCGTTTCCTTTAATGATTACAAGAAACCGTCTCAACAACCAATAGGTATGGCTAAAGATACATTATGTGAAAGTAATTCTTTCAAACTCCTCTGCTTAACGTTCACAGGGAACATGCGTTAAAACAGATACATCGAGAGCATTTCCAGGGCTGCTGCGAAGAAGGTGGACACTCTCTACCGTACTAGAAAATTACTTACGCCTGAAAGTATTCCGTACCTCTACCAAGCTACTATTCGCCCATGTATAAAGTACTGTTGTCCCATTTTGTTTGATGCATCTGACACTAGTCTCTCACTCCTGGACAAGAGAGTCGCCAACCTGATAGGTCTTGAACTCTCATCTAAGCTTTAACCTCTATTCCACTCGACGAAATGTTGCATCCCTCTGCCAGTTCTACAAGTATTTTAATAGCGGATGCTCCGACGGACTAGAAGCCCCTGTACTCCCTTGATATAAATACCCCCGAAAAATCCGACAATCAGCAAAATCCCACCCTACACAGTAGAGATCGCAGGAGGTAAAAAGGCCTTCTACTCTAATAGTTTCTTCCCCAGAACTGCTAGATTTTGGAATTCTCTTCCAGATTCCTGTATCCACAATTGTACTTACATGCAGAAGTTCAAGTGTAATGTAAAAATACATCTTGTTGCTCAACTCCCTACATTGTATCCCTGCAACTTATGTCCCTGATAGTAGCCTCCTACATCAAAGTGGCACTGTGTCTTGTTTGGAGTGAAAATGCAATTAATAATATATCTTCAAATCCTTGATAATTTTGCTGCTCTTTTTAAAATTAGAATTTTTAAATATCGAGATAAATTCTCGATTGGGTCTAAGTTCGGGGACTTACTTGGCCATTGCAAAACATTTACGTTATTTTTAGCGAACCATTTCTTTGTAGATCTAGCGATGTGCTTAGAATCATTATCCTATTTAAAAATCCATCAAGAGGTAGCCGAAGCTTGCCAACAAAAATCATTAAATTGTTTTGCAGAATTTTCTGGTAGCTTTCGGCGTTCATCTTACTATTCATTATTGATATTACACCAACACCTTTTGCAGAAAAACAGTCCCATAACATGATGCTGCCACCACCAAACTTTACAGTTGACACCGTATTCTTTTGTAAGTAGGCTTCACTGTTTTTCCTCCACACATGATTTCGATAATTATGACCAAACAACTCTATTTTTGTTTCATCTGTCCATAGTATCTTTTCCTAAAACATACATTCTTTATCCTTATGCTTAGTAGCGAATTTTAAACTAGCATCTGTGTGTCGTTTCAAGAGGGTTTGGAGTCTTCCTTAGGGTGGAGTCTTCCTTAAGGTGAAGTTTTCCTTAGGATGGTGTCTTCCTTAGGGTTGGAGTCTTCCTTAGGGTTGGAGTCTTCCTTAGGGTGAAGTCTTCCTTAGGGTGAAGTCTTCCTTAAGGTTGGAGTCTTCCTTAGGGTTGGAGTCTTCCTTAGGGTGAAGTCTTCCTTAGGGTTTGAGTCTTCCTTAGGGTTGGAGTCTTCCTTAGAGTGAAGTCTTCCTTAGGGTGAAGTCTTCCTTAGAGTTGGAGTCTTCCTTAGGGTTGGAGTCTTCCTTATGGTGGATTCTTCCTTAGGGTTGGAGTCTTCCTTAGGGTTACAGTCTTCCTTAGGGTGAAGTCTTCCTTATGGTTGGAGTCTTCCTAAGGGTTGTAGTCTTCCTTAGGGTGGATTCTTCCTTAAGGTGAAGTCTTCCTTAGGGTGGATTCTTCCTTAGGGTGAAGTCTTCCTTAGGGTGAAGTCTTCCTTAGGGTTGGAGTCTTCCTTAGGGTGAAGTCTTCCTTAGGGTGAAGTCTTCCTTAGGGTTGGAGTCTTCCTTAGGGTTGGAGTCTTCCTTAGGGTGAAGTCTTCCTTAGGGTGAAGTCTTCCTTAAGGTTGGAGTCTTCCTTAGGGTTGGAGTCTTCCTTAGGGTGAAGTCTTCCTTAGGGTTCGAGTCTTCCTTAGGGTTGGAGTCTTCCTTAGAGTGAAGTCTTCCTTAGGGTGAAGTCTTCCTTAGAGTTGGAGTCTTCCTTAGGGTTGGAGTCTTCCTTATGGTGGATTCTTCCTTAGGGTTGGAGTCTTCCTTAGGGTTACAGTCTTCCTTAGGGTGAAGTCTTCCTTATGGTTGGAGTCTTCCTAAGGGTTGTAGTCTTCCTTAGGGTGGATTCTTCCTTAAGGTGAAGTCTTCCTTAGGGTGGATTCTTCCTTAGGGTGAAGTCTTCCTTAGGGTGAAGTCTTCCTTAGGGTTGGAGTCTTCCTTAGGGTGAAGTCTTCCTTAGGGTGAAGTCTTCCTTAGAGTTGGAGTCTTCCTTAGGGTTGGAGTCTTCCTTAGGGTGGATTCTTCCTTAGGGTGAAGTCTTCCTTAGGGTGAAGTCTTCCTTAGAGTTGGAGTCTTCCATAGGGTTGGAGTCTTCCTTATGGTGGATTCTTCCTTAGGGTTGGAGTCTTCCTTAGGGTTGGAGTCTTCCTTAGGGTAAAGTCTTCCTTAGAGTTGGAGTCTTCCATAGGGTTGGAGTCTTCCTTATGGTGGATTCTTCCTTAGGGTTGGAGTCTTCCTTAGGGTTGGAGTTTTCCCTAAAGGTTGAGGTTTTCCTTAAGGTTGGAGTCTGCCTTAGGGTTGGAGTCTTCCTTAGGGTGGATTCTTCCTTAGGGTGAAGTCTTCCTTAGGGTGGAGTCTTCCTTACGGTGAAGTCTTCCTTAGGGTGTGAGTCTTCCTTAGGGTTGGAGTCTTCCTTAGGGTGAAGTCTTCCTTAGGGTTGGAGTCTTCCTTGGGGTTGGAGTCTTCCTTAGGGTGGATTCATCCTTAGGGTTGGAGTCTTCCTTAAGGTTGGAGTCTTCCTTAGGGTTGGAGTCTTCCTTAGGGTGAAGTCTTCCTTAGAGTTTGAGTCTTCCTTAGGGTTGGAGTCTTCCTTGGGGTGGATTCTTCCTTAGGGTGAAGTCTTCCTTAGGGTGAAGTCTTCCTTAGGCTGAAGTCTTCCTTAGAGTTGGAGTCTTCCATAGGGTTGGAGTCTTCCTTATGGTGGATTCTTCCTTAGGGTGGGAGTCTTCCTTAGGGTTGGAGTTTTCCTTAGGGTGAAGTTTTCCTTAGGGTTGGAGTCTTCCATAGGGTTGGAGTCTTCCTTAGGGTAGATTCTTCCTTAGGGTGAAGTCTTCCTTAGGGTGAAGTCTTCCTTAACGTTGGAGTCTTCCTTAGGGTTGGAGTCTTCCTTAGGGTGAAGTCTTCCTTAGGGTGTGAGTCTTCCTTAGGGTTTGAGTCTTCCTTAGGGTTGGAGTCTTCCTTAAGGTTGGAGTCTTCCTTAGGGTGAAGTCTTTCTTAGAGTTGGAGTCTTCCATAGGGTTGGAGTCTTCCTTATGGTGGATTCTTCCTTAGGGTTGGAGTCTTCCTTATGGTTGGAGTCTTCCTTAGGGTGAAGTCTTCCTTAGGGTGAAGTCTTCCTTAGGGTGAAGTCTTCCTTAGAGTTTGAGTCTTCCTTAGGGTTGGAGTCTTCCTTGGGGTGAAGTCTTCCTTAGGGTGAAGTCTTCCTTAGAGTTGGAGTCTTCCATAGGGTTGGAGTCTTCCTTATGGTGGATTCTTCCTTAGGGTTGGAGTCTTCCTTAGGGATGGAGTCTTCCTTAGGGTGAAGTCTTCCTTAGAGTTGGAGTCTTCCATAGGGTTGGAGTCTTCCTTATGGTGGATTCTTCCTTAGGGTTGGAGTCTTCCTTAGGGATGAAGTCTTCCTTAGGGTGAAGTCTTCCTTAGAGTTGGAGTCTTCCTTAGGGTTGGAGTCTTCCTTAGGGTGGATTCTTCCTTAGGGTGAAGTCTTCCTTAGGGTGGATTCTTCCTTAGGGTGAAGTCTTCCTTAGTGTGAAGTCTTCCTTAGGGTTCGAGTCTTCCTTAGCGTGAAGTCTTCCTTAGAGTTGGAGTCTTCCTTAGGGTTGGAGTCTTCCTTAGGGTGAAGTCTTCCTTAGGGTGAAGTCTTCCTAAGGGTGAAGTCTTCCTTAGAGTTAGAGTCTTCCATAGGGTTGGAGTCTTCCTTATGTTGGATTCTTCCTTAGGGTTGGAGTCTTCCTTAGGGTTTGAGTCTTCCTTAGGGTGAAGTCTTCCTTAGAGTTGGAGTCTTCCATAGGGTTGGAGTCTTCCTTATGGTGGATTCTTCCTTAGGGTTGGAGTCTTCCTTAGGGATGAAGTCTTCCTTAGGGTGAAGTCTTCCTTAGAGTTGGAGTCTTCCTTAGGGTTGGAGTCTTCCTTAGGGTGGATTCTTCCTTAGGGTGAAGTCTTCCTTAGGGTGGATTCTTCCTTAGGGTGAAGTCTTCCTTAGTGTGAAGTCTTCCTTAGGGTTCGAGTCTTCCTTAGCGTGAAGTCTTCCTTAGAGTTGGAGTCTTCCTTAGGGTTGGAGTCTTCCTTAGGGTGAAGTCTTCCTTAGGGTGAAGTCTTCCTAAGGGTGAAGTCTTCCTTAGAGTTAGAGTCTTCCATAGGGTTGGAGTCTTCCTTATGCTGGATTCTTCCTTAGGGTTGGAGTCTTCCTTAGGGTTGGAGTCTTCCTTAGGGTGAAGTCTTCCTTAGAGTTGGAGTCTTCCATAGGGTTGGAGTCTTCCTTATGGTGGATTCTTCCTTAGGGTTGGAGTCTTCCTTAGGGTTGGAGTCTTCCTTAGGGTGAAGTCTTCCTTAGGGTTGGAGTCTTCCTTAGAGTTGGAGTCTTCCTTAGGGTGGATTCTTCCTTAGGGTGAAGTCTTCCTTAGGGTGAAGTCTTCCTTAAGGTTGGAGTCTTCCTTAGGGTTGGAGTCTTCCTTATGGTTGATTCTTCCTTAGGGTTGGAGTCTTCCTTAGGGTTGGAGTTTTCCTTAAAGGTTGAGGTTTTCCTTAAGGTTGGAGTCTGCCTTAGGGTTGGAGTCTTCCTTAGGGTGGATTCTTCCTTAGGGTGAAGTCTTCCTTAGGGTGGAGTCTTCCTTAGGATGGTGTCTTCCTTGGGGTTGGAGTCTTCCTTAGGGTGGATTCTTCCTTAGGGTGAAGTCTTCCTTAGGGTAGAGTCTTCCTTAGGGTTGGAGTCTTTCTTAGGGTGAAGTCTTCCTTAGGATGGTGTCTCCCTTAGGGTTTGAGTCTTCCTTAGGGTGGATTCTTTCTTAGGGTGAAGTCTTCCTTAGGGTGGACTCTTCCTTAGGGTGAAGTCTTCCTTAGGGTGCGTAATTTTAGACTGTTCTTGTTTGGTTCATTACTTATTGTACGTTTGGTTATTTTAATCTCAGATGCAATCAGATGTTCCTGCAGCTATTCATGTGTAATATGTGGATATTGTTTGATCTGGCGTAGTAATATTCTTTGCTGATCTTGGATAAATCTTCCTCATAGCAGCTGTTCGTCTTTCGTTTTTAACGCTGTTTCGCGTCTTAAATCGTGCAATGAACGTAGCAATGACTAAAAAGGAATATTCAGGTTGCTAGAAATCTTTTTGTAACTGTTCCCATCATTTCAAAGTTTTTTAGTCAGTTTTTTGGTGGGGGGGTGAAATAGTCAATTCTTTACCTTTAGAGGTTATTAGAACCTTCTCGTAAGACTAGCAATTTCAGAATGCTCGGATAGTGGCTAATAGCGTCCATATCGTAACTGATAACATCTCTTGAACATTCTAGAATATACTACCCTAAAAAAATTCGTTAAAATTGATTCATACGGATACTTTTTCTCCACTTAAAATGAAAATAATGCGTTAATTTCTGTTAGAACAGGAAGTAATTAAGTTTATTATTATTTTTAGTAGTATGTATCTTTATAGAAAAAATGTATCGAATTTTATTTCAGTTAAAGGGTTTTACAAACATTAAAATACAATTGTTCCTGTGTACGAATATTTCTTTCACCACACTGTATATATATATATATATATATATATATATATATATATATATATATATATATATATATATATATATATATATATAGGAAATTTATTACTGTGAGTCCAGAATGAGTTTACAAATTTTTTCAACTAGAGGAAAATCCTCAAAGAGAGGAAAAATCCAACTAGCATCATCAGAATTCATAGATGGACTCTATATATATATATGTATATATATATACTTTACTTCGTAAAATTATATATACATTTCTATTAGTAAAATGAGGTTGAATGACAATAACCTTGATTATAGAGCGAACACTACATTAGTATAGATTAAACGCGTTTTTTCTTAACCTTTGAAGTCTTCTAACGAACCTGGTTTTAAATTAACAACGGAAGCTAGATATTTCAGTCCGTTCAATTTTTTCTGGTAAAGTATCATATTTATATTAGAAAACATAGTTTTTCAAACAAATCGCCTAATCAGGTACAAAGAATACAATTAATACAAAGGCTTTTTTCAGAATAATTCAATAAATTCAAAAACAATAATAAAATATGAAGTTTTAAGAACATTTTTTTACGTTTGTCTAATCAAGCAATAAACATAACTCGAACAATATGTATTCAGTTAAAATGTACTAGCTTCAGAAATATTAAGATTCGTGTCCAGGACTTTTTACTTTCATTTTTGTTTCGCTTTTATTTGTAAACTATGTATTTTGTTCGTTTATTTTGTTTAGGTTTTGTGTTTTTGTCGTTGTGGGGGGGGGGGTGCTCTCCAACGTCATGTAAAAAAAAAACAGAAAAAAAATCACGAAAATTTTCAAGTCAATTGCAGTTAATGAAACAAAACTTAAGAAATTTTCATGCGGGGTTTGAACCTACAGACCACGTCATGCAAAAAAAAAACATGCTATCAACTAACCCACAGTAGAATTTTGCTGTTCTATTATTGTTGCTAAGCGACGACATAGAAAAATGGCTTTACCGATGATAGATAAATGAAAATAACGGTTTCGATTATCAGTAAGTATCGGAGGTATTCTGAGACAAAACCTAAGATCACTAAAGTTCTCTAAATTTTCAAGAAAATATGTCAGCCGTTTGGGAGTCTATAAGGAACTAACTCAAACACACGCACACAGATAAAGATGCATTTATATAATTGTAGACATTATGTCCACGAATGGCTAAATTAAATTCCATGAACACAACCGTTTGAATCACTTTTTATCCGTACTAAAGTTTAAACCAAGATATAATTAACCTTAAATCTAAATCCTTATTCCAATTTTAATCCAAATCCATTACCCATTTTTGATTCTAGAAAATATCTTAAATCTAAACAATAGAATATTGCGTAATAACTATTAATCAGATTTAATGCTAATATAATCTATTTCAAGTTTCAAATGGGGATGTGAGCCTATATAATTCCCCATAAACCTTTTAAAATGTTTGGGGATTTTTATTGATTGATGTCTAATAGCTAGTGTTTACATTTCACGGGAAATTGAAGGTATCTAAATTTTGATGAACTGCTTCTACTCCCTTTCTCCGTTTACCTAGCATTAAATTAAACTAAATATAGCCCACATTATCACTTCTTACGCTTAGTAGTTGTGTCCAAAAATTCATAATGAACGATTAATTTGGGAGGCAGCGAATCCTCCAAAATCGGTCTTCTTTGCTTGTATATTAATATAATTGTTATCCAATTTTAAACAAAATCTATTGCACAATTTTGATCCTAGAAAATATCTGAAATTTAAGCTTTACAACCTTAAGCTTTCGACTTAATACTTGTATTATTTGGATTGTTTGAACTATTTGTTCATTGTTGTTGTTTCACGCTGCTTCAATCAACTCATTCTCTGGCCTTCTTCATGTAATTAATCGCGACTGGATAGGAATGCTGAGTCTTGTAACTGTGTCCACAGTAATTACTGCCTTCCATAGTTGTTTCATCACATATTGGCCAGCTAATCCTTTTGCCTGTTTGGGTATGATTGAAAAAGCTATACAGACAATGCTCACCTGAAGCCGTAGAGACTCAACGCCTTTATCCACCGTGCCACGGGCCCAGAAGAGGATTAGTTGGTCGAAACGTGGTGAGACACAAACTATGGAAGGCAGTAATTGCTGGGGATAAGTTACAAAAGTCAGCATCCCTATCCCGTCGTGGTTAATCACCTGAAGAAGGTCAGAGGATGAGTTGGCTGAAACGTGGTGTAACACCAACAACTATGAAGATTAGGATTCAAGGCTTCATTCAGTCTTGGCAGACTTTGGATAGCCACTGTAAGGGTGCCTGCACGTGAAATTTTCGTGGCAAGAGTTGCGCAATCTCTAACCACGCGTCTCATCAGTCGATATTGTTAAATACCAGTTGCAAGTGGAGGTTCAGGACGACTGGAAACGAGGTAAGCGCAAAGCACATACAGCGCCTAGAATTCCCAAATGGTAACCCATCTGGTGCTAGCCAGGCTTAACGTTGCTTAACTTCGGTGATCTGACGAGGTCCGGTGTCTCAAAGTGATTATGCCATAGGGTAACAGTCCGCAAAAAGAACGAATGCACAAATTATGAAGGCTCATCTCAAAGGATTAAAAAAAAAAAGACAAAAACCTAATTCGAACTCATCTTAAATGTTATTTTTACAGAGGGTCTTTAATGGCGTTTTTTCGAACTCGGGAATCTTTATGTTAAACGGTTTTGTTTCCTATTTATTCACTATTGTCGACCTGTGTCGTTTAACCGCGCACCGTTTTATAATAACGTAAAATATGTAAATTTATTTTCTCATGTACAAAATGCAACTTTGTCTAAATTCACCAGGTAATATTTTAAAGAGTGTAGTGGCGTTTACAAATGCTTGAAATATTTGAAAATGAAATTAACGCATTTGGCAAAGAAAAAATATACTGGCAAACATTAATGATAATTAAATTATAAAAACGTTCAAAAATATATTTGATTTATTTATTTTATGGTGTTGGATTTTTTTTCTGCTGTTTTATATCTTATGGTAGATTTTCGCTTCTTTTCCGGTTCCCCCAGTATTTAGTAAACTTTACAAGTCGTGGGCAAATGGTATGAAAAAACAATTTGAACATTTCGAAAGGTGTGGTGTGGAGTTCAGTTGGGTATTAATTAATTAATTAATTTAAAGATTTTCACGTCTATGTGTTAAAAGTTTACATTTTGGCGTTAGTTTGTTTTTGATTTTGAGTCTGTAAAAAAACGGCCGTGTAGCCGAAACAATAATGTAACTTAACAGAAAGATACAGTAATAAAGAATAAAACGTATATATATATATATATATATATATATATGTGTGTGTGTGTGTGTGTGTGTGTGTGCGTGTGTGTGTGTAATAGTTCTCACTTAGAATAAAGCATTACTCTTTGTAAAAAGAATAATCCTTCTATGCAACATATTTAAGTTATTTATTTTCCGAGCCAACATCTCACATATAGAATAATGATGCGTTTATTTTACTTTATAAAATCTCTATCTTACCATATTTCGCCAAGCACTTCTCCCATCAGCTACCGAATTAACTACTTTCGATTATTTTTCGTCCGAGCGTGATTTTGAAGATATTGATCATGGCTGAAATCATTGTCTCTTGGTGATAGTTGTTGTCGAACATCGAAGTTGAAATCACTAATCAATCACATTTTTACCCTTGGAAATATAGAATAGGAATAACTCCTATCAAGTCACTTTGTGTAAAACAGATATTGTTTTTCTTTTTAATTATTTGGACTATTATCCTCATCTTTTAGTTGTTGTTTTAACGGCGTTTCGGCCAATTATTCCTCTGGCCTTCGTCAGGTTTACCGCGACGGGATAGGAATGTCGAATCACCCAACTACATCCACAGCAATTGCTGCCTTCAATAGCTGTTGTCATCTCACCACGGTTTGGTGAGAAAAAAATCCTCTGATCGGCTTTGGGTGGGATCGAAACCGCTACATCTAGCTCCATGCTTACCTGGAATCGTAGATATTCCGCAACTCTATCCACTGCACCACGGCCCCAAAGGGCAATCAAGGTTGGATTTTTGGTCTTATAAATCCAATTGTTCTTCCAATTGACGGGTCTATACCGATTATTATATTATTGGATTAGTTTAGAATTATTTCTTATCCTGTCGCGGTTAACCTGACGAAGGCCGAAACGTCGTGAAAACCACAACTGGCAGATGAGGATAATAGTCCAAATAATTAAATAAAAAAGTATACAATTTACTCATCTCCAAATTAATTCCAAACTAATCCAATAATATATTGGTTTATTACGATAAATGGCTAGGATATATTATAATTACAAGAATAAGAGGGGAAACAGACGAATGATTCAAATTCTTCCTACAGATTACTGCATATCTTTAATATGTTTGCTTCTATCGGCCGCTCCTCTGCTACGCACTATTTCATAACACAAGGAATACTTCGTTTTCCTTATGGCGTGATTTCCAATTTCTTTTATCGCCACTCCCATTCTAATAATTTTTAATTCTTAGTCATCTCCACTTTTGATCGGTTTAACACCATTTTATTCTTATGCATGCTAATTCATCTGCACCTACATATGCATTGCTAACTCAACAACCAGTGCCTCTTATATCTAGGCAATCGATATTGAAACCATATGATATGTAATCTATCCCGGGTTACACTGGCATGTTGAAAATTGCGATTTTGCTGTGCAGGTTGGTTAGTGCAAAAAGAGTTCAAAGGGTTAAATTTTGAATTAAGTCAAATGCAGTAGCTAGGGTCAGCGATAGCATCCGATATGTCATCCGCTTCGTGTGAAAGAAAACGTGGAAAGAAAACAGAGAGAGAGAAGGCATGAAAGAAAAAAGGAGGAAGATTTCTTTTCGCTCGCATGCAAGTGGGGTCTAGCTTCCGATTTTGGGCGAAACGGACGTGTCGAATTGGACACAAAAATGGGTCGAAAAAAGAAACGCCAAAAAGCTTGCGGTAACAATGCGATAGCTTCCCCCAGACGAAATAAAGTAAAAAAAAAAGTTATGGGGAGCTTTATCGCATATATATATATATATATATATATATATATATATATATATATATATATATATATATATATATATATATATATATATGCACACACACTAGATGTATCTCGATTACATGCGTAGAATCGTAATATGAGAAACACATATTAATAATAATGAGGCATAATCCCAAAAGGCAAAATCCCCCCCTTCGAAATGTTACACCTATAACCATTAGACTTTTTTCCAGCGAGAGTAATAGTGTGTATTAACGTCACATTTATGTTTGTGTATGAGATATAGTTACATCGATTCGTAAATAATAAACCGGTATATATATATATATATATATATATATATATATATATATATATATATATATATATATATTGAAGATATATATATATATATGTTTGTGTATGAGAGTCAGTTACATCGATTCGTAAATAATAAACCGGTATATATATATATATATATATATATATATATATATATATATATATATATTGAAGCTGTATATATATATATATATATATATATATATATATATATATATATATACTAGACTACCCGTGACCCGTAGGGTCAATATGTTATATTAGGTATGAAATTCAAGTATGAGCCTGACACTTTTGACGTAAAGAAAATAGTTTTTTTTTTGACATGACAGAAGCATTTCTATGAAAATAAAATAAAATAATAAATAACGGACGGATCACTCAAATATGAAAAAAATCGTCCCTATTCGTGTAAAGTTACCTATTTTTCCGAATAATCGCTCAAAAATCGAAAATTAAACATGATTTTCCTACGAATCGAATGCCGACGAAAGTCATTTAGCAGCAGAAACGCACATGAACCTACCGATGAGAAATATAAGAATGAAAACCCCATATTGGAATCCTTCAACCAAGTTATAGAAACTTAAAATCTAAAAAGAAAAAATAATTAATAAAACCTGAAGCAAAAAATAGAACCTAAATAAATAAAATAAAATAAAACTAATATTGAAACAGATTAGTAAATGTGTCGACAAATTCACCTTTCTCACACAACTATTTTGTATCTAGAAATGTATACAAAAAATAAAAAACGGAAGGAATGAAAAGAGACGGATAGAGAGTAGTAGTAGTAGTCTTGGCTTTACTACAATTTTTCTTATGTTTGTCAACGGGTTGAAGTTGTTTAGTTGTAAGAAAATAGCGACAGTATAGTTGTAATAAAAATAGTTGCAAAACACCCCCATTCTGTCCATGTTAAATAATAATTTCAGAATAATAACGTTAATATTTCAGTGCGCAGGTCAAAATCTGCAAAAGAAGCGATTTGTATTTATTTGTTTACGTTGTTATGGGTTAATGTTTATGCGCGCATGCGCAACCTGATGTCGTAAACCGGAAAGTGGGTTACATCACTCGTTACAAGGTCATTTGAGTTTTATAATTATATATATATATATATATATATATATATATATATATATATATATATATATATAATTAGTTTCAATTTGGGGAGAGATTCTAGAAACTGAGGTTACCCCCATTTTTTCATTCATTATGTAGCAAAAGATTTATCAATTTAAAACAGAACTCAAATTCTATTTAAACATCGGTAGGTAAGATCAACACATATAGTCTATAGAACGGCGACTGGAAGAATCACTCAGCTATTTACGACTTTATATATATATATATATATATATATATATATATATATATATATATGTGTGTGTGTGTGTGTGTGTGTGTGTGTGTGTGTGTGTGTGTGTGTTCTGGTTCTCATTTAGAATAAAGCATTACTCTTTGTTAAAAGAATAATCCTTCTATGCAACATATTTAAGTTCTTTATTTTCGGAGCCAACATCTCACATATAGAATAATGATACGTTTATTTTACTTTATAAAATCTCTATCTTACCATATTTCGCCAAGCACTTCTCCCATCAGCTACCGAATTAACTACTTTCGATTATTTTTCGTCCGAGCGTGATTTTGAAGATATTGATCATGGCTGCAATCATTGTCTCGTAGCGATAGTTGTTGTCGAACATCGAAGTTGAAATCACTAATCAATCACATCTTTACCCTTGAAAATATAGACAGGAATAACTCCTACCAAGTCTAGTACTGGTATGACCTCGACTATCTGTTGATAAGTCTCAGAATTCTCCCATAGAATTAACCTCGTATTTGGGGACAACTGTAGGGTAACATTTTCTACGTTTTGGATTGATTTTTAGCCGAAAGGCTTGTGGCACTGAAGTTAACCTTTCGGTGTCCCAAATAAAAAATGCTTAAACTCGTTTCTGCGCATTAGAATTCGCGCAAGTGTCAACTTGAATTAATTAAAAAATAAAAAAAAATAATTATATTCTGGACCAATCAGTGGATTTTATTAATTTATTCGAAATGGCCTTTCTAAGAGCCACCTCGATCCGTGAAAATGCCAGATTTTTCTTCAATAACCAGTTGATCTGAGTCCTCGGACCGGTGTCACTCTGTTGAGGTTTGAGCCTGCCACCATGTTTCAACTCATATAACAATCGCACGCAAACATTAGAAAACACACAGGCACGATTCATTAGCGCATTATCGTCTGCTAATGTACATAAAATTATTCATTGAAATATTTACAACCATATTCACTGAATGAAAACAAATGATCATTGACTCTTGTTAACAACTTTTAATAAAATCTAATTTGTATGATTGAGCAGAGATTTGATTACGATTTTGAAACCCGTGTAACGCACTGTCCTTGATTATCGCGTGACTTCTTCGATATCTAAACTAAAGAATTCCTCCTGCTTTACAAGGACTATAAAATTATTCGCGAACGTTCTATGGTTTTCCTATTGTTGTAAACTTCTATTCTTCAGCATATATAAAATGTCTCTTTTTGTGAATTTATGAACTCATTATTTTGCTTGTTTATCGTATAAAATCTCTCTAACCATAAAATCGTTCGAGCGGGATTTAAAGTAACAGATGGTCACAATTTCTCAATTAAATTTTACTTTAAAAATAAGCGTCTTCAAAAAGTGTGGCCATCTTTTACTTTAAATCCCGCTCAGAACTGGAGCATTACACACTTGAAACCACCGGACTAACACGTAAATTCTCGTCTCTTTGCCATAACACCAAAATGAAGAAAAAGAAAAAGAAATTCACGAATCGGACTTTTGATCCTGATGAGGCTATGTATTAGCGAAATATAGGACTTACAAAAAAAAAAGCAATAAACAATGATTTTAGCACTGTGTTCGACACTTCAAAGTTTTCAAAAACGTCTCAATCAAACAATAAAATGTTTGTACCGTTCTATTTAATCTCAACCTTGAAATGTTCCTAACAATCGCATTCAAAACGCGCTATCCACCACACACCTGACCTATATCTATGTTATAATTCTGATTTACTATATTTTTTTTTCGGTCACTTCGGATTTTATACGTTAAACAGACGTTCTGTTATATTTTGAACTTGGGAAGCTATCAAATCAATACACGCATTATACAAATTATTTTATTTCCATCCAGATACTAGTATGTTCAATGCAATTTGATACATGTAAATGTATGCTCTTTTTTTTCCTAACAGGATTGTCAACGTGCGTGCGTGCGTGCGTGCGTGCGTGCGTGCGTGCGCGTGTGTGTGTGTGTGTGTGTGTGTGTGTGTTTGTGTGTGTGTGTGTGTGTGTGTGTGTGTGTGTGTGTGTGTGTGTGTGTGTGTGTGTGTGTGTGTGTGTGTGTTTACAAGATAACATACATCTCATACCGCACTGGATATGACACTGGTTAGAGCTACAAAATCTACTACGCTGTTGGCATCAATTAAGTCAGTGATGTCCACCAGTTTGGTACCGAGTAAATGAACGCAATGCAGCCGATATTTATTTTGTCATTCTGATTTCATGGTCTGTGTCTCTGCTTAAAGTAAAGTAAAATAATTAAAAAATTATATTAAAAAATTATATATAACTATAATACCAGATAAATAAAACGAATAATTGAAATAAAATTATTTAATAAAAAAAAAAACTAATGTAGATTTAAAAGAAAAAATGTCTACTAAATAAGTTTAGTTCAGTTTAGATGGCTTTGATCACGAAGTTGAACTCGGGGAATGAATGGACAAATTAGTTTCTAATTAGACGATTGTTGTGCGACTCATTCAAGGGAACAGAAAGTTTGGATTGCGAACGAGAATGAGTGTTCGTAAGATACGTCTATTCAATATGCACGCTGAGCGATTTATCAACAGATGCGTGACAAATCGCTGAAAACAATATTTCAAATTGAAACGTGACCGACTTACGAGAATTATATTTAAAATTGAAGCGTCAGTGACTAACAAGAATAATATTTAAAACGGAGGCGTGACCGACTCACGAAAATAATATTTAAAAGTTCAGCGTGACAGACTCATGGAAATGATATAAAAATAGAGGTGTGTCTGACTCATAAAAATGATATTTAAAACTGAAACGTCTCCGACTCACGAAAATTGATAGTTAAAATTATATGATTATATTTCAAATCGAAGTCTGACGGATTTATGATATGATATTTTAAGTACAAGCGTTCATTCGATACTGAATCACAAAAATGATATATAATTTTGAAGAGCAACCAACTTATTAAATAATATTATAATTTAAACGTGACCGACTCACGAGAATAATATTTTTAAAAAAATGGGTGTACCAGCTCAACAGAAACAGTATTTTAAAACGTAACAAACTTCCGAAAACAATATTTAAACTGATTCATAACAGATTTCCAAAAACTATATTTTAAACTGGTTCGTAACTGATTTATATATGTATATATATATATATATATATATATATATATATACTAGACAACCCGTGGCCCGTTGGGTCACTCAGTGTTGAGAAATTATAGCAACATTTAATAAATCCAATAAATGTGATTGATACGACTGCTGGTTGTTGGCCCATTATATATATATATATATATATATATATATATATATATATATATATATATATATATATATATATATATATATATATAATGTTTTTTTTTAACAAAATTATAAAAACAAATATTTCTTATATGGCTAAAGCTACCGATATATTATTTTTAACATGATTCCAGGCATATACTCAAAAAGCATATTAAAAAAAAATCTGGAGTGAAAAATGCCATTTATGGATTGTTGGGGGTCGCTGAAAACGTACATAGTAAAATCAATATCTTGTAAAATAAAATTACGTTAAAATAACTTAAACGTAATACGGAAATGAACGATGTAAATAAAAATGCAGAAAGTATTAACAATTGTTTATTTGGATAATTTAAAACGCAAAAAAAAATTAGGCCGCTGAAAACGTACACAGTAAAAAGAAAATACGTTGTCAACTGGTCAAAGTTTATTTATTTGTGAGAAAATTGCGACAGTATAGTTGTAATACAGAATAGTTGCAAAACATCCCCTAAGGGGTCAGTATGTTATATTAGCTATGAAATTAATGTATGAGCATGACACTTGTGACGTAAAGAAAATAGTTTTTTGTGACATAACAGAAATATTTCTATGAAAGTATATTAAAATGAAAAAAAGAATATGGATAGATTTCTATGTGTCATTCTGTTTATAATTGTTTATTTTTGAAAAAAAATTACAGCCATTGAATTTTAAGTGGTCCTGCATTATAGCTTGGATTTTTATCAGCCACTTGTGGTCTTGTAACTTTGCGTTTAGGCATGGTCTGAGGGGAAATACATTATTTCAATTTTCTTCTTCTTCATTAGTAGTAGTAGTATTAGTAGTAGGAGAAGTAGTAGAGTATTAGTAGGGGAAATACATGTCAACCAGTAGTAGTAATAGTAGGATAAGGAAGAGGAGGTGTAGTAGTAGTAGTAAGAGGAGGAAGAGGAGGCGTAGTAGTAGTTGTAAAGAGGAGAAGTAATAGTAGGAGCAAGAAGAGGAGGCATAGTAGTAGTAGTAGTAGTAGTAGTAGTAGGAGGAGGAGGAGGAGGAGGAGGATAGTACGCAAGCAAACAAGCAAACAAGCAAACAACCAAGAACGACAGAGTTTTAGTATTATGTATAAAATAATAGATAGATGAGCAATACTCGCACAGGTTCGAATCCTGTTCGTAGCGGATCATTTTTTATACAAGAAGATAAAAAAACAATCATGTAATATTTCCTGTGATCCGGAGGAGAAGCTGCGATGGCCGAGTGGTTAAGGCGTTTGACTTGAAATTCAATGTGCAATGTTCGCACAGGTTCGGATCCTGTTCGTAGTGGATAGTGTTTAAACACTTTGTAGGAGATAATAAAGCAATCATGTAATATTTTCTGTTACTTGGCGGAGAAGCTGCGATGGCCGAGTGGTTAAGGCGTTGGACTTTAAATCCAATGAGCAATGCCCGATTGGTTCGAATCATGTTCGCAGCGGATAGTGTTTAAACACTTTGTAGAAGATACTAAAGCAATCATGTAATATTTTCTGTGGTTTGCAGGAGAAACTGCGATGCCCGAGTGGTTAAGGCGTTGGACTTGATATCCAATGGGCAATACCTGCACAGGTTCGAATCCTGTTCGTAGCGGATCATTTTTTATACAATGTGTAGAAGATAATAAAACAATCATGTAATATTTCCTGTGATTCGGAGAAGCTACGATGGCCGAGTGGTTAATGCGTTGGACTTGAAATCCAATGCGTGCACAGGTAAGAACCTTTTCGTAGCGGAACGATTTTTATACACTGTGTAGAAGATAATAAAACAATCATGGATTATTTTCTGTGATTTTGAGGAGTAGCTGCGATGGCCAAGTGGTTAAGGCGTGGGACTTGAAATTAATGGATTATGCCCGCACAGGTTCGAATCCTGTTCTTATCGGATAGTGTGTAAAAGCTTTGTAGAAAATAATAAAACAATCATGTAATATTTTCTGTGATTTGGAGAAGAAGCTGGGATGGCCGAGTGATTAAGGCGTTGGAATTGATATCCAATGGGCAATGTCCGCACCGGCTCGAATCTTGTTCGAAGCGGATCGTTTTTTATACACTGTGTAGGAGATAATAAAGTAATCATGGTAGTAAGAGGAGGAAAAGGAGGCATAGTAGTAGTAGTAGTTGTAAAGAGGAGAAGTAATAGTAGTAGCAAGAAGAGGAGGCATAGTCGTAGTAGGAGGAGGATAGTGCGTAAGCAAACAAGCAAACAACCAAGAACGACAGAGTTTTAGTATTATATAGATAGATGTATAACATATATATATATATAACAGATTTATATATACATATAACATATATATATTTATATAACTGGGTAGGTTATTTAAAAGACGTTGAGTGAAAATTAAATAATATTAAACACTCTAAAGCCAAATAGCTGAAACGCGAATTTTTTTTTCTTTAAAAAATAAACAGGTGTTTATTTTTTAAAGAGAGAGAGATATATTTCGGAGATATAAACTCCTTTTTCAATCTATATATATATGTATATATTTCTCCCCTCTTATTCTTCGCCATGGTGTTAAATGGAAGAATTTGAGTTGAGTCCACATGATGTTAGCTGCGGATTTATCTGTAGCCGGATAATTACGCGTGGTCACGTGTGGTCGCGCGTGGTCGCGCGTGGTTTGAAAATCTGGGTAGGTTATCCATTAAATGGTGTTGAGTGAAATTTCAAAATTAAATTACAGATAAATCCGCAGCTAACATCATATGGACTCAACTCAAATTTTCCCATTCAACACCATGGCGAAGAATAAGAGGAAAAAATATTTAAACTGAGTAATAACGTGGATACGAAAATTATATTTAAACTGAGTTGTAACGTGGATACGAAAATTATATTTAAACTAAGTCGTAACGTGGATACGAAAATTATATTTAAACTGAGTTGTAACGTGGATACGAAAATTATATTTAAACTAAGTCGTAACGTGGAGACGAAAATTATATTTAAACTGAGTTGTAACGTGGATACGAAAATTATATTTAAACTAAGTCGTAACGTGGAGACGAAAATTATATTTAAACTGAGTTGTAACGTGGATACGAAAATTATATTTAAACTAAGTCGTAACGTGGAGACGAAAATTATATTTAAACTGAGTTGTAACGTGGATACGAAAATTATATTTAAACTAAGTCGTAACGTGGAGACGAAAATTATATTTAAACTGAGTTGTAACGTGGATACGAAAATTATATTTAAACTAAGTCGTAACGTGGAGACGAAAATTATATTTAAACTGAGTTGTAACGTGGATACGAAAATTATATTTAAACTAAGTCGTAACGTGGAGACGAAAATTATATTTAAACTGAGTTGTAACGTGGATACGAAAATTATATTTAAACTAAGTCGTAACGTGGAGACGAAAATTATATTTAAACTGAGTTGTAACGTGGATACGAAAATTATATTTAAACTAAGTCGTAACGTGGAGACGAAAATTATATTTCAAGTGAGGCGTACCGATACTAATTATATTAAAAAGCTGATGTGTAACAGAAAGACGTAAATGATATTTCAAAAAGCGACAATTAGAAGAAAGCGTGCATCGTCAGTCAACAAAAAAATTATACCTCACACATATGCGCGAAAGGGGCACAAAAAGGTTAAAAGCAAACAGTTCGTATAAAAAACAGTCTGTAATTACGTTATATAATGGTCATAATTCTCTTTATTTAGGTGATTAGGCTAGGGGCGATGAGACGCACAATAAGTCTAAATAAAATGTTATAGTAAATCTATGTTATAATTAGTGCTTTTATTATTGTCGGACGGCATTGAAATATATAATAATTTTTATCATTTATTTTTGGGACTGTAAATAGTTACATAGTTACATATATACCGCTAACAGGGATTGGGTACATGATAGACCTAATAAAAATCTGTGACATTGTTTTTCACATAATATATTTAAGATCAAAAAAATATGTTATATGTTGTACGTATTTCTAGGTTAATTACCATTGGACCTCATGGGGGATTTTGACCCGACATTTTAGATACATGTAATAGATATATATATATATATATATATATATATATATATATATATAGTCATCCACATACAGTTTTGTTTTGCTGCATCACGGTTCATCATTGAAACTAGATAGGCAATTAACTCAAGCCAGGATCGAAACCCGACCGCCCATCCGACAGTCATGGCCTTGAACCATTGCGCTAATCAGCAGCTGCTGTGCGAGTAGTGAATTAACGATTGTTTGACATCGTCCGAATACCTAAGCTCGATTTGTTTACACAAAGAGCACCGTTTAATATGCTAATGGTAATTGGTGTATCACTTCCCAATATGCTCAACTGAAGATAAGGAGAATTATAGTCATCCACATACAGCACTGTTTCGCTGTATCACAGCTCGTCAGTTCAACTAGAGAGGCAACTACCTCAATCCAGGATATATTGGTAGCTTGGGATGCCATAAGGCAAACAACCAAGCAACAAAACTGAAGCTGGCCTGCAGAACACTATATAGGCAAATTTGAGCATATCTTATTGGTTTGAAAATATTGGCTCTATTTTACCAATTGACAAAAAGCTTTAACCATAGAATAGGGTTGTTATCTTCAAAAAGCCTGCAAATTTTTGTGTAGTTACATCACATAGAACCAAAAATATGCGTATTTCAATATTCAATTTAGCTACCAGTAGATATATCCACACACACACACACACACACACACACAGATATATATATATATATATATATATATATATATATATATATATATATATATATATATATATATATATACTTATTGATATGTGTATATACATACATCTATATATATACAGTCCTGGTCAAAATCATAAGATCACTTAATAAAGTAAACGTTTACGCATATTATCGAATTTTTAATCAAACAAATGGTTGAAGCCATTGCCAAAAGGGAAAATATGATGAAAAAAAAAATGAAATCTGCTTCATTCGAAACCTTAACCCTGATCTAATAATTATTTTTTAAAAAACAAACATTTTCACCTGGTCAAAATGATAAGACCACTGATAATTTATCTAACAAAAGGCAATTATAAATTACTAAAAAGGGTCAATATTTAGTAAGTAAATTCGATAATATGCGTAAACGCTTACTTTCTTAAGTGGTCTTATGATTTTGACCAAGACTGTACATATATATACGTATATATATATATATATGCATATATATAAAATATATTATATGTATATATTTTATAAGTTCGAAATCTCAGCGACTACTAATCAGCATTTAACAAAGGAAGGCTTATTGAAAAGGTAATGACCTGAATTGTGTAAGTGTGTAGAGGGTTATGTGATATTTGCTTATAAGGTCGCACATCTAGAGCCTATTTTTGGTACGTTTTTACAGCCATAAAATGTTCCAATCATAGTCATCTGTTTACCTAGTTTTACATATGAATTACAAAATATCTGATATTTCCCCAAAAACCTCTAGCCTTAATGGAGGAAGGAATAAAACTTGCTGCTATGGTTTGAAATTATGTGAAATAACAAGGGATGACTTGATTCCAAATATTTCTCATATGTTATACCTCTTCTTTTTTTTATACATAAAGTAAATTTCACAGTTTATAATGATTATTGGATACTGGAGACATTCATAATCGTACCCTATTTCCAAAAGAGGGGAGATATAACATATGAAAAATATTTGGAGTCAAGTCTCCCCTTGCTGTTATTTCAGATCATTTGGAATCATAGCGGCAAGTTTAAGTCTCCCCTCCATCAAGGCCAGAGGTTTGGGGATATATATATATATATATATATATATATATATATATATATATATATATATATATATATATATATATAAAATTGTTATGTGTGTATGTACGTGTGTGTACGTATGTGTGTGTTTTGTTAAGTGTTTATCAATGCATTAAAGCCTACAGAACCTTCTCTTTTTGTTATTTTTTTGTTGTAGTTCTTGTCTATTTGTTTACGAGCTGTTTTCATTCCACGGTAGAGATAATCATTCATTAATAATATATATTCTCCAAATGCATCACCCAAGATACCAGGATAAAGATATTTTAGTTCAATCTTATTTCTAAGAAATTTCAACCTGTAGAACCCTTGATAACTGAAATATTTTCACACAAACTAAAAGATGATTGTTTTCAAGTCCAATGTTAACAAATATTCTTTATGTCATCCTGTGAACTCATCATAGTTCTTAATTTCTTTAAGGTACTGTTCCATCATCTAATTGAAAATCTTATTGATCCTTATCCTAGAGTGGTTTTTGGCCTTTTATAATTAAGTGGATGATTAGTATAAAAATGATTATTGATTCTATGCGGAAACTCCATTCTCGTGGACTGTCTGTCTTGACGTATTTATCCTATTTTCATGAAGCTCACTCAGGACGTGCTGAACTCTTTCAGACTCGTAATCATTTATTGCGGATCCTTCATAATGCTAACATCAAAATCTCGCGAATATATTGCGGATACTAACGCGCCGATATTATTGGAAATATATCTGAACCTGCAATTTCTCTCTAGCTATGAGTGTTTTATGTACTAATGAATCACCGCTTGTCAAGTTCCAAAGGCCACTCAAGGATACGGTTTAATAACTTTTTCAGGACAGGTAGACAACATATTGCATTAGTAATGAAAGGTGGTTAGAATTTTGTTATATTTTGTTATATCTCTACAAATTTGTTAAGCTTAGACTTGAAAACGACCATGTTTTAGTCAACTTGAGAAACTGATTTTGTTCCACATGCAGATAGTTCTTAGAAATAAACTTTACTCGTCGTAGCCATGAGTACAGAGAAAGAAACGAAAATTGTTTAAAGTGTTTGTAGCTAGACAAGTTGTTGATGTGAATATTTTATTAGGAGGACATAGATCGAAGATCAGTTGAGCACTTACTATAGTAAATCGTTTTTATATCATCGTATACAACGAGTCATTTAAAATAGGTATTGTGCGTCATCATCAACTAACCTAAGGATAGTTCATATGCTATACGATAAAACAAAGAGATTTCCTGAAGAAAACTCCGAGCTTGGTACCAAAATTAGTGGAGAGACTTTTTCGGGTCGTTTTAACTGCAGAAAAATTGTCTCGGTTCGGCAAATCAAAGGTCAGGGCTTGACTTTCCAGAGCTTGTGATTCGACATTAAATAATATAGCGTGAGATCGCGAGGATGACCCAAAAGCGCCCCCCTCTCTTTGGCTGCTACGGCGAGATGCAGGGGATGCAAGCCCCTGTTTCCATTAATTACTCGACTTACCGTTAATCTTTTATGCTGTTGAATGGTTAGGCGGTTTTAAGTACCACTTTGTAAGTTGTTAGTATTATTCAACCAAGGATTGAATACCTGTCCTCGGGCTCCTTAGCAAGCACTCTAGCCATAATGTGAACGTGTTGATCTGCCGACTTGTTGACATCGACTTGTGTCTTTTATTTCTGGTTTTCCTCGAAAGTAAGTTGCATTCTTGGACTTTTGTTTTGTTTTGTTTTGTTTTTGTTTTTTGTTTTTTACATAGGCATAACCACTTATCAAGACGCAGAGACCACTCGAGGATAAGGGTTTTATTTTAACGGTAACCTTTTTCACGCCTATTGTTCTTTTTCGGCCTCTATTTTTTCCATTCCCTGCCATCTCACGTTTCTCTGTGCCTCTTTTTGTTATTATCTTCTTCGCTATTCTCGACTCATCCTCTGTATCATCCTGCTTCTATCTAGCTCTCTAACGCTCTCTCATTCGAACTCCCTCTCTCACATTCTCTTTCTATTTATCTTACTCTCTCATGTCTTCTCTTGCTGTCTCTCTCTCCCTTTCTCATTATTTCTCGTTACCATTCTTATCGAGTCTAATTTTTCTCTAAACCCTCTTCTCCCTTTCATTCGCGTCATATCTATTCACGTTACCTCCAATCTATTTTTATGCCTTGGATTTATTTATCATCTAACAAATCATTGGCATTGATCTACATAACACGAATGCAAGAGTTTCTCTAAAAAGTGCATAAATGCATTATCAGTGTACTTACTATGCATGTACATCCAATATGCCTACATGCATCTATGCAATAGCCTATGTGCATGTATACATCATTACATATACAATTATATATATATATATATATATATCATTTCGTTATTTATTGTGTGTATATGTCTACATGATGCGCATATATACAAGAATATGTGTATACACACAAAAGCACGTATCTGTATATGCATTTTCTGGCGAGGAGTCGAGCAGCAAGACATCTATTCACATTACACTCGAACTTCTACATGTCACAATAGTTGGGAAAACATGAACGCGGAAGGGAGTCCAAAAGTCTAGTAGTTCAAGTAAAGAAACTATTAGAGTAGAAGGCCTTCTTACAGCTAGGTATCTCTACTGTGTAGGGGTGGGACTTGGCTGCTTGCCAAGTTTGTTGAGAGTATTTACCTCGAGGGGGTACAAGGGTTTGTAGTTCGTCAAAGCATCCACCATTAAAATACTTGTAAAAGGGGCAGAGGGATGGAACATTTCGTCGATGAGACAGTAGTTTAAGCTTGGATGACAGTTCAGGACCTACCAGGTTAGAGGACCCTTTTTTGAATCTTGTCCAGGAGTGAAAGACTAACAGCAAGTGCACCAGTTCAAATCCGACAACAATACTCCATGTATGGGCGAATAGTGGCCTTGTAGAGGTACAAGATAGTTTCAGGCGTAAATAACTTTCTAGCACGGTAGTTGTTATTATAGGCAAGATCACTTAGAGAAGGTGCGCTAATCCTTGTGTAAGCCAGTGTAGGGCAGCGATATCAAGCGAATTTTATTTGGGCTTGGAATACTTTATTTTGAATATTTAATCAGGGTTTATTTGTAAAGGGAAATTATAATCATCCCATGTTGTCTTGTCAAACCCTTGTACAGATAAACCTTAGACATTCGAGGATAGTGTCTAGTAGGCATTCAAGTTCTGTGTATGCGCATACATACACACGCGAACGCGCATGCACACACACACACGCACTCATATATATATATATATATATATATATAATTCTTAAAATTACAATTTATGCTACAGGTTTAACATCACACTATGTTTCAAGAAACGAAGTTCGCGTCGAGAGATTCGCTAATCCTGTGAGATGTAATTGTTAGTACATCAGCTGTAGATCTGGTAGAACGAAAACTATATTGCATATTGCATGTTACTGAGTAGGTTGTTTTTGCTGGGGTGGTTGACCACTTTTCTATTTAACACAGATTTCAGAAACTTCATGACGCACAGGAGATTGATTGGAGACTGATTGTTCTGTACTGAGAGAGAGAGAAAGAGAGAGGGATGACTGATCACCTGAATTTTTAAATACTGATGAGGTTTTCCAGGATCTTAAGAATCATTTCTTTTAAGGACAACGTTTAAACAGCTTTAAAAGTATGGGGACTAGTTCTGGTTGAATAAAAAGTCTCGATTCCAATAAAGCAACTGGTCCCGATGGCATTCTAATTATAGTGCTCAAAAATCGAAATTTTTTATACGCTTTGCAACTTCATGTACATTATGTCACACAGTGTGTTTTCAGACACAGAAGGAAATACGAGTAGGGGCCGTAATCGCATAGAATAGAATTTGCTGCAAAGGTTTTGGCAAATAATTTGCCTTTCGCAGATGTTGATGAGATCATCTCAAGTTCATTGATGATAGTTGAGATAGAGGATATGTTTCGTTTCATTTGTTATTCGCCAAAACTCATGAGAATCAAGCCGCTGCTCAGCTACTTAGGGCTTGACAGACTAAGCATACAACTCTCTTGCGTCTTTTATTACTTTTATTACATCTTTTACAGTTTTCAGTTCATTTATTTTGTTGCAATTAGTGGAAATAGTCATTTCTGTACGCAATTGCAGCGGTACATTCTAGAGAAAACCACGGCTGTTTATTTTTGGAATTTCTTGGAGGGTACGAAGCGGTCTATACCAACGACTAACCATGTAGTCAGGTCTGATATTATAGAGGACGTGTTCATTTAAAACATGGAACGGAGAAAATATCTGATATAAATGTACGGAAGCTATCCCAGTATTCATATACTCTACGATGGAGAGTAATATCTGAGGATTTATTACATTTTGTTTTTATCTTAACTGAGACAACCAATCGTATTTTCATCAGTTTAGCATTACAGTTAATGAGATTTCAACCACTATGCGCGCAATGGAAATATATAAGTATACTCATAATTATGAAGTTATGGGTATTCTATTCTGTTTCGAAGAGCCATGTATTCACACTAAGTATAATCCGGCATCTCTATTCTTTTTCTCTCTTTCTCTTTCTCTCTCTCTCTCTCTCTCTCTCTCTCTCTCTCTATCTCTATCTATCTATCTATCTATCTATCTCTTTATATATATATATATATATATATATATATATATATATATATATATGTATGTATGTATATATTAACAGCGGTCTGTGTGTGTTATTATGTTGCTTTCAATATTTTGTTTCCATTATAAGAATGCACGACGCCACTATATGGTTTCTAATCGAAATAGATCAAATTTAATAAAGGTACATGCAACACAAAGCCATAAGAAAACGTTAAGCACACGCTCCTTTTGACGAAATGCATAAGCTCGTGTTAGAAATAATTGGATTTCAACATGATCTCAAAAAAGATGTCTTTGAAGTGGTTACTCTCCCTTTTCACCCAACTCTTTCGACCACACCGTAAACCCAACCTCAGTACCTACTTAACAATTATACACATACACATACACACACAGAAGTGTGTATATGTTCGAGTGTGTTTCATGGTAACTTGATTACGCCTCTTTTTCTTTTGTAAGCATCTTTAGGAATTGTTTTTATCGATGCTGATGAGAAGCGAGTCGAACTTTGCCTACGTTTCGTGTGAAATCCAAATTTGTGGCATTTGAGGCCGTGTTTTAAAAGTTGCAAATATATCTCCCAAAATGTAGCAATAGATTGCCGTTGAAATCTCGACGTATATTATTAATTTAGTAATACAATTTGGAGGTGCTTTGGGGTGGATTATCGGATCTCGCTTATTTCGGATTTTGAAACATAATACCCGCTCAACCGGTAAACCCAGCTTTGTCTTATTCGCTAACAAAATCCCGCTTGACAAACGACACAAATAAATAAGATTTTATTAAGTGCTGCTATAGAATTGTGTGTCTAAGATGGGAACAAACGAAGTTTTATGACATTTTGAGATAGATCACTCCCGCCCTCCCTACACACACGCGTGCGCTCGCGCAAATATCACACAAACACACATAAACACATCTTTGTTTTACCAGGACTTACACCTGGACATTATGTCGAATGTCCGTTTTATAAATAGTTCACCCGAGTCTTAGAGATGTATAAACTACGCAAATCTTTGACGGAATCTCTTTTGGGATGTTGAGTTGTTTTTTTGTTTTTTGTTTGTTTGTTTTGTTTTGTTTTTTACGGCATATCATCTTTTTACAATTATTTAATCTAGAATCTATTTATGTTGATAAAATTATTAATGCTTCAATTTCTTCATATTTTCTATTCGAACTGTTTAAATATTTTCCGTAAGCATATATTTGTAAATAAATATTTTGCAATTAATAATTTCTTCCTAAACCATAGATGAGACTAACAGAAACTATCATTTCAGATCAAACTAAGGGGTTATTCCATAGTTCCTAAATTTCTCAAATCTCAGCATCAATATTGGATACAGTTCTGGGTTATACCCAAAATGGTTGAGTGTAAGGAATTCATAATATGGTTTTGAAATAATACTTGATATAAAATAATTAGAAAAAGATAACGAAGATTTATTTCGAAATGGTAGTCGAGGTAGAAGCCCAAAGGTATCCAAAGCCGGTTGATGCTATGCAAATGAGGAATTCTAATTAATCCATTGGTGGGACACTGACGTATACTTCAGGATAGATGATCTGAGAGTACGTGTGACTCTTAATTCTTTAAAGCTTCCAAATTGGGTTCCCACTGTCGGATCTAAATAAGAATTATCCTGGGATTGTAAGTGTTAATGTAATTTTTAATTTGCCCTGGAAGTGAATGTATTAATGCAGTCTATAATTTTCTAGGATTGCATGCGCTAATTCAATCTATATTGATGACTTGTCCTATTATGTGTTAATTCAATCAATATTTGAGGAGTTGTCCTATGTGTTAATGCAATTTATAATTGCCCTGGTTGTATGTGTTAATTCAGTTTATAATTAAGGAGTTGTCTTAGGATTGTATGTGTTGATGCAATCCATAATTAAGGAGTTATATGTGTTAATGCAATCTATAATTAAGGAGTGATATGTGCTAATGCGATCTGTAATTAAGGAGTTATATGTTCTTATGCAATCCATAATTAAGGAGTTGTATGTGTTAATGCAAACAATGATCCCTGGTTTTAGTTAATACTTCAAGAATCTTAAATTTCCGACCGGCTTCTACACAGGAATTATTTGAGTATCGATGAAGGGGGGGGGGCTTTTAATAATCTTATAATTAAATAGATATAGTAACTGAAAACCCATTTCATAGCAAAATATTAAAGGATAGTGTGGGAAGCTTCAAGAAATATCGGATTCGTGGTGAAGTGATTGTACATTAGTCTTACGGTATGCTAGACTGTTTGATAAAAAATGAAAGAATTACAAATGAATTCATTAATAAATGAGTCATGCTTTGATCGATAGTATTCTGAAAAATAAAGAAGAAACAATAAAAAAACAGCTTTTTAAAAAAATGTATAAGATTTATCAGATGATATTCTTTCTTCCTCTTCACTTTCGATTCCCGCTATCTCCTCGTGCGTGTATCAATTTTATGGAGTTTGCGCATAGAGAGAGAGAAGACCTCTGAAAAATTGTCTGTTTCTTTCGCAGAACAAAACGAAAGAGTGTTCACTATTCTTTTTTTTTCAGCACGTTCCTCCATCTTTACCTCATTATAAGAAAGCTCGGAATGCGAACATTTTCTAATTCATGTCACATGTTTTGTATACCGACTACACAGATTAAACCGACTCTATTAATTCTCTGTGTATTTCATTATCTAATTCAAGTATCAATGTGGAGACGCTTGTCCTCCAATGCACTCTTATTTTATTGAATTTAACCTTTTTAACTAAAGAAATACCGTTGTGCACTCTTTATCTGTGCCTAAATCAAAAAGTAGATTCCATGAACAAAGCTTCTTTCTTAGAAGTGTACGCCTGTGGAACTCTGTTCCGTTTGCCTGTTTCCCACCTGATTACAACTTGGATGTCTTCAAGTCCAACATAAACAAATTCCTGATAAACCGCCCCCTTAAGTAAGACACTTTATCAGATCTCCATTACTAATGATTACTACGATATTATCCCATTGATTACTGTACACGCAATAACCCTTATCCCCGAGTGGCCTCCGGGCCGTGATAAGTGGTGGCTTCCATGTAAAAAAAAAAACGTTGTGGTAACAACAATGAAAATAAGGAAACCAGTACACAAACTTTAAATGATATCAAAATATGTTTTCGATAATAAGAATTGTATTCGACTTTAAAAAGAAAAATGGAATCAGCTTAGATTTATCCAGAACTTATATATCTTTATTACTGATTGTTGCCATATATAAAAAAAAAGAATCAAATTTAATTATATTTACTCTCCCCCCGCCAAAAAAACACTTTGTCCTGATCCGAATTATTTTCAAATAGCCGCCATCTATAAGAAAGGGACGTAACTGTGTATTTGCCCATACAGATTTACTTACATTTGATTAGGAAAATAATATATATATTAAACAAAAAAAAACGGCATATTTTAAAGAAGAATAGTATAACAAACTGCAAGCAAACACACTCTTAAAAAAGCTGGTTATGTACAATTAGTAAATTATAATTAGTGATGAATATAATTTATTAAGCTGGAATGATGCAGACAAATGATCTGTTAAGTATTATAAACAGTGCGTACGCCTGAAATAATCAACTATATGACGTTACGTACGTCTTATATTGGTCGACAGAATGCAGTTGTTGAAACTTTTCTTTTCCATAAATTCCATGCGTTTTAATTTAATCTATTAACATTCTTATCGAGGTTGTCACAGAATTGCGACAAAACTACTACCTCAAAAATATACAATTTATTTTCTGCAAAATTATTTTATTGATATATAATAACACACAGCAGCAAAAATATGCACAATAAATGCAGCAATCGATTTTTGATGGGTGGAAGTTCAATCTCATTATAAATTAAAGATGGCTACCGTCACAGTATGAAAATTAGTCACATTTTACAATCAGTTTTGATTTTCGTACTTTTAGGCTGCAAATGTCATATACAGTATTTGAGCATACAATGAAAGAGTAAGCTTACAGAGTCATTTTAAAATCAGTGTAAAAATCATTTTTTACAAAAAATAAAGCACTAAGAGGGTTAAATTCTGTTTAAATAATCAGTGTAATTTTACTGTTTCCAACATTTTCCTCCGAAAAGTTTGTTATACTATGGCTTCCATCTTCTTTTTTTTGGGGGGGACGCTATGAATTATTTACAATTCGCCGATTTTTCTCTTGGTTCTATGATGGTAAAAAAAGGCTTTAGAGAACGTAACTTTTATTTAAGATATATTTTAGTTAATAACACGAAAATAATATATATATCTATATATATATAGTGATTATATTGATGTCTACCTAGTTAATTAAATAAAGCTTTAGTGTTTATAAAATAGTGCTCAATATGAAGTAGAGCTATAATATATATATACATATATATATATATATATATATATATATATATATATATATATATATATATATATACACTTGTGCCCGATATTATTCATACCCCTCGGATCTTTGAGATTTCTATAAGAATATTGCTCAAACCAGAAGGTAGACAATATTAAAGGGATTTCAAACAATAAATCAAGCATAAGCATTTAATTTAAACTCAACAAATAAATAAATTATGCAAGTTTGAAACATTATACAAAGAAAAACAATAATGGCACTAGTTCAAAATTATTCATACCTCTCTTACTAATAGTCAATAGCATGCCCTTTATTCTTAATAACTGCCTGTAACCGTTTTGGATATTTATCAACAAGGTTTTTACAAGCATCAACACTGATTTTTGACCATTCTTCAATGCAGTAGTTCTCTTAATCCCTCAAATTTCTAGGTTTCCGCTTTTTAACCTCAGTTTTCAATATGTGCCAGAGGTTTTCGATAGGGTTCAGGTCGGGACTCTGGCTAGGCCATTCCAAAACATTAATTTGATTATCCTCAAACCATTTCTTGACTATTTTGGCAGTATGTTTTGGATTATTATCCTGTTGAAGGACCCAGTTTGGTCCTAAATGGAGCTTCTCCGCATCCTGTCTAATGTTTTTCTGGAGTATCTCCAAATATTGCTCCTTCTTCATGGTTCCATCTATCTTGACCAAACTACCTGGACCACTAGCCGAAAAGGAGCCCCAAAACATTAGGCTACCACCACCATGTTTCACCGTGGGTATGGTGTTCTTTGGGTTGTAAGCTTCTCCTTTCTTCCTCCAAACGTAAGAAGCATCCATATGGCCAAACAATTCAATTTTTGTTTCGTCAGTCCACAAAATACTTGAGAAAACGGACTCTGGAGAATTCACATGGGTCCTAGCAAACTTTAGACGTGCTGCAAGGTGTTTTCCGGTGTGCAATGGAGTCCTTCTTGGTCTTCTTCCTTTCAGACCATTTTCATGCAGAGTCCTTTGCAATGTTTGCCTTGATATTTTTATGCCAGAAGACTCCAGATTTTCTAAAATGTCCTTAGTAGTGGTGGTTGGATTTGCATTAACACTTCTTACAATATTCCTGGTGGCTCTAGCAGACAGTTTCCTTTTCCTTCCTCTACCAATCAAGTTGTTTGTTGTGTGGTGGCTCTGGAATTTTTTGATGATGCTCTGTACTGTTGCTGTAGGGACCTCAAATTTCTTGGAAATTGACTTGTAACCTAAACCATCCTTATGTGAATTCACAATTTTAGTCCTAAGATCATTACTAAGCTCTTTTTTCTTCCCCATTCTAATAATTTTTATTCTTTTATTGGTTTTCAGTTGATATCATTTTAATTTCTGAAAAAATGCAAAAAACGCAATGAAATTAATCAAAGGTTGTATAAAAGCATTCAAAATAAGAATCAAACAGGAAACAAACAGTCAGAAACTCAATTAATACTGAAAAAATAAGGGGGTATGATTATTTTTGAACATTGCAGATTTTATAAATAGCTGTATATTTCTTTTATTACAAGTATCCCGAGATTTTAAAATGACGAAAATGATCAGAAGAGGTTTATTAAGAATATGTATCAATATGGACGTAAACAATAAATTCTTACAAAGTTACACCTAATAAACTCAATTTTCAAGGGGGGGTATGAATAATATCGGGCACAAGTGTATATATATAAATTACTTTACTATAAAAATATTTGGTCGGGAATGTTTATACATGTTCCAGTTACGGTCTCGTTCGAAATCTCGGGCATTCGCTATAACTGAAACTATGTTTCTGTTGGTATGAAGGCCTGTGATCCCGGTATAAACATATATGCGTATATGTAGTGAATAATGTTTGTATGAATAAAAGAATTTGTACCATAAATATAAATGTGTGTTTATATATACATATATATATATATATATATATATATATATATATATATATATATATGGAGAGAGAGTGATAGAGAGAGAGAGAGAAAGAGAAAGAAAGGGGAAAGGGGAGGATGGAAAAGAAGCAATAGAAACATTTCCGAATGTAACACATTCGCATCATCACTGAATCTAGATTTTATTGAATCAACGTGGGCGGTTAATAGAATTTTAAATCAGAAAAGAATAAAATCGAAGCTAAAAATGTACGCTTCAGTTCCCAAGCGTATGAAAGACAAAGTTGTAATCGTTTGATTGCTTTTTAGTCTATACTACCGAATGACTAAATTAAATGATCGATAGCGGCATACGCTTAACAAGTACTTATTTATGAAAGTAACTTTAGTTCACGGAAGATCTTAATTATCTACATTCTGTGCTTTTCTAATTACTCCAAACACTAACTGTGGCCTTGAGTATCGTTTAGGTGTTTTTTATTTGTTTGTATTTTTTTTTTTGTTTATGTATGTGTGCATTCGTATGTGTGTGTGCTGTAGAGAGCTGAATTACGTTATCCAAAACGAAATTAAGGATGGGCGCGAAATCTGGCGTCGAGAGGGTTAGTATATAAGGAGCCTAGTTTACTTTTTTTTCTGCTGCACAGTTCCTTATATTTATTTATTTATTTACTCGTGCTAATCAATGCAACCTATATGAGTAATGTTTTATATTTTTTGTATACGGGTAGAAAATGGGGATTAAAGAGGGCTGATTGTTTTAATTCTTATTTTTGGAGAGAAATATTTAACACATGAGAAGGAGACTAGTATTTTTGTAACAAATTAATTAAATATTTTATTAAAGATAAATAGATGGGATAGCGAACAGAGAACTTAAGGAGGGTTTTCGCTCTTGGCGATTATCAAAGTTTTCTTTCGGTGATTTCATCATTATTGGCGATCTGTCATATAGACAAAATAACTGAAATCTTAGTTTCTTTATAAACATCGATATAGACAGCATGTATCATGTCGACTGGCGAATTTTTTTTGCCTACTTTGAGCTATTTGACCTCACCTAACCTTACACGACATCTCTTCCTGCTCATCTTTCATGAAAATGGATTCATTTTCCAAACTTCATGTCACTTAGATAGGTATTTAGTTCGACACGTGTGAGATTAACACTATCTGATGTACTTACTATCCGACATAAGGACACCCATTATGTAACACGTGTAGTCTAGGCCCAGTGATATATTGTTTCAGCATCGATGGTTGTTGTCAGTTATGAGAGGCTGCTTAGATGTGGTTAACGTTTGTGTTTCATTTCGATACTGCTTTTATTGTTTGTATCAATCTACAAGCTAATGTGCTTTGAACGTGCGGACAAATAGTACAAGCATAAACCGCCTTGGAAATAAACAATATAAAATTTTCTGCTGAAGCAAACGGGTAGACTCGTCCAATCAAAGAGACCGGATGGGAGAATAGAACACAATAAAGAAAAGGCCTGCAAGGAGGCGTTTTGGCGATGTAAAGGTTTTACTGGGAAGAGATTATTCATTCACAAGAAGAGATCATTAATTAACTTTTATAAAAGATATTCTAAAATTAATTTCTTCTTACTCATTATCCCTGCTTAATTTAAAATTGGTCGATAAACTGAAGGGTCTCAAGAGAATTTCTTTAAAGTTTTTACGCCGTCAGCATATCTTCTTTCTCTGTGTCAACATGTGACGCAATTTCCCTCTAATAAACTTATACCTGCTTCTTAGCGTGTTTTGTCTATGGAGCTAACCTTTGACAGTATCGGTTCATTCGCTGGATGCGCTTGGTATATTTCCGACCGCTACCAGAACATCCTAGCATGTATTAATAAAATAATCCGAAATTCATACTAGTAACATAATCTCTACTTATCAGCGTAGGGATCCAATATATAATATATCTTCTTCTCTTATAAAAAATAATCCTAAGATTTTTCTTCACACAACTACGCACGGCTAGATCAGATCCGAACGAACTCACTGAGTTAGTCATCTCTTTAACGCCACTTAGTTATCTTCATCCAACCTGGTTATCTTCTTCCAGCCTATATTCTCCATCACACCATTTCTCCTGGAATGTAAGTAAATGTCTGCTTACGATAGAACGATATTGGATCTGTTAACCACCACATGTAATTATTCGTGACCAGGCATCCTACGCCAGCGTGTCACTCCACAAGATTCCACTCAAATCATTTTACACACCCAGAGTTTCATTGTCTCAAGATGGCCTGACAATTTGTTCTGCGGGATATCTGCATCTGATCCTGGGGAATTTAATGCACAATTGCACGCATTCTTCAAATGCACCGATATACGACCGAATGAAATTTAATCTAGCTATACGCAAGGAGAACAAAAAAAAACAGACACCCCCGTTTTATGTGTCTTAATGGGATCAGCTCCAAATACTACTGGCTACATCCTATACTGCTGGCAAAATCTGGACCTTTGTTCTAGCATGAATTTCCGTAGCAAAAATCACAGTTTCATCTAACTCCCAACCCCATTCATCGGAAATATCGATGCACATTGGGAGTTTTACTCATCGACCAAACCTTTTGTCTTAACTACACACCACAGTATCAAGATGAAGATTAGTTGCAACACTCATACCAAAACACATCAGACCACTAAACCAGGTCCACGTTATATTCTTATATTCTTATATTCTTATATTCGGAGTTACTTACAGAACCTTCTTTAATTTGACCTCATTCGTGACCTGTTTTGCTTCATGTCACATTGACTGAGAACCCGATTACTCTAATCTTAACTTCTTGACTTATTTAATACACATACTGCATTCTCAAAACAGTGGAACAATTCCGTTAATTCCATTAAATCCTTCCCTTTGATCATATCTATTATACTGAGGAGTAGGGTGTGTTCCTAGCGCACTCATCAATCAGCATCAAAAACCCGAAGATGGACCACTTAATTTTCAATTTCATACATACTAGATCCATTATACATTCTGCCGCATCCCTGAGGTACCAGCCATTCATGAATTAACATAATTCCTAGTTCCCATTCACTTCTTCGTATCTGGGAAAGAACTACTGTTCCCCCTCCCCGCATTAAATATCCTCCCAAGTAATCGAAGGCTTCATACTGCGAAAATTAATACCATTTGCTTTCTCCGAGTATGCCTATATGATAGACAATTGGGATTCTATTGAAAAAAAATGACCTTCACGCTCGGATTTCTAAAAATTAAACTTCGACCTCAGTAAAAATCATTAATGATTTGGTGGAAAATTATTCAATTACTATCAGTACATATAAGATCAAATCACACTATAAACACATCTAAACATAAATTTCTACTTGGCTGACTTTTATTTCTTTATTTCTAACTAATATTAATAAGTTTCTGTTTTTTTCTTTGTTGTGATTTAAAGGTTTTATTAGGGAGAGACGATTCGTTCACGAGGAGAGACCAAAATTTCATCTATAATATAAATCTCGTTTGTCTGTTTAAATGTGTGTATTAAGTATGTATGTATGTCTGCCTAAAACTTCCGATAGAGGCGACAGATTTTCACAAAATTGGTATAGTTTTGAAGCTCGACCCTTCGGAAGACAAGTATCAAAAATAGGCTAAAAACATGAATTCCTTCACCCTCGACTGGCACTTTTCTACAGGGAGGCGTCGCTTTTTTCACCGATATTCTCAAAAGTCATCCCCTCTTTTCGATTGACAAGCCTTAATGTAAACCTTCGCCATTTCCCAGTTTGGTGATGTACACAACGGCAAAGATGTCACGTTTTGTTTTTGTTTTTGTTGTTTTGTTTTTTTTTGTTTTTTTTTTTTTACGTTCTTTTCCTCCTTCGTGGCAATGATAATTGATAAGGAAATACTTGGCGAAGTAAAGAAAAAGCGTCTAGAATCGAGTCGAAATAGACGTAAAAATGCAGTCCTGCCTACTTTTTGTTTTGTTTGCTCAACACACATCTCCAAACACCCGGGCAACGCCGGCCACCCAGACTAGTCTTTTATAGTAGATAGTCTAAGGCATATTTCTTCCTACTTTTCTTTCCTTAATGTAAAAGTAATCAACGAACAGACAAGTCATACAGGAATTTCTCTAAGGTTTCTAAATCGTCAGTACATGTTGTCTCTTGGCTTGGTCGTATCGCCTGAATGCAGTGAGTCTATTTCCGCCCGCTGCGAGCTCGTCCTTACATGCATATAATAAAACACTCCAAAATGCATACTAGGTAAAAGTTAACAGTTTAATATCGAATGCAACAGCAAATCCTGGGAACAAGTTTACCAGAAAGAACAGTCGGAAATAAGTTATACACCATCCACTATGACTATCCGATTCCTACAGCTAGGCACCTAGAAAACGGAGCCATAAAACCTGACATAGTGATATGGGACTAAAAGGAGAAAGAAGCAACCTTATTAAAAGTTAGTGTCCCCCAATGATGCTGGATTAAACAGGGCTGAAAGGAAAAGATAACGAAATACAAAATCTTATGTATGATATGAAAAGAATTGGGATCCTAAGAAGATCCCTATCATTTCAGTTATTATAAGAGCAACTGGACCTATGAAAAAGTATTTCAAAAACTACCTGCCAAATATACCCGGCGAACAAGTGCAAGAGAGGTTCAAACAATTGCATTTAAAGACGCGGTCAGAATCTTAAAAAGATCTCTCGGTTGGAATATCTGAGCGGATGAATATTTGGCATCCAATAGGATGCTTCATCCTTCTTGAACAAACTGATTTTTAAAAAAGTTGACATTATGTCTACCTACTGGTGTAGACTGCCAATGTGTAACAGAAAAAGACGTAAGGTATACTTTTAACTACTCATTTTGAGTCGAAATAGATGTAAAAACGTCATCTTACAGGACCGCATTTTTACGTCTATTTCGACTCGCGTCTAGACGCTTTTTCTTGACTTCACAAAGTATTTCCTTATCAATGACGCCACACCACGTGTCTCACTTCCATTCCGCGCACTCGTCAAACCAAACTTCAGATTTCGTAAGACAATTCTTTGCTGCCGCCGTCTTAGAATGTGTTAAGGATGTTTAAACGAAAAATAAAACCTTTCATTTACAATAACCAGGCATTAATTTATGAAAACCTGATTCGTTGCACGTACGTTACATAAATAACATATGAATAACATTTCAATATATAATATAATAAATAACATTTCAATCAGACAATAGTAAACTGGCAGTCACAAATAAAAAAAGTTCGAATGCAAAATGCGATATGTCTCATTTCTGTAAACTGTGAAATTAAACCATACAAAAACAAACATAACAAATCTAAACTTCTACTAAAAGCTTATATTAATTGAAAGCAACAGAAAATTATGCGGATATCACATTATGTAAAATATAATTTGGGGAGGCGATAGAGTGCTGAAATGCAGCAAGTTTTATAGTGATAGTTTCGTAGTTTTGAAAACGGCGTTTATCGCACTTTGCATTCAAACTCTGCAACTCCATACACATATATTTTCAATTATCTGTCCCAGTATTTTTCTTCGTTCTTTTTACGTTGTTTGTGAAGTTTTTTCCTTCTTCTACTCTACTTCTGCGCAACATTCATTATTTTTTCTTATGTTTTTTTTTCTATCACATCTAAATTGAATTTACACATACGTTGCACCAGAATATATTTTGATTGATTTGAAATAGTTACATGTTTGACATCTTGCAAATTCTAAAGAGCTACATTGGCCAGCAGACATCGTCTTTCACTAAAACTGTTCAAACTCTCATTTGAATCTAATTAACATTGCAAATAAAATATACAAAAAGATGTCTATTTTAAAAATGTTATCAAATGTCACTCATATTTTTTATGAAAATCGTTCCAAACAAGGCATGAAGCCACGTGATGTAAGTAACTAAAAATATCACTTCAAGGTCCAAAAATAATCAAGGATAAGTGTAATATGCATTGATTTTGACCCAGAGACAGTTATCCTCCTACCTTTGTTAAAAACGTGGCTTATGGAATGTGAAGACTAAAGTTTTGAAGCTACCGGAAGTAAAACTATGGTCCACTAAATTAATCTTTGTTTAAACTCATAATTTTCAGTCGTGTCAGTTCTATCTTCCACGCTGGAGTATGTTTTAGAATACTCCGGCATTACAGAGTCAGACTACTTGCAATGGAGTTCCCGGTTTCGAATAAATTCACTGCGTCCCGCATTCAACGTCCCGCGTTGAGACCGTCCAACAACATTGTATCTTCGGAAACCTCAGCCATTCCCAGTTCTAGCAATGAATACAAAAAAAAAACGCAGTGTTCAGTTACCAGCTCCATGTTTGTCTTCACTGTTATAATCTACGTCTTTAGTTGATCACCTTTTGTATGTTTTTTTTTTCAATCTAACAGGCACGTTTGGGGCCATCATCTTGAGCGGGGGCGAGAGCTCGATATTATGAAACCGTCATTAACCAGGAATTAAAAATAATAAGAGTATGTGGGTGTCGATACCTTCCAGTTTGTTCCACCGAAAAACTTTCATCAAACTAACATCGGACATTGTGTCTAACCTAATAAATATGAATGTGTCTATTTTAATACATTTGTCAATTCCCTGCCTTGCCGCGACAAAAAAAAAAAGATGTCGCCCTTCTTTCGCCGATCCGTTCCCGACAGTCAGTCTAGCCGAGACTGGACAATTGTACAATTATGACCCCTTTTTCTATCAGACTTTTGTATTTGTTCCGTTTAGTGCTAGAATGATCCACTCGCCCAGACCATGCCTTATATCTTTGAAAAGGAGTTAGTTTATAATCACCAGACTGAGATGCCATCAACGAGGAATACCGGGGGCCTAGGCAGGCAATTTTCAGGGGTTAGAATGTATCAGTTTTTGTGCGCTAGTTTAATCTCCCCACCTTCTTGCCTTGTGCAACATCTCGTGGGCAGAGAGAAGTAAATACATTCCCATGCCTTCCCTTCCCCATGAGAATGTTAGTTGGAATAAGATCGTATTAGGAGAAATTGTACTAAGAAAAAATCCCGTTTTTTCTAAATAAATATTCATGAGTAAATAAATGTAAGATCTATATCTGGAAATCGATACGCATTATTAAAGGAATATATAGACATACACACACCCACACACACACATGCACACACGCACACACACACACTATATGTCTATAGTCTAAAGCAGAATGTTCAGTGTTGGAATACAGTATTTCATGATTATATTATTAAACAACAATTTAGACAATGCGCTGTAGACCCCTGTTTATATACCCAACACAGAGACGATAAACTACTGATTTTGGTTTTGTGGGTCGATGATATTTTAATCGCATCAAATTGTGACATAATGGGGAAGTCCCTTGCGTACAGACGTCGCAGTTGAAGTTTTTTGATGTTTGTATTTTCATTCCATCAATTGCAGTCGGAAACTTTTTGATATCAGGAATATTGCAGTGTCCAAGAATTTTATGCCATGTCTGTTGATCATGGCAAGCGGTTTTCGATGGGACTACGCTATTTAAATAATATAGTCTTCCATTTTCTTTAATGTTGAATACGGTTCCATTCGGGTATACCAGTTTTGATTTATTGGGGCTAAAGTTTATATTTGCACCTTGTTTTTGACAGTTTGTACAGATAATATATTTTGTTTAAATTTTGGGATTAGAAGAGCGTTTCCTAGAATACAGAAACATAGTTCACCTTCATTGTTCCTTAGCGAGATTTTAGCATCGCCTCTTTTCAAAACGATATCATTTACTCGACTCCCGTCAGCTAGTTCTACATTTTGTGGCTTAAAGGTGGGATCAAAATTGATAAAATCAGATTCCTTTGTAATCACATGTGCCGTTGCACCACAATCGACAAGGAAATTATTATTGTTTGTTGAAGCGTTAAACGTACACGAAAATAAAAATGCATGTTCGCTAACAGAGCTCTCCACATTTTTAATGGAGTCGCCATTTTGAGTCCTGTATCTACATTGGAAACTCTTGTGATTAGGTCGTCTACAATTATAGCAAATAATTTTTGTAGTTTTCTTAGGAGAAAAATTGCTTTTGGCAAAGTTGCGGTTTTTATTCCTGGCATGGGTATAATTTAATTTTGGTGTTTTTATGTGTGTATTTTTAAATTTCATGATATTTGTGAATTCGTTTTTTTCTGTGATCATTTTTTTTCAGTTTCTTCGTAACTTCTGAGTGCTACCTTGAATTGGCTAAAAGTCATGGGTTTTTCTTTCTGGGTTATCACGGTGGTAAATGGTTTGAAATCACTCGGTAATCTCTCAAGGACCATGAAAATTAACAGATTGTCGCTTATAACTTCACCAGACATTTTTAAAGAATTTGCAGTCGTTTCAGCTTTTATGATATAATCAGTAATGGTTTCGGCTTCCATTCGTTTAAGAGAGGTCAGTTCAGTGTATAAAGAAATAATTTTGGGTTTTCCTTTCGATAAATAATGCTCTCTCAATATGTTTAATGCTTTGCAACCATCGTCCAGGGCTTCTCTCATTACCAGTGATAGACTTCGGTCATCTAAACACTGTATTAATTCCGCAAAGACAGTTGCATTCTTTTTAATGAAGTCGGGGTCGTTTCTGTTTTCAGGTTGTGTTTGAAGTACTTTGTGTAGCTTTTAGATTCGTATATATCCTAGAAATTTAACTTGCCACAATTCGAATTTTGATTCGGATCCATCGAAATAAAGACGCACGCTGGGCGCATAACCTCTAGAAGTGTAAGCCATGTTTAGTTTCAGAACAGTTTTCGATGGTTCATTGTTCTAAACAAGTCTTGAGAGGTGACTGGTTTGCAGTAGACAGTTCCACAGAGCAAAATATCCTTAGCGTGTCGAGACGGAAAAAACATGCGAAATTGCTACAGAAAAGGTTTATTTATGGAGCAATTCTGCTTTCTGATTGATTGGTAGGAGAACGTGACTTAATTCGATTCGTCAGTTCCTAGCAGCACCGTTTATAAATAGAATCATCCGACTGTGTGGGACTATACCCCATTACACATCAAAAATATTGCAACATCTTCCCTGTTTTTTAAAATGGGGAAGTCCCTTGCGTACAATATTCATGAGTAAATAAATGTAAGATCTATATCTGGAAATCGATATGCATTGTTAAAGAAATATATAGACATACACACATGCACGCACACACACACATACACGCACACATACGCGCGCACACACACACACACACACACATATATGCATATATAATTAGTTTTTTTTTCAAGAAATCCAGCAGAGTGCTCAATTATAAGGAAAGTCCGAAAATAAGAGAGTAATTATATATATATATATATATATATATATATATATATATATTACAGAAAGTTTTTAGATCAGACAAGTCATTGGTACCGTCGGTTTCAAACCCGATAATTAGGACCGTTTTAAATACCCATATAAATCTCGAGATGAGTATTGGCTGACGAGAGCTTTATATGGGTATTTAAAACGGTCCTAATTATCAGGTTTGAAACTGACGGTACCAATGACTTGTCTCATCTAAAAACTTTCTGTAAACAAATATATATATATATATATATATATATATATATATATATATATATATATATATATATATATATATAATTTAGGGGTGTTATTTTCCAGAGGTAAGGAAACCAGTGAAGTATAAGGAGTTTAATACAAGAGTTCTCAATACCGAAGTAGAGAAGGGTATACTTTGAATTTGTTTTTACATTAGCAGTAATGTGTTGCTACACAGTCATGAGTATGTTTCCATGTAGCAACACATTACTGCTTATGTAAAAACAAATTCAAAGCATATATATATATATATATATATATATATATATATACGAGGTCCGTTCCAAAAGTAAAGCCTCCTATTTTTTAAAAGGGAGTGATACCATTATATCGAGTGACCTCCTATGCTCCAGAATTAATTTTTTACATAGTAATCACCATTTTGCCGACCTCTTTTGATGCCTCGGTCGTAAAAGTCCAGAGCACTTTTTGTCACTCATATCTTTGCCTCCACTTTGAAATCGACGAACCGATCTCATAACTGTACTGACATCAACTGCTTCCTAAGCGTTAAACAGATACAGGTAAATATTGATCGGTTTAATTATTTTCTAGCATGTAAGGAATTCATTGACGCATCTCTGCTTCTGACGCAGATATCGGTTGCTTTTTAGAGTCTCATACGGTCTATATCTGCAACAGAGAAATGAAACTTTAAGGTCATAAATGCATGAGCTTAGTCATCATAACAATGCAATTTGCAATCCCTCTGATCCACTCAGGCTGAATAAAAAAAATAGGAGGCATAACCTTTGGAACGTCCTTTATTTAAATAAATGTTTTATTGTTTAATGTATATTTATAGATGAAAGTGGTCTAATGGTAAAAACTACATATAACGGCACAAATCACTTCCACTACTGTTTTTCGAAAGGTATAAATTCACCTTTCACAGTAGGGAAGGTAACGCCCTCAAGTATTTCGTCAACTATTTTAGGAAAAGAAAAACTTCGAAATAAATCTTGTAACAAGATCGGTGTAACGTAGAATATACAGTATACCTGAATAGTTGTTTATGCATGCTCGGTGTCACTTGGCTCGTGTTGTCAAAAGTTGAACCACTTTAAAAGAATCATCTGTGGTAATCGTCTGATAAATTGAATTTACATCTTTATCATCGAAGAACTACTATAGTCGCTCTCACTCTCTCTTTCTCTTTTCTTTTTCTATGTCTTTCTTTTTCTATATCTCTATATATGTGTATGTGTGTGTTTGTATGTGTATGTGTTGTGGGTGTTTGTATTTGTATGTATTGTGTGTGTTTGTATTTGTATGTGTTGGGGTGTTTGTATTTGTATGTGTTGTGGTTGTTAGTATTTGTATGTGTTGTGGGTGTTTGTATGTGTTGTGTGTGTTTGCGTATGTTTGTACTTGTTCCTCTATACACAGTTTTTTTTTCGACGTATCACGGCTATACATTTTGTCTAGAATATCCGATCGCTTTAAATTATATTTCGAAATCCGATGGTCTTACCAGTGTGGCGCGATTGTGAGATATTATAATCGTTCTCAATTATGAAAACAGACAAGGATGATAATCTTGAAATTTTTACTATCGATTCTTCGTTAAAAAGTCTTCTCTTTAACAGTATTTTTTCAGCTTGTCTTTGTTGATCGCCCGTTGCTTACGGTGAGTTCGCACGACATAAAAAAAATCAATACAAACAATTACTTTGCTATTTGTCAAAAAAAATGTTATTTCTGTTTATTTATCGTTTGTAAAACACAAACTATTTTTTCGACAATTGATTTAATGCTTTTAACTGGTTATCAGCCACAATAGTTACGTTTTGTTCGCGTTTTGTGTCCTTCGCTGAAATTCTTAAACTCTCGTTAGCAAATAAGTATGTATTCAATCTCTTCTCTCAAGTGTCAGGATCTCTTCCCTATTTTTGAAAATATCTCGCATGCATCATCTTTCCTTTGTTTCTATTTTGATATATATTTTATATATTTCGTTTATATCTCTTTTATCTATCAGATTTCTGATAAATTACCTTACCCGCTTTGCAAACAGATTTTCTTATAAGATTTCTTTATTTGTGTCATTCCATACACTCTTCCATACTTACTAGTCGCTTTTGATTTTCTTTGACTTTTACGTCAAGTCGGTCAGTATCATCATTCAGGTATGATGCATTGTATGTGGCCATTAGTTCCCTATTCTTATAGTCTAAGTTCTTCGTTTGTCCAGTCTATGAAGGATCCAGTTATATTACTTGTTATTCATGTCTTTATCTTGTTTCTATTATATAATTTGGTGTGTAATAAAATGACCTTTCGACTCATGTATCTCTACTAGTATATAAAACTGACTTTGTGTTTCTGTGTTTATGTCTGTGCGTTTGTGAGTTCGTTCCTTATGGACTCGAGAAAGGCTGGGTCGATTTTTTCAACTTTCACACGAAAATATTATATATGCCTGGCAGTGTTCTTAGGTTTTGTATCGGAGTGTATTCGATAAGTATTGACAATCGATAATCGAAATAATCCGATGAAAGACGAAAAAAGCAATTTTGACCAAATGTAACACCTTAATCATCTCAACATCACAAGTGCATTTGAGAAGTTTTATTAACACACAAGCCGAAGCCCGACATATAAAATCAACGGTAGGTTCTTTAATATGACTGGAGTCGCGGTCGAAATGAATGTTTCTATTTAAAGCACAATTGCACAATGATACTTGACTTTTTCATTTTAAAATTAAATTCAAGCCATTATCATCGCACAACCAGTAAGGACAGGCATATAAAATCAACAGTAGGTTCTTTGATATGACAAGGAAGTATTTGAAATAAATGTTTCTGTTTAAAGCACAATTCAACCATGATACTTGACTTTTGCATTTTAAACTTTAATCTAAGCCATTATATATAAAAAATAATTTTCGAAAATCAACAGTAGGTTCTCCACAGTGCAATGTAGACTACAATGTATTATGAACTAAGTCACTGCGATAGGTATGTGGAGTTTCCTTCCGGTGCACCGCGATGGGTTCCCAACTAGAGCAGACAATCAATCGATTTAATTGAAAAATGGGCGATTTCGATGACAATAAAAAAAATATGAGAGTGTGAAACATTCGTTGATTATTATTCAACCCCGGGCAACGTCAGAACTCCCTGCTAGTATATTTATATATTCAATGAGTCAATATTTCATGATGACTAACAATTTTACTGTGTTGTTATAATTCTATTTTTTTTTTTTGTTTTTTTGTTTTTTTTTTATCAATAGAAATTACCATAAAATGAAGCTGGAGATCACCATAAAATTGCTAATTCCTAGTCTCAGTTTATTATATATTCATATATTCTGGATATTGAGCAGCAGTTACCCCATATAAATAAATATGTGTGTGCGTGTGTGTGTATGTTACTTTCCTAGTTTTATATATATATATATATATATATATATATATATATATATATATATACACCCTAGTTGAGTAGGCAGTTTGAAATACCTATCTATTATATAAAACGAACTTTGTCTGTATGTGTGAGAAAATGTTCGTTCTCTATAGACTCGGAAACGTCTGGGCAGATTGTTTTATTTAATTTTACACAAATGTACTTGATGTGTCTGCGAGTTTTACTGCGTTAGATTTGCATCAATATGAGTCTGATAAGTATCGATAACCGATAATCGAAAAAAACATTAAAGACAAAAGTCCTATTTTTATTAGGTGAACACTTTTATACAACCTTACATCACAATTACATTTGAGAAGTTTTATCGCGGCAGAAGCCTATAAAATCAACTGTAGATTCTCTTATTTGTAGGTGTTATAATTGCTGCTAAGGGGAAAAACTTGAACACAAAACAAGGGGTCATGGTCGAATATAAAATTACTCTGCCGCTACTTTTACTTTTATTATAGTCCAAAAATAAGTCGAAATTTTTAAGATGCAATCTTTGCATTTGGATTTTACTTATGTTTACCGATCAGCCACTTTAATTAAAACAATTACGATTGGGCCATTTTATTTGCATTTCTGCATCCGAACAATCAACATTTTCTTTGGATTACCATATTTTCTCCAATAGGAATATCATTTTAATCAACACATTTCTGCATTATGATCAACTTTTATACAAATATGACTTCTCTCATAATTTGTATCTTTCAATGCATGTGCCAGCTAGCAAAATTATATTTTGCCTATGAATATTGTTTTGCTAACTACTTTTCTCTAAGGATAAGTGCCATTCTGTCAAACTCCATAAAATAAAGAAAATCTTACGTCTTCAATTGTATTCTTTGTCAGATAATGAATTGTTTTAAATTCTAATTAACAGAGTTTAAATTGAATTTATAAATAAATGAATATATATATTTATATATATATATATATATATATATATAATGGCAATAGAGTTTAGTTTCCTAGAAGTACATCCATTGAAGCAACATGTGTCTACCAAAAAGGTGCTCAATGAGTTAACAGAGCAAGTATATTTCATATATTTATAAATTTATAAATCCATGAATTAAAACGAGGTTATTAAGAGGGCTATATATATATATATATATATATATATATATATATATATATATATATATATATATATATATATATATATATACTAGTTGAATGGGCAGTTTAAATAACACAATGCATTGATTCCAGAATGATACATTATCTCTCTCATGTATCAATACATTGAAATTTCTTAACGTGTATATCAACTTGCATAATGTTATACATGTTAACATAATCATTCAATTGTTTTATTTCATACACGCATTTTTAATAGCATCCGCTACGCATAAAAAGGAATCTAAGACTCTTGATGCATCTGTCTGACAACGTCAGAATAGACCAAACACTTATCTGGTCTTGTTCTTCCATATTGTCTCACGTATTACTAAATTTATGCTATGGAAACGTTCATAACGCAAAAACTATTTGGCTGGCGTTTCTTATGCTGGTTACTCTTATCAAAGAACAAATGTATAGACTAAATTTGGACAAATGAAATTTGAAATTTTCTCAAAGATTCAACCATGACTTTTATAAGGTCAAAAGTGAAGGTTATATAAGATGCAATACTTCATTGGCTATGATATGGTCCATACAGCGAGTGCTTAAACCTGGCAATTGACCTAATTATCTTAAAGTTAAACCTGATAGAGTTTCATCGATATTTTTACTAAGTTTGGTGTCGTTTGGTCAAGTGATGTTAATAGTGGGCTGTACATAACAAACTCGACAGAAAACATAAGCATTGCCTTGGCGCAGGTAATAAGAAAACTTACAATAATTGTGACAACAGCCATATAAAAATGATGAAAACAAATATTAAGAAAAAAAAGCACAAATATAGAAACAAACCAATATACCCAGGTTACACTGTAAGTTGAAATAAAATAATAATAATAATAATAATAATAATAATAATAATAATAATAATAATAATAATAATAGTGTAGACGCAACTAAAATTTACAGAAAAAAACATCATATGAACCGACAACGAGTGCAGATATGAGAAAATATATCATATATCCGTATTCAAGAAAAAGGTTGCATTAGCACTAGTTTGTATCACACAATATAGCTAGGAAGTTTCAGGGATGTAAGAAATGTTGAGATAGAAAGAGAAACGCCATCCGAAATTTCTCTTGAAGAGCATGGAAAGCGCTGGAATTGTTAAGAAGTTGTTACTACTTTAATTTCATAGAAAATAAGTAGCCCAAAAGAAAAACACATCAATCGTGAACAGCTTTTGCTAGATCAAATAATAATAATAATAATAATAATAATAATAATAATAATAATAATAATAATAATAATAATAACATGGAAGCATTACAGGGAACCAAGAACGCTGAAGCTGCATATCTACATGTGCTCTATCCCCTAACCAACCCGCTGCATTGCCCCATTACCCCCTCCAAAAGTGTGATACCAAATAGCGAAAGGAACTGGGACTTTGGGAAGGCTTATTGCCACTCAAATTCCAGTGGAGATCAATGACCGATGCCAGTGAGAAATCAATGGTGAGAGGCTGTTGCGATAACGCAAATTTATTTGCAGATATTATCGAAAGAGGTGGAGAGTGCTGGAAATCTGGAGATGCGTGTTGTCACTCAGCTTCCAGGAAACACTACAGGTTTTCAACGTGAGATCTTGGATGATCTCTCTGAAAGCTCCTTTTGAGCCAATAATAATAATAATAATAATAATAATAATAACTAGCGGGACCTGTGGAAATTCCACAGCGGCATTTTTCATATGTAATAAATTCTTGGATATGGTACTAATTATGTCAATAATTTGTCATCATTTGTAACTCACCATTTCGCACACATTACTAAAATAATAACTTTGATATATTGTATAGGCTGATTATTTCATTACAAACACACATCAATTAACTCATATTTCATCGTTTTTCATTCTTGATATGTTACTAATTTCGACAATATTTTTAAAACATTTTTATACAACATTATCGCCCAACCTTACTAAAATAATAACTTTGAAATATTTGCTGGGTTGCTTATTTCATTTCAAACAAACCAATCAATTAACCTCCATTTTATCATTTTTCATAATTCTGTGATATGTTACTAATTTCGACAATCATTTTTCATAATTTGTACCCACATTATCTCCCCCCTCCTTAATAAAATAATAACTTTGATATATTGTCTGGGCTTATTATTTCATTACAAACATACTAATGCATGAAATCACATTTCATCATTTTTCTTAATTCTTGGATATGTTATTTATTTCGACAATCATTTTTCAGAATTTTAACCCATATTATCGCACCTCCCCCTTTACTAAATAATAACTTTTGTTTATTGTCTAGACTGATTATTTTATTTCAAACACACCAATTAATTAACTCACATTTCATCATTTTTTATAATTCTTGGATATGTTACTAATTTCGACAATCATTTTTCATAAGTTAAACACACCTTATAGCTCCCCCTTACTAAAATAATAACTTTGATATATTGTTTGGGCTGATATTTTTCATTACAACACATTAATCAATTAACTCACATTTCATCATTTTTATAATTCTTGGATATGTTACTAATTTTGAAAAATCATTTTTTATCATTTAAACCAACGCCATCACCTCTCTCCTTACTAACATAATAACTTTGGTATATTGCCTGGTCTGATTATTTAATTGCAAACACATTATTGCATTAAATCACATATTATAATTTTTCATAATTCTTGAATATGTTACTAATTTCGACAATCATTTTTCATAATTAAAACCATCCTTATCACCCTCTCTTACTTAATAACTTTGATATATTGTCTGGACTGATTATTTTATTATAAACACACTAATCAATAAACTCGCTTCTCATCATTTATCATAATTCTTGGATATGTTACTAATTTCGACCATAATTTTTTGTAATTAAAACCATCCCTATCGCCCTCTTTTACTAAAATATAACTTTGTTATATTGTCTGGGCTGATTATTTCATTACAAACACACCAATCAATCGACTAACATTTCATCTTTTTTCGTAATTCTTGAATATGTTACGAATTTCGACAATACTTTTTCATAATTTTAACCCTCCTTATTGCCTTTACCTTACTTAAATAATAATATTGATGCATTGTCTGGGCTGATTATTTTATTATAAACACACCGATTTCACCATTTTTCGTTATTCTTATATATCTTACTAATTTCAACAATATTTTTATAATGTAAACCATACTCAACGCCCTCTCTTACTAAAACATAACTTTGATATATTGTCTGGGCCGATTATTTCATAAAATAAAGAACTATTTATTAATTTATATTTCATAATTTATCATAATTCTCGGATATGTTACTAATTCCAACAATCACTTTTTATATTTTTTGCTCACATTAATAACCCCACACTACTAAAATAAGAACTTTGATATGTTTTCTGGGCTGATTATTTATTTCAAACACACTAATCAATTAACTCACATTTCATCATTTCTCATAATTCTTGGATATGCTACTAATTTCGACAATGATTTTTTCTCATTTAAACCCACATCATCGCCCCCTTACTAAAATAATAACTTTGATATATTGTCTGGTCTAATTATTTCATTGCAAACACTAAAAATTCATTAAATCACATATTATTATTTTTCATAATTCTTGGATATGTTACTAATTTCGACAATAATTCTCATAAATTCAACACACCTTATAGCCTTCTCCTTACTAAAATAATAACCTTGATATATTTGCTGGGCTGCTTATTTCATTACAATGACATTAATCAAATAACTCACATTTCATCATTTTTCATGATTCTTGGATATTTTACTAATTTCGGCAATCATTTTTTATAATTAAAAACCCACATTATGCCCCCCTCCTACTAATATAAGAAGTTTGATATATTGTCTGGGCTTATTATTTCATTACAAACACACCAATCAAATAACTCACATTTCATCATTTTCATAATTCTTGGATAAGTTACTAATTTCGACAATAATTTTCATAACTTAAACCCACTATGTCGTTCCCTTACTTAAATAATAAGTGTGATATATTGCCTGCGATGATTATTTAATTACAAACACACCAATCAATTCCGGGTATTCTCATAGTATATATGTTCCACCTATCTTATCCAATCCCGGGTGACGCCGCATATTCTGCTAGTATATATCTTTCACCTATCTAATTCGATCCTGGGCGACGCTGGGTATTCTGCTACTATATGTTTTCCACTTATCTCATTCAATACTGAGCGACACTTTCTGCTAGTATATAGTTGTGCTTATCACATTCAATCCCGGGTCTGACTTCATGTCCGTCACCTTACTGTTAAAAAATATACATGAAATAAAGTAATGTTTTAATCGTAAAGGGTTTCATCCATTTCCGGGACTACTTCATATCCTGCACCCTACTGTTAAAAATATACATGAAATAACGTAAAAATCGTAAACTTTTTCAGCCATTCCCGGGACCAACTTCTTATCTCCCATCCTACTGTTAAACATATACATGAAATAAAGTAATGTCCAAAACGTAAAAGTTGCAGCCATTTCCGGGACCGGCTTCATATACCCCACCCCACTGTTATAAATATACATTAAATAAAGTAATATTTAATGCGTAAACTGTTTCAACCATTTCCGAGACTGATTTCATATCCCTACCCCACTGTTAAAAATATACATGAAATAAAGTAATGTTCAAATTGTAAACGGTTGAAGTAATTTCCGGGACTGACTTTATATCCCCTACCCCACTGTTTAAAATATACTTGAAATATAGTAATGTTTTAATCATAAACTGTTTCAGCAGCTTTTCGAAATTAATACATAAAAACATTAACACGGGTAGGGATTAGGCAACCATTGCTTCAGCATTAATTTCTGAGTGTAGTATCAGTCTAAACATTCCAGTGACTTAAACCCCCCTTTTTTATATCTTGGTTAATGGAGGAGAAATACTTCATTACTGATACAATTTTTGTTATTGATCAGAGTACCCCTTTTGGTTTCCCCCAAAATTTTTAACCGACCTCATGTCCAACTCCGTCTTTGTGGGGAGGCAAGTAAACAAACAAAAAACAAATCATCAGACGGGACATTTTCGGGGGCATATTATAATTAATCAGAAGAGTCATTTCCATGGCATTTTATAATTAATCAGAAGGGACATTTCCAGGGCATTTTGTAATTAAACCAGAAATTACTTTTCCCAGTTACTTTTGTAATATTAAAACTTTGTTACATTAAACGTAGTACCTATTCACAATGCCTCCCTACAGGACAGATTTAGACACCAGGATCGTTTTTTAACGCGGAGAAAAAATTGTTTAGTCGCAAAGGATTTCTCCTCCACTAAGAGTGAAGAAATTGAAATGTAGCATCCGAAGAACAGATACTACACTTTGATCTTAGCCAAAAAAAGGCCAAGAAAGACAAATCATTGTTATTAGCTTTGCCTCAACAGCGACACCAATTTTTTTTAATTTTAAGGGGTGGGTGACAAGTTTTATTTGGAATATTCCACTTCCCTTTTTTAGGGATGCACAACATGATAACGGACGGTGCGATAAGCGTAATAATATAATGATGATAATTTGCAAAAGCTTTCAAGATTAAGAGATATAATAACAGAATTCAGCAGTTTAACAACAGCAACGAACGTGTCAAATTATCCTAGAAATTTAGAAGGAGGTGAAACCAAACCGTGGTTCCTAACCCTCAAGAAGCTACAAAGATTTGGTCAAGTACATGGTCAAGAGACTTCCCACATGGTCGATGCTGACTGGGTCGCTAGAGTAAGTGAAAGACTGGAAGGGCATAAACAAAAGAATATCTACATTTCTGTTGATGATTTGAAAAAACAAATGAAGTCCGTGGCTAAGTGGAAAGGACCCGGACCTGTTGAAATTCATGGACACTGGTTGCGATCGTTCACAGGAATCTATGAAAGGCTTGCTATTTCTCTGGATGATTGTGTCAGATTGTGCCAGATATCAGAATGGCTTGTAGTGGTAAGGACTATTTAAATCATGAAAAATCCTGCTAAAGGGTCAGATGTTGAAAATTATAGACCAATTGCTAGCTTGGAAGACACTGACATGGATAATCAGTATATGATCATCTTGAAGTAAATGGTTCACTTTCAACGGAACAAAAAGGCGGGAGGAAAATGACCTTTAAGAACAAAAAATTGGCTAGATAGAAGGTGATAACATTAAATTAGTGCATAGATACTCTAATTTAATGTCCGTAGTATGTTGTCACCTTCTATGCTATTTTTTGATGAATAGGATCTTCCGAAAATGCAATGTAAAAAGAAAAGTTATTGATGTCGCTTTTGGGCCGTACGTGAAATTAAAATATACCTTCTTAGTCTCCTGGCAGTATCTGTTCTGCCTTAAGATGGTATAATGATATCGTGGGGTTTCTGTTCGCGCTATGTGTCCAAGTGTCAATGCAAATATGTCACAAACTCCTATAAGGATATTGGAGATAAACCGTAATAACCAGATATATTCTGACAGATTACTTAGATAAATAATTTTACAGTTTTAACAAAAGGGCTATAATAATATCGGGAGATCTACAACCGCGCTGAACGTCCACAGAATGCCCGACAACAATATATTACATATAAAAGATGCCGCTGTGGAATTTCCACAGGTCCCGCTAATAATAATAATAATAATAATAATAATAATAATAATAATAATAATAATAACAAACTACCTCCTCTCAAACCAGACATTCGAGCATACACACTAACGTACACACACATACACACCGTAATGGCAGCAGACTAGGATAATAGTGGGTTGGTGCAAAAATAATGTTGTATTTATTAGATATATATACGTTAAAAAACGAAATTATTTTTGCACCAACCTAATACCACACAGATGATTGTAGCACACAGATTACAGAGTATGGAATGACTGATGAAATAAACCTCCACTTAAAGGGTGTAGGTAATACTGAAACCTTGGTGAGCTTATTCCACCCAAATCCCAAAGACGATCAACGAACCATTTCTAGCGATACATGAATAATAACCGATTGTTGTGATAATGCAAAATCACTTACAATAGCTATCGAACGTGGTTGATATTTGAAGAGACCTTGTCTTAGTCAGGCTCCAGAAACATCAACCGTTATTTGTATCAGTAATCAAGGTTTGGCTATGTACTGTTAGTGAATAAATAATAATAATAATGTTATTTTTTTTAACTTATTAAACATGTGTTTATCAATTTAATATTGTTATTAAATTATTTTAAAATTTAATTTTGTTTCAGTTTTCATTTTCAGGTTCAGAAATCATTCTGTTTATTTCGATCTGGAAATCCAAATAAAAACTCAATAATCAAAAGATTAAATTCTTTCAAAGATTTTTCTTTGATATTATAACTTTGTTTTATACAGATTTAATGAAATTGTACACAGTGGTTGAATCAGTTTAAGAGATTTTGATGCTTTCAAAATATTTTCCATGATTAAATTTATACATAAATTATACACCGATTCTCTATTTTTTTTTAATACAAAGGGCATTGAATTAATATCTACGCGGAAGTTGCGTTTGCCAATATAAGCAAGGAATGAAAACCATTGTCTTGAAAATATAGGGTATGTTAAAATTGTGTATGCATATATCAACAAAATAGTACATGATATCATATTTTTATTTATATCCCTATCTATCTATCTATCTATCTATATGTGTGTGTGTGTGTGTGTGTGTGTGTGTGTGTGTGTGTGTGTGTGTGTGTGTGCATATATGATATATTTTTATGTATAGGGCTCACACTTAAACTATTTTATTTTCCATTTAATTCAATCCAAACAATACCATTTGTCACTAATGTGCAAAAGGCTAATGTTTACTGTATATATAAATTTCTGCATGTTTGTGCAGTTGGAAAATCAGGAAACAGGGAAGGAGTTCCAAACGCAAGTGGTATGAGGAAAGAAGCTAGCAAAGCAGAAAATCTCCTAGCGTCTAGAGACTTCTACAGTGAATGAGGTGGGGCATTGCTACTAACCAGGAGGATTTGGAGTATTTACGTTAGAGCTGTATCAATGCACTGAGTTCTAAAATCACATTTCGTGGAAGTACTTTTAACGTCGGCATACGGATGCAACTCTGTGACGACACGACATATGTTTGAGCTTGTCACACAGTGTGGAACCTATTTGGTTAGAAATTCTTTTTGTTCTCTATTCAAAAGAAAGGAGTAAGTGTTTGGTGAATGGGCGCAAATGTGGTGACAATACTCCATGCACAATATAACGGATATATGATATTGGCAGGTGTAAGAAGTTTTCTAGCCTAGTAGAGGAAGCCAACCTTCTTTTCGGCAAACTTAGCAACACCTATATACTTATTCCAGCTCACGTTGCCTAAAAATGTTTCGCAGTTTGAACGTTGAACTCTCAGAAAGGGTACAATCGGCCATGACAACCAGTGATTTGAAATGTGTTTGTTTATTACGGAGGTGAGCTTTACCTTATAGCATTAAATGTAACTATCTATTTTTGTCCCATTCTATTACAGATTTCAGATCATTTTTAAAGGAGTCGGGCATTTTTTTTTTTTTTTTTTTTTTGCATGAATGAGCATTTCAATTTGCCCTTATGCCGGGAATAGAGCAATTATGCGAATCTCAGACAAAATTACTTAGGGGGAGGTTGTTTACGAAAATCAGGAATAATAGCTCCGCGTATTGAGTCCTGTAGCACATCTGCGTTTATGTAATGTTTTTTAGATGTACGACCATCAATAACGCTATAGATCTTCCTTTTAGCTAAGTAAAACCTAATTATATTAAACATTCTCCGAGTACGAATTGATTTTCCTGAAGATACCTTAATCTCAAACTTTGTCAAATGCTTTGGAGATGTCAAATGCTAGCCTCCCCTATCATTACCAGTGTGTGGTATATACGTTCAGAAGTGACCATTAGGATATCAGCAATACAAAAGGGTGGCCTAAATTCATACTATTTGTCAGATAGAAATGTAGCATTGTCGAGGTGTTGAACTATTGATTAATTGATAAGGGAAACAAAGATTTTAGTGAATAACACAAAGAAGATAATTATGCGGGTCAGTTCTTTCTCAAATGTTCTTGAAAATGAATACTACAGAGGCAATTTTCCGGTTATCAGAGAAGCAAGATTCCGCAAGGCATTTATCATAGAGAAGAATTGATGATCATGTCATCGTATGTGAATTCTTTCACGGTGTAAATTTGGGAATTAGGTGGTTTGCAGAGTCCATTATATAGTTTTTGGCAAATGAATTTTGGAATACAGCTGCTGCACGGAAAGGGTGACAATGCAGGTTACATTTAGTTTAATTTAGTTTTATGCAAACTAGGTAAAAGAGTGATGGTAGCTCTTCGTGAAAATTCAGATGCCTCCGATTTTTTGTAAAATTTTATATGAGATATTAGACACCAATTAATACATATTCCCCAAGTTTCGGTACCTTTAATAAATTATAGAGAATTTATATAAGAATTTATATAATTTATAGAGAAGTTATATAAGAATTTATATAATTTATAGACAACTTATATACGAATTTATATAATTTATAGAGAATTTACATAAGAATTTATATAATTTATAGAGAATTTGATGAAAGTGCACTGGGGGACCACCCGATGATTTACCTTTAAGAAGTCGTTGTTTTTTTAATATCCAAATGTTTACAGCTCTAGTCGGGTCTGCTGCTTTAAAAAAAACATTTACTAGTGTCGCAGACTAGAATTATGTACAATAATAACACGGGAAAAAAAACAACGCTTTCGGGTAATAGTTTAATGGCCACCATGTTTCTTGTCATGCAAGACAGCCGGTAACACACTGCGCATTACCCCACCCCGACCCCCCGATTAAAAAAAAAGAAAAAAAAGACAAGCGAACTTTTTTTTTCTACAGACTTTTATTTATTTATTTTTCCAAGAAAGGGTTTGGGTTAATACCCTCCCCCTTTTTTTTCTTCTTTCGTTTTTTTTTAACAAAGAAAGAAAATGTTTTGTTCGTAACGAGGAAGAAAAAGTTGAGGTTAATATTATTTTTTATTTTTACCCCAAGGAAGGTTTATTGTTTTTATTTCAGGGAAGGAAGTTTTTGTGTGTGTGTGTGTGTGTGTGTGTGTGTGTGTGTGCGTGTTTTTTAACAAGAAATCTCTCCAAGTTCCGACTTGTGTCTGTACAATGCAGCAGCCTGTAAAAAAAATTATGGAAAAGTTTCGTCTTGTCTGTTTCACTCCTTATAAATAAATACCTGGCTAGGTATTGTTGCATGAACTCTGCTTAATCCACTGTTTTACGTCTAGCCACATTCGTTCCACATTTCGTGTGTGGATGCTGGGATCCTGAGGGTCCACAAAATTTTTGGAGTGGTTTATAATGTAGTGTGGAAAATGCCGGTCGAGGTTTGTATATGCCTTCCAACAATCACTGAAAATTATTGAGTCCGGAAGGATAAACTTGTGCACCAACGGAATCAGAGTTTTGGCGTGCCGTTTTTCATCTGGGCCAGTCAACGCGACGACGAAACGTTTTTTTGAAATTCTTTCAATTCCGCCGAAAAGCCATATCTAACTAGCCATCCTTCTATTATACTTTCGGCGTACGATAAGGGTTTCGTCGATTTGGACAGTTATCCCGTCGCCTCCAATGGCTTCCTGGTTGTTAAGCCAGTCCTTACAGACCTCGGAAAAGAAGAACCGCCAATCAACTGAGGAGTCGAGATTTTTGCGCACTGTCCGATGATTCCACATAGCGCTTAAAAAATAATTGACGAACATTATTACTTTCCACGCTGGAATCCGAGCAATGAATGTTCCTGTGGTTTCGGTGACAGTGAAACTGCAATATTTTCTTTTGGGGGATTTTCCTACTTTTGTGTAGTGCGTGCACCTCCAGATTCGTTTATCTTCTCGAAACGAACACTCATTTTTGCATTGTGAACAGGTAACGCTTGTCGACAAAACACCATGTTTTTGAAAAGATTGCCTGCTTGTCTCTTCTTCTTTGTGAAATGGCTTTACTGTGTCGAAATATTTGCTGCTACAACCGTAGCAGGAATCCACAGTATTAGTATTCATCTTTTTTTGGCACTTGAAGAAAATGTTAAAATAACTTTTTACAGAAATAAAAAACAAAAAATAATGGGAAAAAATAAATGCATAAAGAACTGTATAAAGAGATAAATGTATGAAAAAAAACTTCTTTTTTTTTGCACAGAAAAGAGTAAGAAAATTTTTTTTAGAATTTAATTTCGCGTGGTTTTTTGTTTGCAGTAAATGCTAAAACTAAAGAAAAAGAAATCGTCTGCTATAATCACTGACAATTTCTGCGCATGTGCACCCACTTCACCAGACGACAGGCAAGAAAAAAAATGGCGGGCAGACATTACTATACTCGTAACCATGGGCTAATGCATGTGTCAGTTTTACTCATAGTTCTAGCCCGCGACACTATTAAATGTTTTTTAAAGCAGCAGACCCGACTGGAGCTGTAAACAGTTGGATATTAAAAAAAACGACTTCTTAAAGGTAAATATTCGGGTGCACTTTCACCGAGAATTTATATAAGAATTCATATAATTTATAGAGAATTTATATAAGAATTTATATAATTCATGGAGAATTTATATAAGGATGTATATAGTTTATAGAGTATTTATATAAGAAAGTATACTACTATTTGAAAATTCAAATATTTTATATTTGCATATAATTTGCATATAATTTTATTCATAGTCATTCGACACGAAGTAAGCAAGATTTCTTGAATTTAAACTTCTTCTGAAGACTCCCTTAAGCCCTAATTTTCGGATATGTTTACACTCAAAATCAAATCCTTTTGCATTGCTGATATCCTGATGGTCACTTCTGAACGTATATACCACGCACTGGTGAAGATAGGGTGGTAGCATTTGACATCTCCAAAGAATTGAACAAAATTTGAGATGAAGGTATTCCCAGGGAAATTAATTTGTACTCGGAGAATGTTTTCATTTTGATCACAATTGGAATAAGAATTTTAGGCATAAAACTGAGTAGTGTTATATGTTTATTATAATCTTTATACGGGGGACATAAAATGGTGCAAAAGCTCTCTATCCGGAAAATCCATTTCATAATATATTTTATATTGAATTGTGGTCACTCAAGTTCAATGTTCAAATAGTTTGACTTGAAGTATAGTTATATAAACCACATTTGAAGATGAAACATATAGTATGTAAATAATAAATATGCATTTATAAAAAAAATATTATTAAAGTTCTATTCAAGTCGAACCCTTTGAGAGAAATATCAAAGGTTGCTAATTCAACAATATTGAGAAAGTTCTCTATTTTTGAGACTTACTGTGTTTGTAAATAAAACATTGAGTTACTTTTATCTTACAATCAGTATTATTCCCAGTGGCTGAATGGTTAAGAATTTTGAATGGTTCAAATCGTTAGATGGGTGATACATATACATGAGCCACACTGATCACTGTTAGCGAACATGAAACGTATATGTCTGTGAATAATAAGTATGTATTTATTTAAAAAAAAATAATATTGGGGGTTCGTTGAAGTCGAATAACTTGAGAAAAATATGAAAAGTTTCTAATTCAGTCTTTTTATTTTCTACCTATGTTTGTATGAGACACTGGCTGCTAAATAGTAAAATTTGAGTGTCTTTATGAGTAAAATATGAAAAAGGGGTTGAAATTTAAAGTTGGCCAAGAACGGGAAAAAGATTTTCGGCTTCCCTTATTTGGTCTTTTAGTTCTCCCATTCCAAAGGCAATGTTTGATAAAGGGGGAAGAAATGTAGTTTTCTGGGCCAAAATCTACCCATCTAATTTATCGATGGCAATTTTTTATTTTTACGTTGAAATTATATTTTAAGCTTATTACATCAAGTGGCTTCATGCATTGTCTGGAACGATTTCCATAAAATATTCAACTAATTGTGGCTGATGTAAATATTTATTAGTTTTGACATTTATTTTACAGATTCTTATTCATTGAACAATAATACTAAGAGGGGGATGCACATGGACATGTGGTTATATGAACATTTTTATGCTGAAGTCGAATAATTATGTTCCTTCGAATAAAACGCGAGAAAAAAAAACAAAATGTAAAAAAATAAATGAATACTGAATGCATTCAATTTTTCAGTTTTGCTTGTGGTTTTTATGCACTGATTAAGCCTAAGGCATCTTCATGAAAAGCTGTGATATTTTGTATACCAAAATGTTCAATCATTCACTTGCAAATAAAGATGGTTTTATAGGACATATGATATGTTATTCCCTGAATAGATTAACGTCTTACGTGATATTAAATTAAGAGCTCTAGACTATACTATAGCCGTTTATGACACCTATATAAAAGAAATGTAAGACAGGGTGAAACGATATAATTATCGCCCTAGAAAAAACATCATTATATTTCCGTTTGATGAAAACCGGTTTTCTTTTTTTTTTGTTGCAAATCATCTATTAGTTGGCTAGTTCTGTACAAATCCCAAGAGCAATAGAAGCCGTCTATCATGCTTGAAAATGACACAGTGTTCAATGAGCGAGATCAAAGAGGCATCGCTATACAACTCTCTATGTTCTTTGCCTATCCAATTTATGATAACAGGACCATTATCAGCATCCTCAAGATGCATCGCAGGATTGCCACGAATAACAGAGATGTGGCCAGGGTGGTGAAAACAAATATATCCTTGTTATCATTCTTTCGAGGTGTCTCTTGGATAAAAAAAAAACAGTTTAATACCTTAAACGGAAATTACAGTAATGTATTCTATTTTCATTTCATTCATAGCCAGAACAGGAGAATTTATCTTCAAATATCTTTAATTTCGAATTAGAGCCACGGACTTACACTAAGTAAATATAAATAAGTCCGTTAACCCCCCCTTTTTTTAATGGAGAATAGACAACGCCTTTTGGATGCGTTATCGGCAGCTCTTGTTACTCTCGCTTCTCCTTATTTGTCCCTCAGTCCTCTTCTCGAATGACTGATTTTTCTAACAAAGGATAAAGAAAAAGCTGCTTTCCAGGACGCCAGTACTTCGTGAACAGTAGCCTGAGATGTTGGAAATCTTCTGTTTCTATATCTATCCTTGTGGCCATGTCACTAGTATGGGTGCTGGGGGTAAACGTTTTATCTGGGCTGCCGTTATCCGCCTGATTGTCAGCGACCCGAACCTTGGATTAAACACTAAAGAGGTTATCCTATCAGCAGGTGCAAAGTACTAGGGCTGCTGTATTGCCATCTGGTGAATGGATTCTGGACCATGCAGTAGTATCTGGTGGGGCCACTCGATGTCATACTAGTGGGTAATTGTTACAGCTTTACCTTATCATGTGCTACAAAAAAAATATTCCCGTCTTTCCTCTCTTACTTTCCCTCTCTATTCTATCTTTTTCTTTCCTGCTTTCCCTCTCTGTCCTGCTCTAACCAAGTCTGTCGACCTGTTCCACAAATCTTAAATCCTCAACATGAAATATCGCCAGAAAAAAATCACGAATAAACCTAGAACACCATCCTCCAACGTAGACCCGTACTATCATGTCTCCTTCTCGAACATCAGGGGGTCTACGTTCCAACCTTCCAGAGATTGAAACCCAATTACAGGAGACGAAACCGGACATATTATTCCTAATCGAAACTGGCATAGTGCCTACCACTTCCCTAGATGAATTTATAATTAAAGGGTGCTCTAACTTAACATCTAAATCTGACCCCCAAGATCGCCATGGGCATGGAATATATGCCTACATTAAAGATGGCTTTCCGTGTGGTAGGGATATCTCCAGTGAAGACCCTAATTTACCATATATGTGCTTCCGGATTGCACTTGCGTACACCACCGCATTTATATTTGCCCTCTATCGCCCCCACAACAGCGGAGTTACTCCTTTTAAGAGCATATCTGAGAAAATTGATCACATCCTGTCTGCTCATCCTTCGGCTAACATCCACATTTGTGGTGACTTCAATGTCCACAATGTGGAATGGCTGACCCACTTGAACAAGGCAGATAATGAGGAGAAGTTCTCTCATAATTTTGTCATTGCTTATGACCTCGCCCAGATTGTTCACGAACCCACCCCTGTACCCGATATTTCCGGTCAACACGCTAGCCTTCAAGACCTTTTTTCTCACAACTTCCCCTGAGCTATGTTCATGTTTCGTTCTGTCCCCTCTGGGATCTTCCGATCACTCGGTTGTATCAGTTAAGATTAAAACAAAATATAATAAGTTTTCAGACGTAGTTCTCCACCATACTGTATATCGATACTCTACGGCTGACTGCAATAGCTTCCGCACATTTATATCTGATCTACGCCTGCATTCCATGTTAAAAAAGGATGTGTCCTCCAAAGTATCAGACCTGACCGAATGCTTAATTGTAGGCATAGACCGATTCATACCATCCAAAAAATTCCAACAAAAACCTAAAAGCCAGCCATGGTCCTCCACAGAATATGCTGCTGATATCGCGCACAGAAATCACTTTTTTCCATAGCTCCCAACGTAATAGATGCACTGTGACTAGAGCTGCTTTCAGGACTGTCAGTAACCACTGTAAAAGAGTAATAAAAATGCAAGAGAGCCATATGCTCAGTCCGTTAAATCCAAAGTAGCTGAGCAGCGGCTTGGTTCCCACCAGTTATAGCAAACAGGATTCTGAACAGAATCGTGCGTTCTATCCCAACCATCATCAATGGACCTGAGGTCATTTCGTCAGCATCAGACAAGGCCAAACTATTTGCCAAGAACTTCGCAGGTAATTATGTTACATAGTTGGTGTTATTAAGATGACGTATATTCTGTATTGTTGTTGTTGTTGTTGTTGTTGTTGTTGTTGTTGTTGTTGTTGTTGTTCGTTTTAGGAGAGTCTTAGAGTGATATCTAGAGACAGGCCTAGGAGTGTTCATGTGTTGAGTGTTCATATGTCTTAAGATGTTCATGTTGTAAGAGATAGCATATTGGAGACATAAACAGGTATATATAAAGAGAGAGACAGTTCTGTATATATATATATATAATAGACAGTGTACATATTACTACAAGAGAACCAATTCAATGAGAGGAGATTTATGAATATCTTGATAGATAGACCGAGAGATAGTGTGTTTGACATTTACTTTTTGACAGTTGTGCATATAATATAAACACGTTATGCTAGTAAGTTCAGATCTATAAAGGAAATAAAGTGGCAAAAAAGAGGAATTTTGGAGGGGAAGATTGGCGAAAATGAATGATGGGGAGGGAAGAATAGTAAAATAAATGTCCAGTTACTTGATGTAAGTATTATATTATATGAAAGGAACTTTGTGTGCGTGTCTCTGTGTCTGTGATTTAGTTTCCTATGGACTCGAAAAAGCCTGGGCTGATTTTTATGAAATTTCACACAATGGTACTTTATGTACCTGGCAGTGTTCTTAGATGGGTTTTCTATCGGAATGTCTTCCGTAAGTGTCGATAATCGAAAAAATCCGATAAGACATTATCCCCGCACAAGCAGTAAGGTCAGGCATATAAAATCTATTATTTGATATGATAGGGGCGCGTTCGAAATGAATGTTTCTGTTTAGAGCACAATTGAAACATGATACTTCATTTTTGCATTTTAAACTTTAAATGAAACCAATATATATATAGATATTTTAATAAAATCGACACCGCGATGGGTCTCCAACTAGAGAAGGCAAGCAATCGATTTCATTAAAATGTAGGCAATTTCACCGATTTCGATGAAAATAAAATATTGGAGTGTGAAATATTCGTTGATCATCATTCAACCCCAGGCAACGTCGAGCCTCCCTGCTAGTATATTATAAAATGAACTGTTTCTGTGTGTGTGAGAGTCCATTCCCGATGCACTCGGAAACGGCCGAGCAGATTTTTTTAATCTCTCACGAAGGTACTTGATGTGTTGGGGAGTGTTCCTATGTAGGTTTTGTATCGGAATGCTTCTTATAAATATCGAAAATCGATAATCGAAAATTTCGTTTAAAAGAAGGAAGTCCGATTTTGACTAAAGCTAATACTTTTATACCACCTAACATCACAAGTGCATTTGAGAAGTTTTATCATTGCACGAGCAGAGAAGCCCAGCCTATAAAATCAACTGTGCATTCTGTTATGAGACAGTAGCGTATTTGAAATGAATGTTTCTTTTTAGTGCACAAAAGTTCATAATAGGCGATTTCTTACTTTAGGTGTTTATTCTGTAAAACAAAATTATATGTATCTATATCTATCTATCTCTCTAACTCTCTCTCTCTCTCACACTATATATATATATATATATATATATATATATATATATATATATATATATATATATATATAGTGAGAGAGAGAGTCATATAGAGAGAGAGAGTTATATATATAGATAGATAGGTAGATAGATATAGATATATATACATAAACGTATATACATACTTCACATTATATATATATATATATATATATATATATATATATGAAATGAAATGAAGTACGTATTTTATACGTTTGAAGCCAAAACAACGCGTTATTACAAAATAAACAGACATTTATTTTGTTTGAAATTTATATTGAAATTCATAAATATATTTCGAAGGAAACCTTCATCTTCAGTATTCATAATGATGCGTTCATTAGTTTGAGGAATTATCTTGTATATACATCTTTGTATATGAGTACCAATTAAAATCTGTTACCTATTCTAAAAGTTGGTATATATATATGTGTGTGTGTGTGTGTGTGTGTGTGTGTGTGTGTGTGTGTGTGTGTGTGTGTGTGTGTGTGGGTGTGTGTGTGTGTGTGTGTGTGCAAGCTTAATTATTCTAAAATATGTTTAACATTTAAAATGAAATATGTATTTTATCTCGTGTATCTGTATTTCCTGAAAATATGCATGCTGTCTGGAAAATGTAGTTTTTTATCTATTGCATCAAATTAAATTCAGCAAATTGTCGAAAAAAATGTCTATATTTTAGTTAGTGATCTGTGACAATTCAAAAGTAGTTTTGTTTTAACACAACGCATATGTGTCTAGGTGTTGTTAAACGTCAGTGGAAATCATTTGAAAGTAAAGCGTGCATGTGCGAAGGATGAGCGAGGGGGAGGGGAAATTTCAGGCGACCGAAAAGAATACAGAAATGAGTGGAAAAATACTTGCGGTATTTCGGAGATTGCCTTTTTGTAAACGAGTTGCTCTACCAAGACGTGATAGTGTAGTCTGCACTATTATCTCACCGATGTAGTGTGAGATGGTTATACTGATCTATAAATCTCTCAAGTGTATTAGAGAAATAGACAGCCACTTTCACTTCAGAGCCTCTGCGATACTTAACTTCACTGTTCATACGGGAACTTATGTTCCAACGAGATTTAAGTATCGATAGAAATCAATGTTGCTTAACTTTGATCATCCAAAGAGAACTGGTGACTTCACAGCAACGTGCAATCAATTCGAATGCTAAACTTTTTGCACACAGCATTTCCAGATGGTCGCCCATCTAATTATTGACCAGGATAAATGCTTGCTACCCTCGGTTATTTTGCCAGAACCGACGTATCACCGTAATTTATTCGTAATCCACCACGACTTTTAGTTACAAACATACATCACTCTGTATTCTAAAAGTGTCAGCCAGCGTAAACCAAGATTAACGTTGCTTAACTTTAGGTATTAGACGAGAATCAGCCTTCACCGAGAGTTAACTATAGCTTACAATGATTTCTACTCATATTCGTCTCATATTCATAAACGGTCACTTATCAGAGTATTGGCATAACTCAGCTCCGCTCAGCCTATTAAGTCCGATCAAGAATGAGCCGTAACTTACGACCACTTCTGCTTCTAAAAGTACAATACTCGTTACATCCAAATAGTTATCTTTTTAATCACTCACCAAGATAAACGTAGCTAAACTACGGTATACAGCGAGAACTGATCTTTCAAAGACATTTAACTATAAAAAAAATTATTTATAAATTTATTAATCTTGTATTCACAAATGGTCACCCATCAAAATATTGACCTGACTCATCGTTGCTTAACTTCGGCCATTCGACAAGAAGTAGTCTTACAACATTGGTTGCCTTTCATTTTCAAGCGCATAGCACCCTGTGTTTCGAAATTATCACCTATCTAACCATTGGCCAGCATCAACGTTGCTTAACTACAGCGTACGACGACAATCTACTATTCTTCGAATTTTCACTATAACTTAAGAACACGTATACTCATGAATTTACTAACCTCTTATTCACATACACCCATCAATGTTTCGACTAGACTCAACGTTGCTTAACTGCACTAATCCGCCGAGAACCGGTCTTACAACCAGATTTGGCCGTAACACAGAAATATTTCTAGTTCCAAACATTCAGTACCCTGTATTTGAAAATCGTCACCCATCTAATCAGTGACAATGATCAACGTTGTTTAACTTTAGCCACATGATGACAACCGATCTTTCAGTGGCATTTAACTATAACTTAAAACCACGTCGATTCATAAATATACTGTCTTTCGTAATCAGTAAAGGGTCACTTATCAAACTACGGACCAGACCCGGTGTTACTTAACTTCGGTAATCCGACGAAAAGCAATCTTTCAACTAGAATACAGCAATCGGTATAATCAGAAAGTGCAGCGAATACCTAGAGGGAGGCGTAGAACGAAGTTACTTACAAATTACTTCCTAACTACGCAGAATAGTAAATCATAAAAGTTGCTCTCTTTTGTTTTTAGTTCTCTAAGATCTTCGCATAACCCAAAAAGAAAAGTAGACCGAACGAAGACAGAATGATAAAATAGAAAACGTTGGGAATAGATTATTTTCTGCACGAAAGGATGAGTCATAGAAATGGTGCGTAGTTAACTTTGTTCTTTCTTCTTGGAGGCAATGACGACCGAATATTGATCGATGGTGAACCATGTGTTTATTTTTCGTGTCGTCTATAAATGACCTCGGTTAGCGAAAAATGCAGCCATAGATGCTCATAAATTTCTGCCTGTCATCTATAAAAATCTTCTTGCGTGTATTATGTCAATAAAGTTTCCACGTTGACTTTCATGTGTTAGTTTATATTATTCTCTTGTTAAACATTACCGAATATGGCCAAACATTTCCAATGCTCCGGGTTGTTCAAATGGCTCTATTCTAACGCCTGAAACACGAAGGATAGTTAAGGCGGTGTGATGTTCTTTTTTTATTGACATGGCCTATTATCGATTTCACAGTCTGGGTTCAAATCTGGTTAGTTTTATTAAATACACAAAACGTTTGTTGAGATATTACTTTCTTTTTAGATAATGAACGGGAACTCTTCTGATTGGTCGAGAAGGGTTAGAAGAGAGAGAGAGAGAGAGAGAGAGAGAGAGAGAGAGAGAGGATATTGTAAATGTGTACACTGCTTCATACTAACACCTCAAAATAAAACGTTACTTGTTTTAAAATTCAGCTGTGAATTAGTTTAGAAGGAAAATCCTTTTGGTACAGAAGTGATCAACATTACATAATGAACACTGCCGGCGTTATCGTAATTATACACCGAATTTGGACGAGGCAGGCAACGATCAGACGATCATGGCATGTACAGTGAAGACACATAACCACGAAGTTAACAATATTTGAAATAGTGATAGGATAATCAGTTTAATTTTAACAGTGGTAGCGTACATAACAACGCCCAATTTATTTGCCATTGTATCTCTAGAAAAAGGAAATATTAATAGCAAATTCCTGGGGATCTATATGCGATCTCGCCTAAGAGATAATAGTAAAGCTATAAATATTCAGAATGTCGTGTTCTTTCGTATAAGGGTATTTAGAAGGAATTAAATTCAAGGTTGTTATGCGATTACACTCGGAGATAATCGCTAACTATTATCAAACGCTTGTGTAAAATATAAATTCGCATTCAATATATGTGAAGAAGACAAGTAAGTGGTGAGAATTTCACACGTACGCCTGACAACATAAGGATGGGCTAGAGACTAATTTGCCGTACGTTTCTATATTGTATCAAATATTCTCCAAGTTATACCATGGAGACGTCCATGCCTCAAAAGCTATCTGATCATACTGAGATGTTGCATGGTGGTTAATGTTATAAACGAGCATCAATTGAAAAAGTGTAAATTCTGAATTTGGAAAAGTCAGAAGTTAAAATCTCGACCTAGACTTAACGTTTATGGTCAATATCAAATATCGATATCACATAATATGCGAGACTTCATTGTCTACAATAGAAAGTATCTACGATGAACAGAATCGAAGTTTTCGTCAAAAATGTGACTTTCACCCTTTTTGTGACTTTGGTCTACACCTTTAAGCTAGATATCGAAAAACTAAATCAACCCTAAATTAAACCATGACAGAAAATTTGTAAAAAGTCTGGTAACGATTGGACAAGCGATGAAGACTATATAAACACATAAATGACCATATATATTCACAAACAAACTGGACCGAAAACATAAGCTACTTTCGTGTAGATAGCAATAGCATTAAAACACGCAATCAGTTTAACAACTAAAAAAAAGATTTGGCAATGTCTATGTGTATAGTATAGCTAACTGAGATACAACGAATTCAAAGTTCGCTTTATGCTCGAAGTAACAATTTTTTTCACATAGACAGGTAGATGGACAAATATGTTCTGTTCTCAATCAGAGTAAGGGAAGTTTTTCACGACTTAAGGGATGTTTGTTTTTATCTCTATCAAGAGATTTTTTGGGAATAATTGGATAGGTTAACACACGCGCACACACACACGCACAAACACACACACACACACACACACACACACACACACATATATATATATATATATATATATATATATATATATATATATATATGAGTTGAGCATATTGAGAAGTGATACACGAATTACCATTAGCGTATAAGCGACGCTCTTTGTGTAAACAAATCGAGCGGCGGTATTTCGGACGATGTCAAAACATCGTTAAATTCACTACTCGTTCAGCGGCCGCCAATAGCGTAATGGTTAGGAGCCTTGACTGCCATACAGACAGTCGGGTTTCAATCCTGGCCTGAGGTGGTTGCCTGTCTAGCCGCAATGATGAGCTGTGAAACAGCGAAACAGTACTGTATGTGGATGACTATATATATATATATACGTTTTATTTTTTATTACTGTATCTTTCTGTCAAGTTACATTATTGTTTCAGCTATCCGGCCGTTTTTTTTTTTGCCGTCTGTAGCTTCCTCAGACTTTTACAGAAAAAATATTTGCTCTACAACAGTATTGAGCACTTTCTTCAGTTTTTATTAACTACCATTTCTACTATATATATATATATATATATATATATATATATATATATATATACTAGCAGGCCATCCAACGTTGCCCGTTCGTAAAATACGCATGGATGCTCTGTTTTAATTTATGCAGGTTTATTATTCATTATTGTAAACTCAATTCTTTATTGATAATCACTCATTATATAGTGATGATTTCAAAAGTTATAAAAAACATATATGACTTGGATGTTATCCGCAAGAATTGAGAGCAAAACGTTAAGCACTCCAGGCTTAGTTGCTATTTATGTATCCAGTGTCGTTACCGATTGAGTTACGAACAGCGAGATATGAAAGTATAAAATTAAACGACACTGAGCTACGAACGTTTAATTTTATAGCATGCGCAAAAGAAACAGCAGGAGTAATGCTTTTTCCGTCTTACACTGCCAAGGTCAATTGTTTTATTTTCAATTTTGACCCCTTAGCAACAATTTTTGCCGGTGAAAACCCAAATTTAAAGTTTGCCACAGACCAAATATCCTATATATGTTTCAGCGCTGCGGACTAAATATTCAGAGACGAGTTTGGTAGAGAGGTTTAGCACACGCACTGGCAAGGTCACTAATATATATACTAGCTGGGCGCCCAACGTTGCTCGGTGGTAGAATACCCTTAAACATGGTATTTTAATTTATGCAGATTACGTATATATTATTATAGAATCAATCCTTTATTGAAGATTATATACGACGAAGAATAATTTGCCCAGTTTACTAATTGGCAAAAAACATTTAAAAAATAAAATAATAATAATGATAATGTCGTTCATCAAATTACGTCTGTGTTTGTTTACAATATCACGTCAAACTGAGTATATTAAAAAGTTCAATTTTAATAATTTTAATATATATATATATATATATATATATATATATATATATATATATATTAAAAAGTCTGACTCATGTCCAGATAACCTACATCTAAAATTTCAAGTGTTTAGACCCAAAATTGGTGGAGGAGTTTGGTAGAATCTGCAAAGGTCAACTCTTTCAACTTTAGCCTTTTGGCAGCCAAATTTTCGTCCAAAAACTGATTAAAAAGCTTGCTGCATGTCCGAATACCCTTTATGTAAAATTTTAAATGTTTAGATTAAACATTGGCTGAATAGTTGGCTAGAGACTGCAAATGTCAAATCTTTTAAACTTTGACCCTTTGTCAGCCAAATCTACGGCAAAAAAAACGATTAAAAAACTTGCTTTTTGTCTGGATACACTTCGTGTAAAATTTCACGTGTTTAGACCAAAAATTGGCTAAGAGGTCATTTTTTTTAACTTTGATCCCAATTTTGAGACGTTAACATTTATTGTTTTGGGGCTCAAATCACGTTAAAAGTTTGATCTATGTCCAAGGAACCTACATCGAAAATTTTAAGCGTTTAGACAGAAAATTGGCAAAGTAGTTTGGCAGAGTTTTCAAAGATCAAATCATTGACAGCCTAATTTCTGGCCAAAAACCAATTAAAAAGATTTTTCCAAATCTTAATATCCCGTACATCAAATTTCCAGTCTGTAGACTGAAAATTAACAGAGTAATTTGGTAGGGAAATGTACATACACAGACTAACACACACGGAGATAATTTCCCTTATATAGATACATATATTACGCCATTTTGAATTTACAAGTAAAGTCACTAAAATTTAAATATTCGTATTAACGAACTGTATTAATGTTGATATACACTCTAAAAACATTCTATTTAGCATTTTATGTATTTATTATTCATAATTAATATTTATATAGATAATATAAAGAATTGTTATATATATATATATATATATATATATATATACATATATATATTTATATATATATATAAACATATGTCTATATATTTAGTTAATTTTACACGAAACTAATTACAAAATATTTATATATCTTATTTCCGGTTATATCAATTGTTGATTTTATCTGAATTCAGTTTTATATTTATTATTTTAATAAAATTTATTAATAGATAAATTATAATTCTTTATTTTCATTGAATTATTTTTCTACTAATCTTAATTATAATATAAAATTTTCCTTTTAATATTTTAATATAATTTGTTTAAATACAGTTAAAAGTCGATAATTCACTTTTAATTTTAAATGTTTTTTTATCCAAACCTACTTTAATTAAAGTATTTTTCAAAATTATATTGATAAATCATATATTTATCTAGTTTTATTGTTATTTTATTATATCTTATTTCATTATCAATCCAATATGTATTATAAATTGAATTATATGGTTAATTTATACTAAATATTAACATTATAAACATTTCGGTATAGAATAACCTATATTTGCGAGTTTTATTTATCAATAATTTATGTTAGATTATAATTTTCAAATGAACAATTAGTATCTCTATTAGTTATAATTCTAGAGTCAAAATTTATTTACTTTAATTTATTGAATTCAAATATTTTCCAATTTTTATTATTTCTTGGTTTATTGTAATTTACGATTTCAAAGCTATTTTACTTTATTAACTAATTTTAAATCTTATTTTAATCTATTTATTTTACTTTATTAACTAATTTTAAATCTTATTTAATCTATTTATTTTACTTTATTAACTAATTTTATATCCTATTTAATCTATTTATTTTACTTTATTAACTAATTTTATATCTTATTTAATCTATTTATTTTACTTTATTAACTAATTTTATATCTTATTTAATCGATTTATTTTACTTTATTAACTAATTTTATATCCTATTTAATCTATTTATTTTACTTTATTAACTAATTTTATATCTTATTTAATCTATTTATTTTACTTTATTAACTAATTTTATATCTTATTTAATCGATTTATTTTACTTTATTAACTAATTTTATATCTTATTTAATCTATTTATTTTACTTTATTAACTAATTTTATATCTTATTTAATCTATTTATTTTTCTTTATTAACTAATTTTATATCTTATTTAATCTATTTATTTTACTTTATTAACTAATTTTATATCTTATTTAATCTATTTATTTTACTTTATTAACTAATTTTATATCCTATTTAATCTATTTATTTTACTTTATTAACTAATTTTATATCCTATTTAATCTATTTATTTTACTTTATTAACTAATTTTATATCTTATTTAATCTATTTATTTTACTTTATTAACTAATTTTATATCTTATTTAATCTATTTATTTTACTTTATTAACTAATTTTATATCTTATTTAATCTATTTATTTTACTTTATTAACTAATTTTATATCCTATTTAATCTATTTATTTTACTTTATTAACTAATTTTATATCTTATTTAATCTATTAAGTTTAATTTTTCATGCTTTGATAGTTTAACTTATTTTTACCGAATCCATGCTTCTAATCAGGTTTTAATCGAGACAGGATATACTTAGATTAAAGTAAACAGTATTTAATTACTTCTTGTCGTTTGTGAAGAAGGCTTTCTTTAGATGATTCTAGATTGCAAAAGTTGCATAAGTCAAACTTATTTATTCTTTCTTAATTATCTTATCTAATCTGCTAATGATGTTGTTTTCATATTATTAACTGCTAGCATTTAAAAATGCTATATGCTCATTAATATATATATTTAAATCTACTATTAGTGATCACATTGGGTGTTGTACTCCTATTATTATCTATTACTTCACATTTATATACTATATTAGAAATGAGACATTTATCTTCTAACGGACATTCATCAATATTTCTGCAGATGCTAAGTTAATTCCCTTCATGTATCTCTTTGTCTATTTTTGCGCTGTTATAACTTATAGTTTTCACTAAGCTAGTGGTTGTAGAAAAACATAATTTAAAATTATTTCGGTTTATGATTTGTTTTTCTTAATTAGTCCCATTTAGAACATTTTTGCCAATAATTTGAAAAATAAAATTCCTTTGGCAATATATGCGCTATAAAGCGGATTACACCAAATTCAATTTCTACGTCTATTTTTCTTTTCTTTTTATTTCTGTTATTATTTTGATAGGTTGTTGTATTGTTTTCTTCAAAATTATTTTTACAAGTACTATTTTTCATACTATTTTTGCAATTAGATTTACCCAGTGCCATATTGTATGAAATAACATGTAATGGTTTCTGTTTGGATTCCTTCCCTTCAAATAATATCTTATTTTCAGTTTCAGTATACTTTATTTCAGTTCTTCATTACAGTATTCTTTCTTGCTTTTAAATATATGCTCATTGTGGGATAATCCGAATACTGTTGTGATATGCTAGGTATAATTTATTTCTTCATTGAGATTGGATGGTTTGATTTATAGCCAATATAGAGTTTGATTTCTTTTATAGGATGGTTCATACGTCTTGTTAATAATATTAAAAGTGACATCTAAAAATATACCACTTTATGATTTTTATTCATGGTTATTTTTCATTCAAAATCTTTAAAGATAAATTAAGGATTAGTATATAAAAAGTGAAATATAATTGGAAAATCATATTTCTACAGAAATATATATGTGCGTATATATATATATATATATATATATATATATATATATATATATATATATATATATAAAGCTGAATGTCTGTGTGTGTGTGTCTGGTCACGAATAGGCTCCTTTATGGTTGACTATTTTAAAAAACTGATTACATATAATGATAGAAGATGTATCGAGACACAGGAAGGGGTATATTTGATCTGGCAGAACGGTGATTCATTACAATTGTGGAGTCTGCGTTCGCGCCTGGTCCACAAAGTATGGAAATAAAAAAATTTAAAATTAAAAAAAAAACGTTTACAAGTGTTTTTGATATAGCTGTATATAAGAATACTTTGATAAGTATGTTTTAACTTAAATAGGGATGGTATAATAAAATTGTGGGGTCTGCGTTCGCGCCTGGCCTCCATAGAATAGAAATATACACAAACTTTAATGATGACTTTTCATATCTATCTGCGTAAGTATACTTTGAAAATTATGTTTCAGTTTGAAGAAATATGGCATAATAAAATTATGGAGTGTTCGTTCGCACCTGACCTCCATAGAATGGAAATATGTCACAAAGTTTAACAAGGTTCTTTTATATAGATCAACAGAATACTGTGATAAGTGTTTCAGTGTGAACATGTATGGTATAATAAATTATGGGTTTTATCTATTTTATTTTTACTTTCATCATATTTTCCTTTGGTTTTGATGCCCCCAAATTCGAAGCTATCTCTTTACAACCCTTTCTTTTCATAACCTATCATACTTTCATAAATCAGAGCCCATTTTCTGTAGGCTGTTTTTGAACCCAGTCAACGACGGGTACTTTTGCTGCTATATATATATATATATATATATATATATATATATATATATATATATATATATAATTAAGCCGTGTATTATTTGTCATTTCAATAAATATGCAATTACAAAGTAAACAATAATTCTATGCGCATTGACGAAATGTAAGCATAGGCACGAAACATCCATACAAGATTTTGTTATGAATGAAAAGATAAATAATATTGTAATGTTTTTCTATAATACAAAATAAACAGTAAATCAATTTGCTGAAGAAAGCATTGCTTTCTTTAGTTTTATAAGGAGTGCATCCGTAGATTTTTTTTTTAATCTTCATAGGGAGTCTATTTTGGTCGCAGAATCATCTCGTTGAATTTCTGTAATCGCAGTGGTGAGTCGGCAGTCCACATTCACATCTTTTGTTTTATGTCATTGTTGATAATAATTTGCTCATTTCAATATGGTCGCACTGTTTACTTGTAATTACTGTAATTTGTAATAGAGCTAAAAAGGTGTGTGCTCAGAGTTGTGTTTTCTTATGTTATTTAGTGATTTGCATTTGTAGACAAAAAAAGATATGACTTAAGTTCGATAGAAAAAAAAACTTGCTGGGCTTTTCTCCAGATTTTCCTGTCTTTTTCTCTCTTACTTTCCCTCTCTGTACTGCTTTAACCAAGTATGCCGACCTATTCCACAAATCCCAAAACCTCATGAAATAACATGAAATATCTCCAGAATAAAAACTCGATTAAAGCTAGAACCCCATCTTCCAACGTAGACCCCTACTACAAGGTCTCCTTCTCCAACATCGGGGGTCTACGTTCCAACCTTCCAGAGGTTGAAAGCCAATTACAGGAGACGAAACCGGACATATTATTTCTAAGTGAAACTGGAATAGGGCCGACCATTTCCCTAGATGAGTTCATAATTTAACAGCTATATCTGACACCCAAGCTCGCCATGAGCATGGAATATGTGCCTACATTAAGGATGGCTTCCCGTGTGGCAGGGATATCTCTAGAGAAGATTCTAATTTACCATATATGTGCTTCAGGGTTGCACTTGCTAACACCACTGCATTTATATTTGCCCTCTATAGGCCCCACAACAGCGGAGTTACTATCTTTAAGAGCATATCTGAGAAAATAGACGACATACTGTCTTCACATCCCTCGGCTAACATCCACATCTGTGGTGACTTCAACGTCCATAACGTGGAATGGCTGACCTATTCAAATAAGATAGATGATGAGGGGAGGTTTTGTCATGATTTTGCCATTGCTTATGACCTCACTCAGATTGTTCGCGAACCCACCCGTGTGCCCGATACACCCGGTCAATATGCAAGCCTCCTAGACCTTTTTCTCTCAACTTCCCCTGAGCTATGTTCATGTTCCGTTCATTCTCCTCTATGATCCTCCGACCACTCCGTCGTATCAGTTAAGATAAAAGCGAAATGTAAGAAGCCCCCAGACGTACCCCTCCACTGTATACCGATACTCTATGGCTGACTGGGATAGCTTCCGTACATTCATATCTGATTTACCTCTGCACTCCATGTTTAAAAAGGAAGTGTCCTCTATAGTATAAGATCTGACCGAATGGTTAATTGTAGGCATAGACCAATTCATACCATCTAAAAAATTCCAACAAAAACCTAACAGCCAGCCATGGTTCTCCCCAGAATGTGCTGCTGCTATCGCGCACATAAATCACTTTTTCCATAGCTACCAATGTAATAGATGCATTTAGACTAAAGCTGCTTTCAGGACTGTCAGCAACCACTGTAAAAGAGTAATAAAAAATGCAAGAGAGCTATATGCTCAGTCTGTTAAATCCAAGGTAGCTGATCAGCGGCTTGGTTCCCACCAGTTTTCGCAAATAACAAATAGGATCCTGAACAGAAGTGTGCGTTCTATCCCAATCATTATCAATGGACCAGAGGTCATCTCGTCAGCGTCAGACAAAGCCAAACTATTTGCAAAGAACTTTGCAGCTAATTCTACCCTATGCGACGAATACCATCAACTCCCCATATTTCCTCCTATAACACAGAATAAGCAAGGTAACATACAAATATCTGTGCATGAGGTCGCCAAGCTAATCAAGAACCTAGATTCCAGTAAAGCAACTGGCCCTGATGGCATCCCAATTATAGTGTTAAAAAATCTTTAACCAGAACTTGCTCCCATACTTACGAAACTGTTTAAGCGCTGCCTTAAGGAGAAGTGCTTTCCGACTCACTGGAAGACCTCATCAGTTTGCCCTGTATTTAAGAATTCAGGTGATAAGTCATCTCCCTTTCAGTACAGACCAATAAGTCTCCTGTGTGTTATGAGTAAGTTGCTGGAATTCATATCAAATAGAGAAATAGTCAACCACCTCAGCAGAAACAACCTTCTTAGTGACACACAATATGGTTTCCGCTCTGCAAGATCTACCGCCGATGTGCTGACGGTTATATCCCACAGGATTAATTAATCTCTTGACAAAGGCTTCCTTTCTAGGACAATTGCTCCTGACATATCAAAGGCCTTCGACAAGGTATGGCATACGGGTCTACTTCACAAGATTTCCAGCTACGGTATAACTGGAAATGTTTTCTCAATCATTAAATCATTTCTCTCCGATAGGCTCATAATAGTAGTGGTAGATGGGCAAAAATCGGAGGCCTGCAATATAAATACTGGAGTCCCTCAGGGGTCAATCCTGGGCCCAACTCTCTTCCTGATCTACATCAATGACCTCCCTAAACACATACTTAAATCATTCGTTGACATCTATGCTGATGACACGACCATCTACGGCAACACATCAAGAGCTATAAATGACAAAGTTCTCTCTGATTCTCTCTCCTCTGATCTCGAGCGCGTGGTTCAGTGGGGGAAGATGCGGCTGGTTACCTTTAATGCATCCAAAACTAAACTCCTATCCTTACATCATCAACGCTCTGGTCCCCATCTGGCATCAATTGTGATGGATGGTTCTCGTCTGGGTGAGGCCCCGTGTTTTGACAAGCTTCTGGGTTTGACCTTTACTCCTGATCTGAAATGGAACACGTACATCAAGTCTGTTGCCAAGGTCGCTGAAAAGATTGTGGGATCCTTCTACCGCTCCAGAAGATATCTCACTACTGATTCAATTTTCTATCTATATAAAAGCCAAGTACGTCCAAGGATGGAATACTGTTGCCATATCTGGGCAGGAGCTGCTAAAAACAGCCTATCCTGCCTTGACAGAGTACAAAATAGACTTCGTGGCTTAGTGGGGTATGCCCTTTTCTCTACCCTGCAACCTCTCTCCCACAGAAGAGACGTTGTGAGCCTATCCTTGTTTAATCGTTATTTCCATGGCAGGTGCTCGTCTGAACTCCAATCTCTGGTCCCCCCTCGCCAATCTTTCACGGAAAAGCTGAATCCACTGTGAAAAATTTCCCCCACTCTATATTTGTGCCTAAATCAAAACGCGGATTCCATGAACAAAGCTTCTTTCTTAGAACTGCACGCCTGTGGAACTCTGTTCCGTCTGCCTGCTTCCCTCCGGACTACAACTTGGATGTGTTCAAGTCCAATGTTAAGAAATTCCTAATGAACCGCCCCCTTAAGTAAACACTTCATCAAATCTCCACACTAACGTAATGTACTTACAATAACCCTTATCTCAGAGTGGCTTCCGGGCCTTGATAAGTGGTGATCACTGTGTAAAAAAAAAAGCATTTTATAAAGTTATGTTCATGCTGTTCTGATATCATATATATGTGGAATTTTGGTGGTTCTTTGCACAATTTTCAAATATCTTTAATGCATTTATAGAATCGATTAATTTTCGTTCAAATATTGTCTATTATGGTTATTTATGCTCTTAGGAAATGAACGAACCGTAGAGTACCCTCCAACTATGGGTAAAATAGAACCATGTGTCCAATTAATGATATCCAGTGAATCATTTGTCATATATATTGAAGTAACACAGCTGGGGGTGGTTCTTCAATCCCATAGTGCATCAATTTCATCGACAGAATATGCTCGCCGATTTCTGTAGTCGCAGTGGTGAGGTGGCATCCGAAGTTCCCATCTTCTCTTCTATCTATCGTGGTATACGTCCTCTTTTCAATAACAGTCTTCATAAATATTTTTGACTAGTGACCTTCCGGCGTTGCCCGGTCGTAAAATACGCTTAAATATATATTTAATTCATGCAAATTTCGTATTTATTATATAGTCCGTACTATATAGTATCAAAAAATAGTACTTGGTTGCTATTGAAACCAAAACATTTAGTACTCCAGCCTTAATCGTTACCGTTTTAAGTATCGTTAGACGGATAAGAAATAGTGAAAATGTTTTAAGTATAAAGGTATATATGTGCATGCGAATAAGAATATTTTAAGTTGACTTACACCTGCCAAGTTCTCTTATTTTTCAGTTTTGACCACTTAGCAACTATTTTACCAGCTTTTCTATATATGAAAAATAACGATCCGTACAAAATGCACTCATTTGACCCGCTGCGCGCCGTTTTACGAGCTTGCGTCTCGGTGGAGAGGCACTTTGAAAAAATGGAGACAGACAGACAAACAAACATAGTAGATGTGATCTATATATATATATATATATATATATATATATATATATATAGAGAGAGAGAGAGAGAGAGAGAGAGAGAGAGAGATAAAGAAACATCACAAATAAAATTGGGTTCTAAAAATATCATTTGACTTTGCTTCTTTCTTTATACAATACATGTATATGCATAAAACCTTGAACCCTTTTTCATTTAATGTATGCGACTATAAAAACAGAAAATCTCTTTCTATAACACTTTTACAGTGGGACATTTTTCTTTTCATAATCAAAAAAAAAAAGAAAATACGCCGAATTAAAGATTTGAAGGCGTTTCTGAAGTCACGTCGTGGTATTGTTTGTTGTATAAAGTTCTTTTGTGACTGTTTACCTTTTCTACAAAAAGACACTTGAAAAATATGTGTTGAATAAATAAATTGAAAAGCATGCACTATAAAGAAACGATTAGGTTAATATTAGTTTTTATATAATTGTTCATCGGAAATCAGACACAGCAATTTTTTTTTTCAATTTCGTAAGCACTTTTTGTAATGAATCAACGCTCAATTTTCTTAGTCGCAACAAGTATTTTTCGAAACAAAATGAATAAAAGTACAATATTTTCTCACAAAGAGAATCTACATAAAATCTAGAATTATATTCTCATGTAATGCTTACCTAGGAAGACAAGAGAAGCATTCACTCATCCTAAATGCACCTCTAAGAAGGCTCTAACACCTTTAAAACTTCAAATCTATCCTTTTTTACTGAAATTTAAATCATATGTATTCTGAGGTAGACAATGAAATGGCAATAAATTTCTACGGAACTTATAGAACCTGAAAAGCCTTTAAAACTTCAAATATACGAGGGGCGTTCAATAAGTAATGACTCTGACCCACTTCCCATAGAAGTAGAGCAACGAAACTTTTTTTTTTTAGTTATTAGTCTTTCTCTACATAGGAACCACCCAGCGTTATCAGCTAGATCAGACAACTGGAAGTGGGTCAGGGGCATTACTTATTGCACGCCCCTCGTATATCTTATGAAATTAAATAAGAACAAGCAACAACCTGTAAATACTAGTAGCTAAGTATATTTTGGACGAATTATACGTATATATCTGTTCCTCTATTTATCTCTCTTTATATAGAAATACACACATACATACATACACATATATATATATATATATATATAGATAGATAGATAGATAGATAGATAGATAGATAGATTATCTTTCACACCAGATACGTGTTTCGTCTTGTAATAATTTATCGGTGTCGATCATTGTGCAAACGGAGAGATATTCATCTTTCTAGTGACGATTCGCGCAGATGAGACGTATAAGTATGTGGATATTATTGTTATATAACCATTTATCGCTCATTTTCCGATAGGCTCTTTAAGAAAAATCAAATAAAATCTAAAAAGGCGAATTTCTATCCATAATATTCGTCGAACACTGTAAATAAACTTACTATATGTTCGCTTAAAAAGACATCATTAGGTTTATTTCTTAGCTTTCCACAGAACTGTTAAATATATGTGTACGTGTTTGTGTGTAAGCATATATATATATATGTGTGAGTGTGTGTATGTATTAGACACACACATACACACACATATATTACTCATACATACACATGTTGCGTAGTTATCTCTAATAATGTGTAATCGTCTAAATGTCTTTTTATTACATGATATGTTCATATGCTTTTGTGTGTGTGTGAGTGTGTGTGTGCGTGTGTGTGTGTGTCACATGTAATGTATTTTCGGACATACCTTCTGCGTCGATGTGGGTCCATCTGGAAACATCTCGTCTTGGACAGGAGACTTGATACCTGTTTTGGACGAAGATTCATTTCACTCCAAGACAAGGAATTGGTTTTATAGTTTATTTCACTTTCCAGATGTCTTGCAGAAGGATAGAAAGCGAAACTCTGGCTTGTGTGGTTATGTTCTACACACGTCAGCGTCCCCCCAGTGAAAGGGGAGGAGACAACAGTGAAGCTGTCCGTCCTCTTTTAAGTCTAAACCAAATCTCCACGATTCAGCTAACCTGATCACGTGACTCACACGCAATCCGATCAGCTGAAACTGACTTCTGGTCAATGTGTCTCAATATAATTTACACGTGTGTGTGTCTCTCTCTCTTTCTCTTTCTCGTCATTCTATAACACACACACATATATATATACATATATCTTATAATATAAAGCTGAATGTGTGTGTGTGTGTTTGTGTGTGTGGTCACTAATAGGCTCCTATATGGTTGACTATTTAAAAAAAACTGATTACATGCAATGATAGAAGATGTATCGAGACACAGGAATGGGTATGTTTGATCTGGCAGAAATGTGGTTCATTAAAGTTGTGCGGTCTGCGTTCGCGACTGGTCCACAAATTATGGAAATAAAAAATATAAAAATTAAAAAAAACGTTTACAAGTGTTTTTGATATAGATGTACATAAGAATACTTGATAAGTGTTTCAGTGTTAAAAGGTATGGTATAATAAATTATGGGTTTTATCTATTTTATTTTTACTTTCATCATATTTTGCTTTGGTTTTGATACCCCTAAATTCGAAGCTACCTCTTTACAACCCTTTCTTTTCATAATCTGTTATACTTTCATAAATCAGAGTCTATTTTCTGTAGGCTGTTTTTGAACCCAGTCAACGACGGGTACTTTTGCTAGTATATATATATATATATATATATATATATATATATATATATATATATATATACGCCATTATCGCGTGGACACGCCAGTTCACGTCAGATCACCGCAGTTAAGCAACATTGAGCCTGATTAGTACCAGATGGGTTACCATTTGGGAACGCTAGGCGCTGTATGTGCTCTCCGCTTATCTCGGCATTTGTTTCCAATCATCTTATACATACACTTCACTTGCCACTGGTATTTAACAATGTTGACTCAGGAGAAGTGTGGTGTGAGATTGCGCACCTCTTGCCACAAAAATATTCACGCGCAGGCATTCTTTCGTGGGTATCCATAGTCTGTCAAAGACTGAAGGAGCCTTCATATATATATATATATATATATATATATATATATATATATATATATATATATATATATATGAGAGAGAGAGAGATAGAGAGAAGATGGAGAAAGAGGGGGATAGAGGGAGAATGAATACATAGAATGGTTTTTATATCTATATATTAGGATTAAAATTGATATATAATTCTACCGAAATTTATATACAAGGTGGAACGATAACACTGTCGCCCAGGAAAAGACGACATGATTCTATTTCTGTTTGATGAAAATCGGTTTTCTTTTTTTGTTGCAGACCATCTACTGTTTGGTCAGATGTGCACAAATCCCAAAAGCAATAGTAGCTTTTTATCATGTCTGAAACTGGCACAATGTTCAACGAACGAGATCAGAGATGCGCTGCTGTACAACTAATGCTCTCCACCAAATGAAGTTATGACAACATGTGCATTGTCCAGCCCCCTTACGAAAAACGACAGTTCAACGCTTGACGGCACAACTCAACGAAGTTTTCGGCCACAGTTATGGTCTTTGGGTGTGGTTTCAAGTGAGGGCCACATCATGCCACCTCACATCTTCGAAGTCAGGTTGAAAATCAACACCAAAGTGTATTTGGATGTGCTGAGAGTGTGGTAATCCCCTGCCGTAATCAGGTGGACGCTGGCAAACAACGTTGGGGGTGGCAGCAGGACTCTTCGCCAGTCCACACGTCCAACGATGCTCAGGCTTGACTTTGTACCCTTTTCTCACTAGCCCCTCTCCTCCTCCAACCTGAACTCGGTAGACTACTTCGTTTGGACATCGAGGGCATTACCAATATAACCTCCATCCGCCGAGTATTCACCGAGTTCACGCCGTCACTTGTTGAAAAGGCGTGTCCCCAGTTCCGAACCCGTATAGAGGCGGTGATTGAGGATGAATGCGGCTACACTTAATAGATGTCAGCTCTACTACAATCAAGTTACCTAAATTGATTTTTGAAATAAAAGTTTTAAAATAAAGAATAGTGTTGTTTTCTTTAGGTCGACAAATTTATCGTTCCACTGTATAGAAATCTTATTCTAATTTCAAATGTACTACAGAATTTTGATTCTAGAAAATGTTTCAACATTAAGACTGAAGTTTAATAGCTTTTTAAAAAAAACTCGAATCCAGGGAACTTTGCTGAATTAGTGTTTATATATATATATATATATATATATATATATATATATATATATATATATATATATATATATATATATATATCTACGCAGCGTGTAATTGATGGACTGAATAAAGGATTACATTACTGCGTGGATTTTACAAGACTATCAATTTTCCTACATTTATCAGATAAATTATTAGGTAAGGTATATCCAAACTTATAAAAGTAGATTTAGTTGTTTTTATTCTATGGTTTGCTTTTCTGTTTCTGAATTCGGCTCGTTAAAATACTTTATGCCTATGTTTCAAACTGAGTGCATAGTACAGAGCTGATGTCAATCGGGAGATAACATTAGACAAAATATATTATGTCGACGCTATCTGTTAATTGCCCTCCCTCTCTAATTGCAATGTCTGCAGAATTTGGAAAGAGCACGATTTATGGCAGTTGAAAAAGAAAACTTAATTGCTAAATAGCGGCCCGACGTAATTGTACGATGATGATGATGGGGTAATGCTGAGATCCTTAACGATTCGATTATAGCATGGTGCGGAGATGTTGTCCATCTGGGAATTTGTCGGTTTATCAGTGAGATTGGCTTGATCGCTCGTTGAGACGAAATTATACTTAATTAAAATTAATTGGGAAACCGATTAGAAGTTGGAAGTTGCTGTTGAACATAAGTAGTGAGTTTGGCAGTTGACAACAGAGTTTATTTAACTTATAAATAAGATTCTAAAAAGTACTACGACGCTTAATTATAATGAACCTGAGAATGGTCCTGACTATCAGGTGTCTACACACTCCCCAAGGTTCCCTAAATTGAAAGCTTAAGCCTGGATGTATCACACACACACACACACACACACACACACGCACACACACACACACACACATATATATACATATAACTACTTCATTTACTCACATAAAATTAATATACGAAAGTATAAATTTATGCGTAACTTTAAGTATTTACTTAAAAAGTGCTCATCAATACGTAGATAGAGCTAGTTATTAATTTATAAAATATATATTGTGATTAAGCTACACTGAATATTCCGCGTTTAATCCACTCTATGACTCTTTAGGCTTATGCGCGAATTTTGTGGTCGTCTGTCGTTTTCATATACGCACCTTCTATTGAGATTTTAGTTAGCCAATCAGCTTTCTATTATCCACCGCGCCCTTCCTATCAGCCAATGAAGATGCACTTATCGGACAAAGGCCTGTTTGACCTCTGGTTGACCTGTTCCTTTGTGTGTGCTCTATTTAGCCTGGATATCTAGTTTCTTGACCTGTTTTAAATCTGGGTTAGGTTTTTTGGGGTTATTTTATGTTAGTTTATATATATATATATATATATATATATATATATATATATATACATACATATATATATATACATGGATATATGTGTGATAGTTTATGTATATTCATGTTTATTTAATTAATTTATTTTTTGTTTTCTATTGTTTTTGTTAGTTTTAAAATTATTTTGTATCGCTATCCTAGAGTAAATTTTATACTGTGAACACAGCTGTTCGCTATTTCTCTTCTACAGTTTAATAGATATTGGGGTTCTTTAAAGTACAGGATAGCAAATTTTTCATCAAGGCATAACTACATCGGTCGTCTAGGTCTCTACATGTGGTAGCTTGTCTTATTATTTTCCATTAAACTACCGGCGAATGTCCGCTTTCCTTGAGTTTCCCAGTATTTATTTGCTAGCGTTGTTTTCATACGGTGTTTTTTATTGTTGAATGTACTTTTGTGGTCATAATATTGAGTTTTGAAATCTAAGGAAGTCATACCTACGTAATATTTCTTGTTATTCGGGTTTTCTTTCGCAAATATTATAAAATATATATATATATAATTATATATAAAAATATTATAAAAATAAAAATACTAATAACGAACAAGATAAATGCAACTGTAGACACGGCACACTTTATATATATATATATATATATATATATATATGTGTGCGTGTGTGTATACTGCTCAAATAAATAAAAGGAACACTTTTAATTGAAGTATAGTAACCTATCGGTCAGATATTTTGCGATAGTGGTCAGTAAAGTAGCAAAATGAGTTGCTAATCGGTTTAAATTGCAATGTTGTTAATGAAATCAACAACAAGCCCTTAAGAAGGGCAGCAATGAGACACCTTTCAAAGCAGAAATGAGTGAGGGCACTGATACTGATTTTCCATTTTCCTCTCTTTTTGTTGATTTTTTACCGATTGACTTTCTACTGCTGTAGTTTTTGCAACGATCAACAAGATTCTGCTGAAAACGTTCTCCCCGACGTGACCTCGTCATCTGATGTAAATTTTACAGATGATGATGTGGTGAATCAGAATCTCGAGATTTTTTTTTTTTTCGCGGAGATCTGGAACGTATCCTGGATCTTCTATACATGAACTACTTCCTCGTCGGTCTAGCAGGATTTTCACACTGTTCCAGCGGCTGGATGTATGAAAATTACGGAAGTTTTATACTTTCATTTTTAAAAAAAAGGAAATTATAATTCTTGCTCTCGTGAGTACGTATTTTTTCCTATTTAAACACGCCCTTTTATTATTTGTGTGCGTTTAGCCTCCTGCCTTGAGTGGTTATTACTGTCAAAATCAGTTGAATAAAGCCTTGATAAGGTCTTCTTTCGTCTTCGCTCCACTACAGGTATACTCTACAATATTATAAACATAAAAACCATATAATTAACATAATGAACTTAGGCAATATATGGTAGTAGATTTGTACTGTTTTAACCAATTCGATTATCTAATCGAATTGGCTACGCGCTATTTAACTAATATTAGTAATAGAAGGTTTGAATGCATATTGTTAAGGTAGCGGTAATAGTTATCTCTTATACGACTAAACTGCTGTAATGGTAAACATGTTACACCGTAAGTCAGTAGTAAATCAACACAGATTAAATTATAATACTAATAATAAGGGAAATAGAATTAACAATACGCATTAAAAAATTTTGAAAATAAATAACTAGTAATAAGGAAGTGGAAAATAGAAAATAAAAGCTTTAGTTATGCTAACCATTATAAACAATGCTGAATATAGAAGAGGACATCTTCCGGTTTTTAGTTAGAAACGAATTAATTAGGATCGAATATTATTATTGAAAAAGTATTCTGGAATCGAACGCAATTGTTAAAAGTTAAAGTGAATACATTTTTGTTAGTTAGATACGATTCTAGGAATGCAGTCGTAATGAGGAATAATGGAACAATAGAAATAAGGAATGTCCACAGACAAAATCTGGACCTGTTTTTCCAGAACACGTGTTGGAAGCATGTGTATGAAATTCACGTGTCTGGCCCGCGTATTGACGTCACAAAAATGTATAGAATTAATATATACATTTAAGTTAGACTAGAAAACAGCCAGTCCAATCAATCAGCCGGAGGAATCCGAATGAGTCGGAAAGACTGACCGAAACTACTTAGGAAGCCAAGGGAAGGAAAGGTGGCAATATAGCAGTGTTAGCAGGCATCGCATTCCAATCACTAGCTGGATGAATAAATGTCGGTTATTTTGTTATGTAAGTTTATTGTCTTCGTTTTTCATCAACCGCAAGGTAATGTGTTTTGTCTCATCGTCTTGCATAATAAACTTTTATGTGTTTTATTGTTATTTCCATGGCAGGGGCTCGTCTGAACTCGATCTCTGGTCCCCCCTCGCCAATCTTTTACAAAAAACACCCGTCTAGCTGAATCCACTGTGAAAAATTTCCCCCACTCTTTATCTATGCCTAAATCAAAACGTAAATTCCATGAACGGAGCTTCTTTCTTATAACTGCACGCCTGTGGAACTCTGTTCCGTCTGCCTGCTTCCCTCCTGACTACAACTTGGATGTGTTCAAGTCCAACGTAAACAAATTCCTGATGAACCGCCCCCTTAAGTAGACAATTTAAATATCCACACTAACGTACTGTACTTACAATAACCCTTATCCCTGAGTGGCTTTCGGGCCTTGATAAGTGGTGACCACCTTGTAAAAAAATATGTAAATCCCTTCCAAAAGCTGCCTTTATCCTCCTTTTCGATAATGCATTTCCCTGCTGTTTTAAAAACTTTATTAACACTTCTCTTAACATCTATCTCTCATCCCACTGTCTATTGCTTCTAATCTAAATATGTACCCTAGAACGCAACAACAATAAGTTGAATTGATCGGAAGTTGGCATACTAATAACTGTAAACAAAACTCTATTATATAAATTGGACGTTGATATACAGGACGAAACGATAAATTTGTCGCCCTAAATAGAATAACGCTACACTTTGTTTAAAACTTTGATTGAAAAAGAAAACTTGATTACGTAGTAGAACTGACATCTATTCAATGTAGCTGCCTTCAGCTTCATACGGGTTCGGAACTGGGAGCATGTCTTTTTAACATGTGCCAGCGGGAACGGAGAATACTTCGCGGATGGTGGCGATGAGGCTGGCTTTGGTGTTGTGAGAGGTCGTGTTGGTGATGTTCTCGACATATGACCAAATGAAGTAGTCCAGCGGGTTCAGGTAGGGGAAAGGGGGGCCAGTAAGAAAAGGGTACAAAATCATAGCAGTCCTGGGTTTCTTTGGACTTTTGGGCCAGCGCCGAGTCCTGCTACCACAGCCAGCGTCTACCAGCGACCACCTAATTGCACCAAGGATCATCACACTCTTCAGCAACACCGGGTACATTTTGGTGTTGACTTTGATGTGAGATAGCATGATGTGGCTCTCACTTGAAACCACATCAAAGACCACAACCGTGATGGGAAACTTCGTTGAGCTTTGACCTCAAGCGTTGAACCGTCCGGATTTGCATTTTGAGGGTGCTGGCAATGGTCCTGTTGTTATAACTTGGATAGGTAGAGAGCATGAGTTGTACAGTGGCGCATCTCTGATTTCGCCCGTTGAATATTGTGCCACCTTCAGGCATGAGAGAAGATTCATATCGCTCTTGTCTTGAGACTTGTACACAACTGACCAACTAGTAGATAATCTGCAACAAAAAAAGAAGACCAGAATCATGTTGTTTTGTCTGGGGCGATAATTTTATATATATATATATATATATATATATATATATGTGTGTGTGTGTGTGTGTGTGTGTGTGTGTGTGTGTGTGTGTGTGTGTGTTTAAAATGAACAGAATACAATACAGCAAATACGAGTGAATAAATACGATCGACACAAACCAAAGAGTATGCAGATAAAGAAATGAAACAAAAGACAAAATAAATGAGCAACATAGTGTTATACAATATAATCTCGGAGTTGTGCTATTTATTCTGCAACACTTATTTTGTAATGATAAATTACATCAAATATAATATTGTCATTGATGTTATTTACTAGGTTTTATTTCGCAGTAATTTTTCTCTCGGTAATAACATTTTTTGTTGTTGTTTTTTGTTTGTTTGTTTTTTTGGGGGGGAGAAATTTGTCATTTCAATGTCTGTTTCTCGTTAATGTCACTTCTTTCATTGCCAAATATAGAATTCTTGTCTGAACGATGATTTTAAAAACTGTTCATTTTTAGCTAGTATACTAAATACCACCCCATAACGGAGAAAGTATTCCAAATGAGGATGGTATTATGACCACAAAGCACATCTGACGTTAGCTCTATATACATGATATAGTAAGTTAAAAGCTAATGAAAAAGAATTGATGATAGTATACATGATTAAAACATATTAGGTTGGTGCAAAAATAATGTCGCTTTTTGACGTTCAACTATAACGACATTATTTTTGCAGCAACATGACATAACGAAACCCTGACTATCATGCAAACCAAATAAATAAGTAAATAAATGCAAGGCATGATGATTAAGAAATTAATATTAATTAAGTGGTGAAACAAAAGCGAGATTATGTATATAAAAAACAAAGTTATCTTCAAAGTTAAATAATAAGTCATATAGGATAAAAAATAATAATTACTATAATTATACTAGGTTATAAAAATAATACTAATTTTAATCATAATAATAATTTAAATATTTAAAATTAAAAAATGCAATAATCTGAAATGCTACGTTGTTTATACACTGCTATAGAAATAAAAAAAAAATAGTACATTATAATCTTAAACTTCCGATACAAATGATGAGTGATAAGTAGGGCTAGGACAACAGCATATTCTTTTCAATGTTTTGACTCTCGATTGTGTATCCGTTGATATCTTATATGCTTTTATATAGAGTGATGTGGTTCTCGGTTGATTAACTGTGTCTTACTGTGTCGTATATATACTCCAAAGTCAGAACAATGGAAAGTGTATGCTGTTGTCATAGCTCTAGTGAGAAGCAACTTAAAGAGAATATAAAACTTCATTTCGACATAAAACACATGATGTATCCCTTTAGGTAACCGTAAGAAAAGTGCAATTGCAGACCAGAAGTAAAATAGCTGGTGCAAAATTAAATTTTAACAAATTGCTAAACTAATAAACACACACACACACACACACACACACACACACACACACACACATACAAGGAAGATGAAATGCTTGGGACAAACATATATAATACACTGCCCCGAAAGGATAAGGCAATGCATGGAGGATGGTATTATGATAGATGAACATATTCGTCGCTAATCACTCATCAACGAAGGTGGTAATGCTTGGTAGGATATCATCATGACAATAAGGCATGTATAATCCTATAATCACCAGAAAGAAACATTGAAATATAGTTCATTAATCAATTTTTTTTAAATAACTCCAAATAAGGCACGAAACTACTTGACGAAATGGACTAAAAAATAATATTTCAATGGTTAAAACTAGCCAGCGATAAGTAATTGATGAATAGATTCCAACCCAGGAAACAGTAATTCTTCCCCTTTTGGGAGAAACATCACTCATGAAATATTAGGCCAAAATAAAGGAAGCAAGAGTTATGAGGCTGTCGACAGTACATCGAAGATTCACATTTTACTCTCTTCAAATAAGAAGTATAGTGATCCAATCATTAACAGATAGTATATATAGCATAATTAATAGGAGTAATAATATGCTCCCATACATACGAAACTGTTTAAACGCTGCCTTAAGGAGAAGTGCTTTCCGACTCTCTGGAAAACCTCATCAGTTTGCCCTGTATTTAAGAATTCAGGTGATAAGTCAACGACGGGTACTTTTGCTACTATATATATATATATATATATATATATATATATATATATATATATATATATATATATATATATATATATATGTCAAAATATAACACGGGCATTACATAATTATCGATGCAATAATTTATTTCAACCTTATGGTATTTTCAAGCATCTAAACTGGACAATTACATTTTTTTACATTTTCTTTCTTTATTTCAGTATCAAAAATGTAATTGTCTAGTTTAGATGCTTGAAAATGCCATAAGGTTGAAATAAATTATTGCATCGACAATTATGTAATTTCCGTGTTATATATATATATATATATATATATATATATATATATATATATATATATATATATATATATACTAGCAAAAGTACCCGTCGTTGACTTGGTTCAAAAACAGCCTACAGAAAATAGACTCTGATTAATGAAAGTATGATAGGTTATGAAAAGGAAGGGTTGTAAAGAGATAGCTTCGAATTTAGGGGTATCAAAACCAAAGCAAAATATGATGAAAGTAAAAATAAAATAGATAAAACACATAATTTACTATACCATACCTGTTAACACTGAAACACGTGTCACAATATTCTGTGGATCTATATTAAAAAAACCTTGTTAAACTTTGTGACATATTTCCATTCTATGGAGGTCAGGTGCGAACGAACACCCCATAATTTTATTATACCATATTTCTTCAAACTGAAACATAATTATCAAAGTATACTTACACAGATATGAAAAGTCTTTATCAAAGTTTGTGTCTATTTCCATTCTATGGAGGCCAGGCGCGAACGTAGACCCCACAATTTTATTATACCATCCGTATTTAAGTTAAAACATACTTATCAAAGTATTATTATGTACATCTATATCAAAAACTCTTGTAAACTTTCTTTTTTAATTTTTAATTTTTTATTTCCATACTTTGTAGACCAGGCGCGAACGCTGACCCCACAATTTTAATGAACCACCGTTCTGCGGGATCAAACATACCCCTTCCTGTGTCTCGATACATCTTCTATCATTATATGTAATCAGTTTTTTAAAATAGTCAACCATATAGGAGCCTATTCGTGACCACAGACACACGCGCGCGCAGAGACATTCAGCGTTATATATATATATATATATATATATATATATATATATATATATATATATATATATATATATAAAATGCAGTAGAATCTCGGACACGGCATTAAAAATTAGTAACAAAATACAGTACAGTATGTAACACACATGCATATAATCAAATAACATTATAAATAACACCACAAGGCGCGGCGAATACCGTAACCAGGAGCCATAAAAATATCGTATTCCACATTCGAACCTGAAAAACTATATCCTAGGGTACCGTATCCTGGGGTTCTACTAAAGTGTAATAAAAATTGAGCATGCCAATTTTTTTTTTTTTTTATTACATTTTCACCCCAAATAAGGCAAATTGCCACTTTGGTGTAGGGGGCTACTATCAGAGGCAACAACTACTGGGGTACTATGTAGGGATTTGGGCAGCAAGATGTCGGTTCACGTTACACTTGAACTTCTGTACGTCAGTACTGTTGGGGAAGCAGGGACCTGGAATGGAATTCCAGAGTCTAGCGGTTCTGGAGAAGAAACTATTGGAGTAAAAAGATCTTTTACATCTGGGGATCTCTACAGTGTGGGGGTGGGATGCATGAGCTTGTCGGGTTTGTCGAGGGTGCTCACATCGTGGGGGCACAAGTGATTGCAGTTCGTCAGAGCATTCACCACTAAAATACTTGTAAAAAAGGCAGAGGGATGCAACATTTCGTCGATGGGACAGAGGCTGAAGCTTAGATGCCAGTTCAGGGCCTATCAGGTTTGCGACTCTCTTTTGAACCTTGTCAAGGAGCGAGAGACTAGTAGCAGATGCACCAGCCCAGATGTGGCAGCAATACTCCATACATGGGCGAATGGTGGCCTTATAGAGGTACAGGATACTTTCGGGTGTTAGTAGTTTTCTAGCACGGTAGAGAGAGCCCACCTTTCTTGCAGCAGCCCTGGCAATGCCTTCAATGTAATTGTTCCAACTCATGTTTCGTGTTAACGTTAGGCCAAGGAGTTTGAAAGATGTACTCTCAGATAAAGAGTCGTTGGCCATTGCTATAGGTGGTAGAGAGGGATTCTTGTAATTATTGAATGAAACTAGTTTAGTCTTGGCAGCATTGAACGCGACCAACCACTTTTGTCCCCATTCGACCACAGATTGGAGGTCTTCCTCTAGTGTTGTTGCCATTTCTTTAGAAATGTGTTCATTCGTCTTCCTGTCGTGCCTGCCATAGAGTGTAGTGTCATCAGCATATATACCCATCTCAGAGGCAATTTTGTCGGGGAGGTCGTTTATGAATATCAGGAACAATAGAGGTCCAAGGATAGAACCCTGGGGCACCCCCGCATTTATATCATATTGTTTAGATGTACGACCGTCGAGGACAACCTGGATTTTTCTCTTATCTAAGAAGGATTTAATTATGTTAAGTATTCTACCAGTGATACCGTATGATCTAATTTTCCTGAGGAGACCCTCATGCCATACCCTGCCAAAAGCCTTAGATATATCTAGAGCTACCGCTCTGTCCTCCCCCACTTTGTCCAGTGAATGGTATATACGTTCAGAGATCACAGTTAGGATGTCTGCTGTGGAACGGGCTTGTCTAAATCCATATTGTTTGTCAGTCAGAAGTTTAGCATCTTAAAGGTGACAGACTAGAGCATGGTTAATTAAGGTCTCAAATATTTTGGCAAAAAGTGGGAGGAGGCTAATGGGGCGATAATTGGATGGCTCAGTCCTTCCGCCAGAATTCTTGAATACTGGTACAACAGAAGCAGTTTTCCAACAGCCCGGAAAGCAAGCTTCATTAAGGCATTTGTTGTAGAGTTTGGAGAGAACTGGAGCTACTTCGACTGAGCACTTTTTTAATAGCACAGCTGGGATAAGATCGGGTCCACATGCTTTTGAAATGTCAAGGTTTTTTATGATAGCATGCACCTGAGCAGGGGTGGTTTTCAGATCGTCTAGCGTGGCGTCTGTCCGGTAGGAAAGTCAGGTAGGGGGTGGTTGGAAGGGTCCAGTGTGGAGTTTGAGGCAAACCGACTGGCAAGCATGTTAGTCTTGTCGGTTGCTGAGGACACAACCTCGTGATTGTTGGTTAGTGGGTTGGTTAATGCCAATGAATAATAAACACTTACAAGCCTCCACCTCTCGGAAAAACTTCTAATTAACTACTAAAATCGCCATTTTTACATCTCCAACATATTTGAAAATAATTTCTGACGAGGACGCATCACAGAACGTCTGAAACGCGCATAAAAACGATTTCAATGACTTAAAAACATTATTACAATGATCCAAACATAATTCCCAATGAAAAACCAAGACACGGAATAATAAAATAATGTTAAAAAATACACATTGTTGGTGACTACTCCCTTATTTAAATATATATATATATATATATATATATATATATATATATATATATATATTTGTGTGTGTTGGTTGGTTGGTTGGTTGGTTGGTTGGTTGGTTGTTTTTGTTTTACGGCATATCAACCCTTTTCAGGTTATTTAATGCCGAATCCGGTGATTTTTAAGAATTTTTTTTAATAGAATATATTTGTTTTTTGCAAGTCAGTTTCTATGTTACCCATAGTTGGGACCCTAACAGGTACTACCACTCCGGGTCAGAGTGGACCTGGGAGCAATGGCAATTAAAGGGTGGCTCCACACTCCCCAGAGCCCGCTAGCTGGGGCCTCACCATCGGATATAATTTAAGGTCATATCCAGGACGTGTGTGTGTTAATATAACATGCAATACATATGTATGAATAAATAAGTGGTTAAGTGGAATACTATGAATAAACAACAGGTTAAAGGGGGATAATTTTTTACAGGTCACAAGTGTTGGTTAGGTTGTTTCTATTATAACTGGTTTAATCGTGTTCCTTGATGCATAAAACGTAGATTTAGGCACAAAAACTCACATTTCTAAGAAGTTAATACTTTAAATGTGACAGTTCATTTTTAGATAACAATTAATTGGTTGTTGTTTTGCAATTTAGTAGAAATATAAATACAACCCTCGGCCGCCATATTCGATTTATCGATAGATTATTAACTGGTGATAATATAACTAATTCATTTATATTCTCCTTACGCTCCAAAACAACCTCAAACCATTTTTTCTATCTAAAAGTTATTAATTTATAGCCATTTAAAGTTCCCAGTAGTCGATTTGGCCGCCATCTTGAAAACAAATGTATTTCCACAAGTTATTTTTCTAGACATTCAATATTTTATCAGAAAAAAACAAGAATTATGGCGTCACCTATTCAACTCTGGTTAGATTAGGAAAAGTGAGTTTGACAAGTTAGTTATTTTTTTTAAATAATAAATAAAAGACAAAATCCAAAATTAGATATTCTATTTATTATATCTCCCTTTCTCCCCCTCTCTCTCCCACACACTCTCTCTCTCCCTCTCTCTCTCTCCCTCATATATATATATGTGTGTGTGTGTGTGTGTGTGTGTGTGTGTGTGTGTGTGTGTGTGTGTGTGTGTGTGTGCGCGCGAGTGTTTGTGTGTCATTCCCCATCTGGAGTATAACGTTACTGTAGAGGAAATATTTCCGACTAACGTTAAGATAATATGCTCTTTCGCATTAATAATTGAATTCGTTCCAAAAATATCACAAGCAAAAATAATCAAGTAAATAATATTTACAAAAACGCGATACATTCCAGCACGACCGCAAGTTAGTTTAGTGGTAGAGCTTCATGCTTCAAACTTTGCGGTTTGCTTTTAAATCTCGCTAGGTTTAACCACGCTGATGAATCCTAATCGATGAAACACATGTTCCTGGATAAATTTTAAATCTATGAATCAACTTACGGGTTCAATAGCATAAATACTCGTGATGATATTCGCTATTGTTGTTAGTGGAATACTTCAATTCTGTTTTATTGTTGTTCGTATTGACGTTTACTTTTAATGTGCAAAGAGAGTGACGGAAAGGATGGTGATAAATACTTCAAAACATATCTGGGTGTTAAACAACTTTCAAGACGGGGTGTTAGTAGTATACAAGGTGATTTGCTGAGTAAATTTCAAACAATGGTTATTACGAATACTTAAAAAGTAATTTTCCCAAACATAACTCAATCCCAAAAGCACTGATTATTTTACAAACGTATTTTGTGTAATAAAACTATATAGAAAATTTTCTTAGGGAAACAGCCGTTGGTTGACTTAGCATTATTATAATAATCGATTCAACTTATCCCACACTGTTTTAAAAATAACTGCTTTGTATTTGTTTGGGTTTAGGTGGGTTCTTTTTTAACAACAACTCGTCTCAATTTGTTCACATAACTCAAAAAGGATTGATATGGCGTAAAATTTGAGACGTCAAATAAAAATGACTTGTGATACAATTAAATCAAATATTTAAAACAAGATGCTATTGATGAACGATATTCATCTCGTTTCCAAAAAGAATAAACATTTCTTTAGTTTTCTAAATAATTCTACGTTTGTTGCTATTCGGATCACCGACCATTAGAGCAAGAGCAACCTGAGAATGCTGGTTATTGAAACGAGAATGATTGCCAGCTGCAGGATGAAAAACCCTATAGAAGTGCCAACATTGATCAATTTTACGAACTTTTTTAGATTGTTTATGGGGTGGTCCATGGCCAGAATTAGTTGATATCGGATTTGGAAACGATAAAGTTGTAACAAGAATGGAAGCAGTCCTGCAGTACGTGTTCCATAGATGGAAAGCCCTTTGCAAAGATGCCCTGACTGACGCTTGGCATATGAAGGGAGAAAGGGAATACTTCTTTCGTTGTGGTATAATGATGAGTTTTTGGTGTGAATGTCTTACGAGGAGGAACCGATTACAGCGCAAGCGAGCACCTTTACAAAAATAAGGATGTAGAGAGAGACTATCAACTAATCTTCCGTCTGTATGGCAGAAAGGAGTTCGACTCCACTATATTTTAAAGTTAAGTTTGTACACCATCGTCAACATTTTCAGATACGACAGCATTAGCCCATCTTTGAACTGACTCTTCTATAGGTAAAGGTTCGCATCTGTGCGTGAGATAATTTCCGAAGCTGCACAATGATCCAATCATTTTTAAAGCAATATTAGAAACAGACATCATATTGCTATTCAATTGCTTCCCCACGAGAGCAATATATAATACAACGTCGTTTTTAATGTGAGGGAAAACTAGCTCCCCAAAAAAGGGCACTCTGGCAGTAGGCAAAAATAAAAATTGCCTTAGTATAGAAGAGATACCCCATCCATTGACTAACGACAAATTAAGTTAAGTGTAGCATAAGAATGTTTACTACATATGGATCTTAGCCCAAAGTCATAGTCCAGTCAAATTAGGAAAAAAAAAATGAAAATATTTATGACAAGCTGGACATTTGCACATGACTTCTTTAGGCACTTATAAATAACCTATAAAAAACTCCTGTTGATGCACCTTGAGCTGTGGCCACCATCTTGAGCTTCGTCCGCTGGCCGCCAAATTTCAGTTTTTCGCTATTTCCGTGAAAACGGTTGATCTGATGAGGAAGCCGTTTGAACAAATTATATTCAATATTGAATTTTCTATAAAACATGTTCTATGCATATTTTCGCTGACTGGTAATTTTAAAGATATTCACATTCTTGTTTAACCATGTGCAATACTGTGCTGATGCCGACGTGATTTTGTTCACTTCTTATAGGTTCGATATCAGTGGCATCTGTATTGTTTTTTTGTTCAAGCTTTATAGTATTTTTAGAAGGTTAATTTATTTTTGTATTTGTATTTCAGAATATAATGATAGTTTAAAAATAGAAAGAACCACGGATCAAAATGAATTATGCCTCATTTGTGAAGAACGATTGGTAGAAGGTGAAAAATGTCTGTCTTAAGAAAGGCATGTCGACAATTGTTGAAGCGAGTAAGAAAAGAGGAGTTGGTTAATTTATCAGCTGTTCAAGTGCATGTAAAATACAGAAAAGACTGTACAAAAGAAAAGAGTGCTACAATGGCTAATAGAAAAAAGACAACTGACCAAGATGTGAAAGGGTCGCCTAGTAAACAGGAATTAAGATCTATTAAAACTGATTTTCATTTCAAGAAAAAGTGTATATTTTATTTTGAGGTGTGCTGTGAAAAAGCAGAAAAGAAATAAATCTCTTTATAGACGGTAGTAGTGTGATGGCTTTAGACTTTGGAAAAAAGTATTGGATAAGGCTAATGATCGTAATGATGCTTGGGGCGAAGAAGTAAAGGCAATTGTAGTTGATGTCCAGTGTTTTGTTTCATAAGAAGCTAGATACCATACACCATGTAGTGCCAATTTTTTTCTATAAAAAATCAGCACTTAGATCTAGCGGGCTAACGTGGACGGCCTGTTGATGAAGATATTGTGATTGGCCTCGAGAAAGTTTGTTCATACATGGAAAACAGTGATGACTATCAATTTACTTTGCAGAATTGCTAGATGTAATGCATCCTGCAAGATAAGTGCAAGCTATCTGAAAACCAAATTACAGGAAAAGTACGGAAGTGGTGTAATCATCTTCACTCTCCACAAAAAAAGACACCAATATTATGTTTTCGCAAAACAACAGATAAATTGCTATCTAATTCATGGTATAATGAAATATTGCAAAGTGAGAAAGAAGAGCGATTGAGAATTATTAGAACTGCAGCAGCTATTATTAAAGAGGACATCAAGTCAAAGATATACGACCCCTGCAGTTATCTTTCTCCAGAAGGACTCTTTGATGGTTCTGAAAACAACGTACCTAATTCTCTTCCTGTTTTGTTACATGAATTAATTGAAAAAGGAGAAAAGGGAGATATTGATGGCAAATACAGGATATGCACTGCCATAGCTCATTCAGTGCTACAAGCCGTGTCTCCAAGGACATTTGTCCCTCCTAGTACCTCGGAGTAGCTGTTTTCGTACCCAGGAAATTTGGATCCAGACTTCGTAAATATTTTGCATAAATTGCGCTTATTGCTGGTATAATAAAGCACAACTGTTTGAAGTTTCTTGAATTAAATCTCATCCTCCTACTATTTTGTCTGATAGTTTCATGCAGTTTGTTCTTGATAATGCAAATTTCGATGTGGAACCAATAGATGGATTTCACACATGTCACTGCATGGGAAACATTGAATGCGTACACCAGTAGGACCAATGAAATAATTGAAAGATTAAGAAAAATGCCGTCTGCAAAAGAAATTTGTCTTCATCCATAGCAGTGAAACCTTTAACGAGTCATAGTTAATGAGGCTTGAAGGGCATTGAAATTGAAAATCTCAGGAAACTTTCATCACTTCCTAGTAAAAAAGGTGCGACATCTCCTTGTCATCTGCTATCGATAAAGTGGAAAGTGGATAAAGTTTAAGGATATTTCAAACTGGAATCGATTTATGCAGGTTGTCAATAATATGGAGGAGTTTGATACAACGTATATTCGCTTCTTGTCCTTCCTTAATTTAAAGGCAACTTCTTCTGTATGTTACATTTTGCAGCTTACTCGTGTAGAAAGGTGAATAAAAGTTTGACATGTGTTACTTTTAACTAGCCACTATATTGGAAGGTAAGAGAGATATCATCTTCCATTGAAAATAGTTTTATTTTAGATAATGTTTTCTTGCGACTTGGTGGCTTCCATTTCTTTTGGATACATCATGGCCGGTAGTGGATTAAAAGAAGTGTGGGAAACAGTTTATGTGTCTAAGTCTACTGAAAAATGATGACAGAACACAGCTTTGCTAGAGCTGTTCGAGCACATCTGTTAACACATGCTGCATTGAACTCACTTCTTTTAGAAGATGTAAGAACCTCCAATGAGGATAAACTTGAGATGCAAACCATGCTGCAGCGGTATGAAAATAAAAATTTGACTGCAACATCTGTAAAAAGAATCATCTGTAACATCTGTAAAAGAATCATCTATCATGAGTAACATTGTAAAGGAATTTAACAGGCATGTGCAAAAAGTTGCCACAAGAGATAAAACAGTAAAACATTGGATACAATATTTTCAGATAGTTACTTTAATGCTACACTACATAGAGGCTGACAGACTAGGAAGTTGAGAATTACACCTCCTGTGTGTTTATACCTTACTTTCATGCAGCTGGTCATTTAGCTGATGCAAAATCATGTCACCTTTACTTGCAAGATATGCATGATATAAATCAGCGTATTCCTGATTTAGGAAGGATTCCACAATGGTTTCTGCCTCATCCACCCTTGTTAGATAATATGGAGATTATGTCACTTGCAACTGGGATGATTGGTGATGGTAAAATAAACTGCTACAAAACCTATGATGAAGGCTAAAACTGGAAAAAAAATATCACTGATGTAAAATTGAAGCAACAATTATCTCAGGTGTAACAATTCGAGACGATATAGTTTCTGTTGATACAACTCTTCTCTTTCATAGAGAGTGATGCTGATCTGCAAGATAAAGTATGAGCTTTATCCAATCCCACCTGCATTATTCACTAAACAGAGCATGAGAAAAACAAACAAGGCTGCAATGTATAGTGTTTTTAATGATATTAGCACAACGTTTTAGGATCTTGATAATGCAGTTTTCATTGTCGATGGAGGTTTTCTCCTTCATCCTTCTGGATGACCATCATGCATTCAAGGAATGATTTATCATGAATATGATGTATACATCTCTTACATCATCCAATACTACCACACAAAAGCAGTCATTGTGTTTGACTCAGAATCCAGTACAAAATAAGCAGAGAGACAATGAAGACATATTCCAAAGCACGTATGTAGTTTTTGACCGCCAAAGTTAGTGTTAGTCAAGAAAATTTTCTATCAAATGAGCAACAAATCAAGATTTATCACCCAATTGTCCAGAAAATGGTATCTCAGTGAAACAAGCAACTGATGAAACAGATTTATTGATAATACAGACTGCAACACATGAGATGTTTAGTTCTGTTAGCAATGTTGTTGTTGTTGATGATGATGATGATGATGATGATGATGATGATGATGATGATGATGATGATGATGATGATGACGATGACGACGATGATGATGATGATGATGATGATGATGATGATGATGATGATGATGACGATGACGATGATGATGATGACATACTTATGGCTGCACTGATACCAGAAAACAGAAATATTACTTTCTTGAAACCTGGTTGTGGAAAAGTGCCTTAAAGACATCACAATTCCTGTGATGTACAATCTTTCCTTATTCACTAAAAGATTACATCCTTTTCCTTCATGTTGCAAGTGGGTGTAACACAGTTTATTCGGCCAAGGAAAGAATAAACTAATCACTTTGACAGAAGAGAGAAGGATTGAGAAAGCATGCAGATATATTCAATAAAATGACATCAACACAGAAGTCAGTGACTGATGCAAGGGAAAAAGTTACTTAATATCCTGCATTTTTTTTTACACAGTGGTCACCACTTATCAAGGCCCGGAAGCCACTCAGGGATAAGGGTTATTGCAAGTGCATTACGTTAGTGTGGAGATTTGATGAAGTGTTTACTTAAGGGGGCGGTTCATTAGGAATTTATTAACGTTGGACTTGAACACATCCAAGTTGTAGTCCGGAGGCAAGCAGGCAGACGGAACAGAGTTCCACAGGCGTGCAGTTCTAAGAAAGAAGCTTTGCTCATGGAATCCACGTTTTGATTTAGGCACATATAAAGAGTGGAGGAAATTTTTGACAGTGGATTCAGGTAGACGGGTGTTTTTCGTGAAAGATTGGCGAGGGGGGACTAGAGATTGGAGTTCAGACGAGCACCTGCCATGGAAATAACGATTAAACAAGGATAGGCTCGCAACGTCTCTTCTGTGGGAGAGAGGTTGCAGGGTAGAGAAAAGGACATCCCCCACTAAGCCATGAAGTCTATTTTGTACTCTGTCAAGGCAGGAGAGGCTGTTTTTAGCAGCTCCTGCCCAGATATGGGAGCAGTATTCTATCCTTGGACGTACTTGGCTTTTATATAGATAGAGAATTGCATCAGTAGTGAGATATCTTCTTGAGCGGTAGAAGGATCCCATAATCTTTCCAGCGACCTTGGCAACAGACTTGATGTACGTGTTTCATTTCAGATCAGGAGTGAATGTCAAACTCAGAAGCTTGTCAAAACATGGAGCCTCTCCCAGACGAGAGCCATCAATCCCAATTGATGCCAGATGGGGATCAGAGCGTTGATGATGTAAGGATAGGAGTTTGGTTTTGGAGACATTAAAGGTTACCAGCCACGTCTTCCCCCACTGAACCACGCGCTCGAGATCAGAGGAGACAGAATCAGAGAGAACTTTGTCATTTACAGCCTTTGATGTGTTGCCGTAGATGGTCGTGTCATCAGCATAGATGTCAACGAATGATTTAAGTATGTGTTTAGGGAGGTCATTGATGTAGATCAGGAAGAGAGTTGAACCAAGGATTGACCCCTGAGGGACTCCAGCATTAATACTGCAGGCCTCTGATTTTTGTCCATCGACCACTACTCTTATGAGCCTATCAGAGAGAAATGATTTAATGATTGAGAAAACATGTCCAGTTATACCGTAGCTGGAAATCTTGTGAAGTAGACCCTTATGCCATACCTTGTCGAAGGCCTTTGATATGTCAAGAGCAATTGCCCTAGGAAGGAAGCCTTTGTCAAGAGATTCACTAATCCTGTGAGATATAACCGTCAGCACATCTGCGGTAGATATTGCAGAGCGGAAACCATATTGTGTGTCACTAAGAAGGTTGTTTCTGCTGAGGTGGTTGACTATTTCTCTATTTAATATGGATTCCAGCAACTTACTCATGACACACAGGAGACTTATTGGTCTGTACTGAGAGGGAGATGACTTATCACCTGAATTCTTAAATACATGGCAAACTGATGAGATCTTCCAGGGAGTCGGAAAGCACTTCTCCTTAAGGCAGCGCTTAAACAGTTTCGTAAGTATGGGAGCAAGTTCTGGTTGAAGCTTTTTTAACACTATAATTGGGATGCCGTCAGGGCCAGTTGCTTTACTGGAATCTAGGTTCTTGATTAGCTTGGCGACCTCATACACGGATATTTGTATGTTATCTAGCGTGTTCTGTATTATAGGAGGAAATATGGGGAGTTGATGGCCTTCGTCGCATAGGGTAGAATTAGCTGCAAAGTTCTTTGCAAATAGTTTGGCCTTGTCTGATGCTGACGAGATGACCTCTGGTCCATTGATAATGGTTGGGATAGAACGCACTCTTCTGTTCAGGATCCTATTTGTTATTTGCCAAAATTGGTGGGAACCAAGCCGCTGATCAGCTACCTTGGATTTAACAGACTGGGCATATAGCTCTCTTGCATTTTTTATTACTCTTTTACAGTGGTTGCTGGCAGTCCTGAAAGCAGCTTTAGTCTCAGTGCATCTATTACGTTGGTAGCTCTGGAAAAAGGGATTTCTGTGCGCGATAGCAGCAGCACATTCTGGGGAGAACCATGGCTGGCTGTTAGGTTTTTGTTGGAATTTTTTAGATGGTATGAATTGGTCTATGCCTACAATTAACCATTCGGTCAGATCTGATACTATAGAGGACACTTCCTTTTTAAACATGGAATGCAGAGGTAAATCAGATAGGAATGTACGGAAGCTATCCCAGTCAGCCATAGAGTATTGGTATACAGTACAGTGGAGGGGTACGTCAGGGGACTTATTGCATTTCGTTTTTATCTTAACTGATAAAACTAAGTGGTCAGAGGATCCTAGAGGAGAATGAAAGGAACATGAACATAGCTCAGAGGAAGTTGAGAGAAAAAGGTCTAGGAGGCTTGCATATTGACCGGGTGTATCGGGCACATGGGTGGGTTCGCGAACAATCTGAGTGAGGTCATAAGCAATGGCAAAATCATGACAAAGCCTACTCTCATCGTCTGTCTTATTTGAATGGGTCAGCCATTCCACGTTATGGACGTTGAAGTCACCACAGATGTGGATGTTAGCCGAGGGATGTGCAGACAGGATGTGGTCTATTTTCTCCTGTATGGAGGTTCTGAGTAAATAATAAGGGCTTAATTCATTTCGATGGAAGTGCTTTAGGAGAACAACAGTACGTTGTACAAAGCAAGTAAGACTTGAAAGACTCCCTCCAAAAACAGCAGCGTCAAAACAACATTTTCTTCATGTGTATCACCAAGTTCAACTTTGGCAGAGCAATCCATTACCCCCAGATCAGTGGGGATAGAAAAGAGAAACCGATGGCTTGGTTTCTGTTACCACGGATTTACTACCCGCATCTAAGAAATTACTTCACTTAATACCGTATTAAGAATTTTGTAAGGACGTGTAGCTGCGTGAAAGGGGGCTTAAAATGTTCCACTGTATGCATCAGTTGTCGAGGGGTTTCCTGCTCAATCTACTATCAAATCGGAGGAAGAAATAATTGATGATGTCGAGATCCCTCGTGTGATACAGATGACAGTGACACTGATTTTGAAGAATCTGTTGAGGATAACGAGCAAATAACGGACCATGAATCAGAAGATGATAAACAAAATGAAATTAGCTATTGAGATACAAGTGAATTAAGTACAGAGGAATTAAGTGTTTTACTTCTACCGCAATGGAGCGCCCAAGGAAATTGTCAAGATCACAGTGACCACACTTTTTCAAAAAATAAAACATAGAGGGATATCTGTGGGTTAGGCCTCAAGAAGATACCACATTAAAAAAAACTACCCTATGTACTTTAACTTGTGAGTGTTGTGGAAAAGAGTATCAATATTAAATAGTGCACTCACAAACATTTGCTTTATCTATCAAACTACCACTTGTAAAATAAAATGCATGGAACACATTTTATAGAGAATTTTATGAACTATAATAATGTACCCAATAGTCATTTTCCTCAAATTTACCGGGGTTTTTTTTCACAAACAGCAAAAAAACTGAAATTTGGCGGCTATTTTCCAAGATGGCGGACGGAGCTCAATGTGGAACGATGGGAACTTTTCATATGTTATTTTTAAGTGCCTAAAAAGTCATGTGCAAATTTTGAGCTTGTTATATATATTTTTTTTCATTTATTTGACTAAGATGTGACTAATTTGACTGGAGTATTATATTTGTATATTTTTTCTTGGTTTTCATAAATCTGGGTGTGCCAAGTTCGAACTCAATTCGTTCCAGGCAAACGCTTTCACTAAGGATCTTTGCAACTTTCACGTGATGCCTCCTGTAAAATACTTTCTAGTTCAAATTCGAACATTTTTCTGTAAACACAGGTGCCAAAAATAGAATCATCTGATTCATACGAAATGAAAGATGAACAAATGTTAATTTACAATCTTTTGGAGTGTGTATATTTTGCATTTCAACTTTGTTTTATTATTTATTAATCATTTCCTGGTAGTAATAATTTTATTATTTATTAATCATTTCCTGGTAGTAATAATTTAATTATTTATTAATCATTTCCTGGTAGTAATAATTTTATTATTTATTAATCATTTCCTGGTAGTAATAATTTTATTATTTATTAATCATTTCCTGGTAGTAATAATTTTATTATTTATTAATCATTTCCTGGTAGTAATAATTTTATTATTTATTAATCATTTCCTGGTAGTAATAATTTTATTATTTATTAATCATTTCCTGGTAGTAATAATTTTATTATTTATTAATCATTTTCTGGTAGTAATAATTTTATTATTTATTAATCATTTCCTGGTAGTAATAATTTTATTATTTATTAATCATTTCCTGGTAGTAATAATTTTATTATTTATTAATCATTTCCTGGTAGTAATAATTTTATTATTTATTAATCATTTCCTGGTAGTAATAATTTTATTATTTATTAATCATTTCCTGGTAGTAATAATTTTATTAGTTATTAATCATTTCCTGGTAGTAATAATTTTATTATTTATTAATCATTTTCTGGTAGTAATAATTTTATTATTTATTAATCATTTCCTGGTAATAATAATTTTATTATTTATTAATCATTTTCTGGTAGTAATAATTTTATTATTTATTAATCATTTCCTGGTAGTAATAATTTTATTATTTATTAATCATTTCCTGGTAGTAATAATTTTATTATTTATTAATCATTTCCTGGTAGTAATAATTTAATTATTTATTAATCATTTTCTGGTAGTAATAATTTTATTATTTATTAATCATTTCCTGGTAGTAATAATTTTATTCGCTGCACTTTGTTCCGCAACATTACATGAATATAAAACTTAATATGTTGTCGTATTTTAGTGTGCATTATTTATCTACTTAATCAATACGTTTTCCTTAATATCTTTCTCTTACATATTTTAATCATACAAATTACATAATAAAATATTCCTCAGTTCCTGATATTGAATTATATATATTTTTTTAATCCTATTTATTATTTTAAGTAGCTATCAATTGTAATTAACTCATTAAATTACCCATCTAGTACTAAGATTCCATCTGTCACTCTCACACTCTCTGACTTTGACTTTATATTAGTTAACCCCCCGCGTTCTTATTATATAAGCTCTCTATTTCTCTCTCTCTCAATATATATATAGAGAGATAGATAGATAGATAGATAGATAAATAGATAGATAGATAGATAGATATTAGTATGTTTTATTAATAGTCCAAGATAATAAAAACAGAAAATAATGAAAATATTCGAAAAATTTATTATAAAGCTAAATGGAAATAAGTATAAATATTGTTTATCGTAGTTGGAAATGGCAAAACAGAAATACAGAGATTTACAACAAACAGAGATTTTTTTTTTTATTATTCAATTTTCACCCCAAACAAGGCACAGTGCCACTTTGAAGCAGGGGGCTATTATTAGGGAATTAATTAGCGGGGTCATTATGAAGGGAGAAGAGTAGAAAGATGTTTGTTAACATTACACTTGAACTTCTGCATATCATTGCAGTTGGGAAAGCAGAATCCCGGAAGGGAGTTCCAAAGACCCGCAGTTCTGGGGAAGAAACTATTGGAGTAAAAGGCTTTCTTGCACCTAGGGATCTCCACTGTAAAGGGATGAGACTTAGTAGCTTGTCGGGTTTGTCGGGGGTAGTTACGTCGGGGAGGTACAAGTGTTTGCAGTTCGTCAGAGCATTCACCATTAAAGTATTTGTAGAACAGGCAGAGGGATGCAACATCTCGTCGATGGGACAGAGGTTGAAGCCTAGATGACAGTTCAGGACCTATCAGGTTGGCGACTCTTTTTTGAACCCTGTCCAGGAGCGAGAGACAAGCAGCAGATGCACCAGCCCAGATGTGACAACAGTATTCCATACATGGGCGAATGGTTGCCTTATAGAGGTATAGGATACTGGCAGGCGTAAGTAGTTTTCTAGCACGGTAGAGGGAGCCAACCTTCCTTGCAGCAGCCTTGGCAATGCTCTCAATGTATCTATTCCAGTTCATATTCCCTGTAAACGTTAGGCCGAGGAGTTTAAAAGAAGTACTTTCAGACAATGTGTTCTTGGCCATTGCTATTGGTGGTAGAGAAGGTTTCTTGTAGTTATTGAAGGAAACAAGCTTAGTCTTAGCAGCATTGAATGAGACCAACCATTTTTGTCCCCATTCCACTACGGATTGGAGGTCATCCTCTAGTGTTACTGCCATTTTCTTGGATATGTGTTCATTTGTTTTCCCCTCATATCTGTTATAGAGAGTGGTGTCATCGGCAAATATACCCATCTCCGAAACAATATTATCAGGGAGGTCGTTTATGAATATCAGGAACAATAGAGGTCCAAGGATAGACCCCTGAGGCACTCCCGCATTTATGTCATATTGTTTGGATGTACGTCCGTCGAGGACAACTTTGATTTTTCTATTACTTAAGAAGGATTTAATTACGTTATGAATTCTTCCAGTGATTCCATATGATCTAATTTTCCTTAGAAGACCATCGTGCCATACCCTGTCAAAAGCCTTAGATATATCAAGGGCCACCGCTCTACCCTCCCCTGTTTTATCCAATGAACGGTATATACGTTCAGAAACTACAGTTAAGATATCTGCTGTTGAACGGGCTTGCCTGAATCCATATTGTTTGTCAGTCAGGAGTTTAGCAGCTGTTAGGTGCTGGACTAGGACTTGATTTACTAAGGACTCAAATATTTTGGCGAAAAGCGGGAGGAGGCTAATGGGGCGATAATTTAGTGGGTCAGTTCTTTCACCAGAATTCTTGAAGATTGGTACAACAGAGGCGGTTTTCCAGCAGTCGGGAAAACAGGATTCGTTAAGGCATTTATTGTAAAGTTTGGACAGAACTGGAGCAACCTCGGCAGAGCATTTTTTTAATAGCACAGCCGGGATGAGATCTGGTCCACATGCTTTAGAGGTGTCTAGGTTTTTTATAATAGCATGTACCTGAGAAGGGGTGATTTTCAAATCGTCAAACTCATATTTTTTCTTTTATCTACTATATTTATGAAGTAGGGTTATTTCCTCTCTCCAACGGGACATTATAGGGCTGTAAACACAGATGCCATACATTATTCCGATATCATCACCCTTCCTGTTAATACCTGATGCGTGTTTCCGGAAATTATTTCTCAGTTTCATTCGACTTCCTAATTTCCTACTTTAAATTCGATCCAACTGACTTTCCCAGCAAATAGATAATTTGAGGAGGTATGAATATATTTTACTCTTTTATAAAAATCTACTGTGATTCTCCCATCCGTCATTATCATTAGAGGATTTTTTTTTTCAGAAAAATGTTTCATTTATAAATTCCGTGTTATTACTTTCCGCCCATAATACCTACATTAGGTAAATACACACTGCTCTTTTATATTTACATTCTAACTTTCCGAGCAATATGATTGGTTTTTCACAGACTTTCACAGACTTTCACAGACTTTCACAGACTTTACACAGAATATGGGAATATATTTGCGGAACATTTACACACAAAAAAGAAAACGTATAAAAGCAACATGGTGTCGGTCGATAGTCTAATCAATGATGCAACCGCATAACAATAAAAAAAAAAGTTACTCCATACAATAGTTACAGTTTGCATGCAATTAAATATTATTCTATGAATAAAGACAACTCTCAATTAACATCAACTACGTAAATCAACGACAGAAATATGCGTGACGATGCTATAAATAGAAGATAAGGCTGAACCAATATCACTCTGGTATTTCAGTTTTAGAAACACGATTACACGCAACCGTAGAAGGGTAAGGTCTTCCTCTCACACTGTTATCGGGCATGCAACCTTATACTAAAATAAACGTTCAAGCTTGATTAACGCGTTCACTTTTATTGTTCTACTTATTATTATTATTATTATTATTATTATTATTATTATTATTATTATTATTATTATTATTATTGGCTCACATGGAGCTTTCACACAAGTCAACAAACGATCTGATTGGAAACCTGTGGTGTTCTCTGGAAGCTGAGTGACAACAAGTCTCCCCAGACGTCCAGCTCTCTCCACCACCTTCGATAGCATTTGCAAATGAATTTGCATCATCGCAACAGCCGCTTACCATTGATTCCTCGCTGGTAGTGACCATTGGTTTATACTGGAATTTGAGTGGCACTCAGCCTCCCCAAGGTCCCAGTTCTCTTTGCGCTTGTCCAGCCGAGGTCTGGTTGGCGCTCGCTCCTCGGTCTTTCAGTCCTTATTGACCCTTCTCGGCCCTTTGAGATTATTTTTTTTGGGGGGAGGATCGGTGATGAAACAATGGGGGGATGCATGATGGGGGGGTGTAGAACTTGTAAATATGCAGTTTTCCTGTTTGGTAATGTGTTCAAGATGCAGTTGTTTGCGCAGGTCCCAGTGTATTGCCTTCTCCACCTGGTTGTATCTCTGCTTATGTTTGGGGCGAGGGCTAGTTTGCTCCATTCACTTATTCTGTGATTTATTGTTTCGTCATTTGTCTACAGAGTATGCATGGTCTGCTTTCTTGTGTCTTGTCGATCTTTGCTTCGATATAGTTTATTCAAATCGCGTTATCTTGTTGGTTGGTTGTTTTTGTTTAACGGCATATCAACCTTTTTCAGGTTATTTAATGCCGAATATAGTTATTTTGAGGAACGATTTTTAATGGAGTATATATTTTTTAAGTCAGATTCTATTTAACCCATAGTTGGTACCCTAACAGGTACTACCACTCCGGGTCAGAGTGGACCTGGGAGCCATGGCAAGGCCCGCAAGGTGGAGTCTCACCATCGGATATAGTTTTAGGTCATATCCAGGACAGCGTTATCTTGTGAAGCTATTTGTAGTGATTCAGTCTCTCTATTTAGGTGTCCTTTTCTTATCCATGTCCAGGTGTTTTCGTGAGTTTTATCTTTTGTCATCTTTATGAATCGTCCCTGTAACTGTTTCTTATCCCATCTTTCTCTTCTTGTCTTATTCCTTACTTCTGTACTCTCTGTATTGTTCCTTTTTACGATGTTTCTTGCAGCGATCATTATCCCTTATGTGTTCTGCATAATGTATTTTTATAATTATTTTGTGTGTGTGTGTGCTATTTGCCTACTTTTCAATACTAACTAATCCTCTCTCTTTGTCGTTCCTTTTCACGTAAAGTCGGTGATTATTATTATTATTATTATTATTATTATTATTATTATTATTATTTATGTGCAAGGGTTTCGCATTTCGAGGCTTAACTTGCTAAGCTGGTGCGAGCTGCACGAAATGTGATGAGGCATTAATATGTTTATCAAATGTTTCGTCAATGTATCATATGAGATCATGTAAAGATAGCCATATCTCCAGTACAATCTCAAAATGTATTTTCTTTATTTCTTGTCAGAACATGGAAAGATGTCATTTTAAAATTCTGCACGTTTAACAATAAAATACAAAATATCATTACTTTATCAAAAAGTAGAAATAATAGAGGAATAAATAACACGCGTTTTGGCTCCGTTTATTCACTTGAAGAAAATTAGAACAAAAACAGAAAACCCGGTATTAAATGATAATCAATGATTGTTTCGTACTCCCATATTTTTATCGTCACCGAAATTGATGAAATAGCCCATCAATTGATTGCCTGCTCTAATTGAGGACCCATCACGATGCACCTGGAGCAAGCTTCACATGCCTCTAGCAGTGAATAAGTTCACAATATATTGTAGTCTACACTGCACTGTAGAGCATCTACTGTTGAGTTTATAAAATTATTTTATATACATATATAATGGTTTGAGTTAAAGTTTAAAATGTAAAAGTCAAGTATCATGCTTGAATTGTGCTTTAAAGAGAAACTTTCATTTCGAACACTCCCTTGTCATATCAAATAATCTACTGTTGATTTTATATGCCTGACATTACTGGTTGTGCGGTGATAATGGCTTTAATTTAAGTTTAAAATGCAAACGTCAAGAATCATTGTGAAATTGTGCTTTAAATAGAAACATTAATTTCGAACGCGCTCCTGTCATATTAAAGAACCTAATGTTGATTTTATATATGCTGGGCCTTTCGACTTGTGTGGTAATACAGCTTCTCAAATATAGTTGTGACTTGTGTTAAGTTTGGTCCAAATCACACATGTTCCGTCTTTCGTCGGATTATTTTGATTATCAATTATCGATGCTTATTGGAGATATTCCTACACAAAACTTATCTAAGAACATTGCCAAACACATAACGTATCTTCGTGTGAAATTTCATAAAAATCGGCCCATCTATTTCCGAATCCATAGGAAACAAACTCATAGATACTAGATTTTTATATAATAGATATATAGATAGATAGATAGATAGATAGATAGATCCAATTTATTCATTTTCATGTATAGTGTCGCATATCGAGAAGTACTTTATAAACACTCAGTTTTGTATTATTTGGATTCTTCGAATTACTATTCTCGTATTGAGTGTTATTCTCACAACGTTTCGGCCGGTGGAACTTCCGATCTTTTAAAATTAAGGATAAAATAACCCCAGAGAGTTGTAATACTTGGAGATATTGAAAAGTTGTGTATGGTTGACCACATGTGGAAGGAAAAATGAACCATCTACTACGAAGTAAAATTTATAGACAGAAATGAATGGTGTAAAATAAGACGACACAAAGAAGCAGCGCATATGTTGGGTGACGATGGTATACTAAGCAGATCTACTATAGGATTTAACATTGAATGGGAACTATTAATTATTAATAATAGATAAGGTCACCATTAAATATAAATAAATATTTGCGTGTAATGGTAAGCTGTCATATACAGTGATAAGTACTAAGCTTGTACATCTAAAAGTGAGAATAGATTTAAGGGTGCCAAAATCAATACTAAAATTGTCCGCAATGGATAAAGTACTAAGTTACATTCAATCCTCGGTGTGGGCGATACTAAAATACAATTACGAATTGCTTAAGATTTCTACCTGGCTACGCCTGACGGGAAAAAAAGCGCTAAGTTTCGTTCGAAATTGCGTGCAGATTGTCGAATTCGACAGAATAATTCCCGAGTTTGACAAGATGCACCTGGGGAAGGTCGGGGATTACATCAACCGAAACGTTATGAGAACAGTAGTCCGAATAATCCAAATAATTCAAATTATCCATCGTCATCTAAAAGTTCGGAAATATACTACCATTTTCTTTTTACATAAAATGATGTGGTGCTATCCATGTGTGATGTTTTTTGGGAAACTTTGTTTTGACGGTTGTGCCTCTATTATTGTTGCTTTTTAATAGGGATAACTAGACGATCGAGCTATTCTATACATGAAAAATAAAGTATGCATAGATGGGTTGCTTATCTTAATGGTAATGACTACAATCAACATGGCGTCTCTAACAGAATTAAAGGTCTATGTGTCTAACTTGTTCTCTCTGCTGGCATTAAAAAAACATCCTTAGAATCGTGTCCGACAAGCAAAAGATCATATTTAGATTTGGTCAAGGATGAACAGAAGAAAGAGACACATTCGAAGATGAAAAGCATCGAAAGACGAGATAAATATATAATGGTATACAGTTGATTAGCGTTCTATACCAGCCGATTCTGGGATAATCGAGAAATCAAACGCGTGAGGCTGAATGCCACATTCAAAATTTCTTTAGTAACTGTATATTTTAAGAGTTACGTTTGTTTAGATAGAAAAAAAACGGTGTGCCATCTGTTATTATTTTAGCCTTTTCAGATAAAAGACAGTTTATTTCTTTTGAATTATATATTTGTGCAATTGTAGAAATAAAACATCCTGTCCGCTGCATGAAAGAGTCGCTATAATATAACACCCAACACAGAACAATCTACTAATCAGAAAATCAGAACTAATATCTAAATGCAAGCATAAAATAAATATTTTTCTAGCCTAGTTAAACTCAAAAGGCTAAGTACAAGTAAAAAACAACTAATATAAACAAACAAAATTAAAAAAACAGGTTTTAAAACAATTAAAACGTAACAAAAATCACCTCGAATAATAATAATAATAATAATAATAATAATAATAATAATAATAATAATAATAATAATAATAATGCATATTATGAAACAGACGTGAACATGCGATGTGTGCGTTCAATGCAGAGGCCCTGATCGTTAGCTT